>NC_135356.1:1200358-1800538 GCF_051622035.1 Arctopsyche grandis | reverse complement strand
GTAATATTTATCAATAAATTATGGAATTCAGCATTTTTAATCTTGACATATTCTCTAACGCAGATTGCCTCCCTGCGACGATAACTGTGAACGAAACAGCTCCCATATCAAATTTTGCTAACACAAATGTGATACTGTTCCATTAGTTGTCGCATAAATCTACTAACAACAAATTTAGGATATTCTCGGCTCGATGATTAGGGCCAACGGGTCCTCAGTAGTTTCCACAGTTATTCCAACCCTTTCCTCTTCAGAAATAGTTTTCCAATGTCTAAAAAAAAAATCATTACCTTAATTGATCCCATGTTATCAAAACTTAATAAATAAAATAAGTAGGGTGAAATTGATTATATTGAGTAATGAAATGTTTCGTGCTTTTCTAAGATAATGTGATTGCAATTGCGAAATATAACTTCACTTAAATCATACGTGTACTTCATATTAATGGTTGTGGTTGGTGAGAACAACTGCGGGAAAGTTTTGCTAGTGTTTAATTATCACATTAAATAAAATAGTGAATTTGGCATTTTTCTAAAGTACAATATTCTAAATGAATTATTACTGGTATGAATTATTTCAAGTTTTATGGAGTGATTTGGCATACAATATAACTGTATAAATGAAAGTATTGAATTTTGACATGTTACATTTCAGCACAAATAAAAGTTACATATTATATATTTTCTTGAAATGTTCATTATGAGTATAACAAAAGTACATTTAAATGATAAAAAAGAGCCTCGTAAAAAAGGCTTCATTTTGACTATAGAACAAATGTACGACTTTTGCCGTGCAGAATCAACAAGACTTGAGTATGCATTGCAAAAAATATTTTGATTTTTCAATGGAGAAGTTATCTGAATACCAAAATTGACATTATGAGCAATCCAGATGTTAGGGTTTTTTGCAGACACGGGTTGTCCCTTATATTTAGATATGAATTTCTCTAGTCCACCGTATTCGATTTCCTGGTCTTCTTTTAAGTACTTTTACAACATTTTCACTGTTCTGGTAGGATAAACAATCTGCAGTATTATTAATGGTATCTGCATCTAAAACAATACAGCATTATAAATAATTGTACTAGTTCAAGAACGTGTTATTTACACAGTTTCATTATGATTTTATTGATGTGAATAATTTATCTCCTGAGTGATATCACATTCATAATAATATAACATCATCAGTGATTATAATTACTCGTAGCTAATGATGATAGAGTATGAATTAAAATATGAATAGAATGAAAAATCAGTCCCACCGTATCTAAAGTGGGAGGTATAATTAATTCAACATTCGTGTACATATTTTAATTGGCCAGTATCGCAATATCCTGGGCCCTGGGAAAATTAATTCTGGGTCCTATGACAAATTAAAAAAAAAAGGTCTTATAAATATATTTTAATGAGTTAAAAATCTATCAGAAATATTATAAAAGTACCTATATGTTAGTTGCTATTTTTTAATTTAAGATGTCGGCTGCTCTGCTGTCCCTTTCTCCATCGTAGTGTGCGTGGGATGCGTGATGTGGAAAAAAGGGAGGAAATTGTAAACCAATGAAAACAGGGCGTAAATCTGTTTATGTATTGCGACTGTATTAAGTTATACAGAGATCAAGCAGAGCAACCGAGGAAAGGGGGGGAGTAAACAAAGAAAGCAGAAAGCACGCGTGCCTTTTGAGGTTAGCCACGCGTAGCTGGCTAGGAGTTGTTGAGTAGCTGCCTTCTGGACGACAACTGAGACAGACCCTCTGATGCTTCCTCTGGCGCACACCGCTATACTGGCGATACTGGAGCTGGTCGCTGGTCGCTGGTCGCTGGTTGCTGGTCTCCAAGTATCGTCACAACCCATCACCAGTGGCCGAGCTGGTGATTTCGGTGGCGAGAAAAACTACGTGTTTATGCCGAAGCCGTTGGCGCGCGACTGTCAGTCAGTCTGGGGTGGCCAGCACAAAAATATATCGGACAAATCGTGGGTCGTAAGGCCACGAAATCTCGAGATTTGAGAATCTTATTTTCTGGAAATATTTGAATCTCGAGAATTCGAGATTTACTTTTTTGTTTCGAATCTCGAGAATTTTCGAGAAAGTATAATTTTTTTTTTAATATAGTGAATTGATTTTTAGCATATAAAATCGACAACATCAAAAGGACACAAATACTACATATGTATATCATATCAGGGGTTTATAACTTTATTAAAGACATGATGAAAGAAAGATATGGAGAGATACAATAGAACATTGAATTTATTTTTATTTTTTTTTTATTTATTTTTTTATTTAATTTACACCAAGAAGGCCTAACAGGTAAACCCAATGCACCTTCCTGGCCAAAGACAATTATATAAACATATATGTACACCATCCATATATACACAAATTCTTACACGTATACACAAATACACATACATACATTCATAAATATAAAAATACACATATATACAAATACATACATACACACCTACACATATATACATATATACATATATATATATATATATATATATATATATATATATATATATATATATATATATATATATATATATATATATTCACATATACATACATACACACATACATATACATATACACATACACATACATTACATACATCCATAAACATACAAACATTATACATGCATATACACATAAACACATAAATACACATAAATAAGGATAAATTACTCATATATATATATAAATAAAAAATAGCATACATATATAAATAAAGATAAAACCAACATACATACACATTATGCTAAATAATAAAATTACAAAATGAAAACAACATGTGTAAATATGTATGTAGCTAGAAGTCATTTAAAATATGCTGCCTGACAGAACTGTATGATGAAGTAAAAACATCAAGGCTCCCAGAAAGCAGGTTAAATAGTCGAATGGCTCTTGAAAGGGGTGAGTCATCAAGCACATTAGTTCTGGCCCGAATAGGCAGGAATAAAGTTCTGGAGCGAGATTCTCTCAATTTCTCAGGTACTCTAAGTTTAAGATTACACAGAACTTCAGGAAGATGACATTCACCCCTTAGAATTTTTAGAAAAAGCTTACCAAGATGATTGTTTCTACGTGAAGCTAAGGAGTCAAAGCCCAAGGAGCCCATGACAAACTTACTGGGAAATAAGTAGGGATAGCGCCCAAACTCTCTCATGTAGAGATAGCGAAGAAATTTTCTTTGCACCCTCTCTAACATTAGCGTGTACCTTAAATGATTAGGACTCCATATGGCCGAACCAGATTCAAGCAAACTGCGCACCAATGTAGTATACAGTAAACGCGTCACTCTGGTGCTATTAAAAGCGCGTGAGTTTCTGATGACGAAGCCTAAAGTTTTTGTAGCCCTATTGCACACATCTTGGATATGAGAATTAAAATTCCAGATATTTGAAAAAGTAATTCCCAAATCCTTGATATGTGTGTGACGGGCAAGAATAGAGCCATCAATATTGTAACCAAATTCAATTGATGATCGAGATCTGGAAAAAGAGACAATGTGACACTTGTCAACGCTTATCGGAAGACAATTTGAGTGTGACCAAATAACGAGTGAATCTAAATCGCTCTGTAGCAGTAGAGCATCGGAAGAAGATTCAACGCACCTAAAAAGTTTTAGATCATCTGCATATAATAAGAAGTTGCAATTGTGGAATATTTCCCTAATATCATTAACAAATAAAATGAATAGTAAGGGGCCGAGATTAGAACCCTGTGGAACACCAGAGCAGGTTGGGTATTCAACAGAAGAATAAATTCCATATTTTACAAACTGACGTCGATCCTTAAGATAATTTGTGAATAACTGAGAGAGACCATATGAGAAACCATAACCAATTAGTTTATTGATAAGGATGGAGTGATTTACTTTGTCGAAAGCCTTTTCGAAATCCGTGTAAACAGTATCTGTTTGAATATTAGCATCCAAGGAACCTGTTACAAAACCAGAAAATGATAACAAATTTGTGGTCGTTGAACGTTGTGGACGACCAACGTCCACAACGTTGTGAATAGAAAATAAAGTAAAATTATATAAAAAAAATTTTATAAGAGAAGGCAGGAAAAGAAAATAAAAATATAAAAAAGTAATTTAAAATAGTAAAAAAAAATAATATGTAACAAAGAATTTAAAAAAATTCCCAGTTTCGCCACCCGGCTTTGCCCGTGTTTTTGTCACCGGACAAATAACAAAAATACTGAACATCTATGTATGCATATTAAAATACTGAATATACATTGATTAATATATAAGGAGCAAATACACGAATAAATAAATAATAAATCAAAAATCTTTGTTTTATGTGTGTTACAGTGGGGTCATATTGTCAGTGAAAATATATTTTCACTAGCGTTTTAGTGATATCATAACCGAATACTTTCCCACTAGTGACTAGTACGTACATGCACATATATGTAACTTTAAAATGGTGCGATTTCGTTGTGACATGTGTATATGTACTTATATGATGACCGGATAATAACTTACCGGACAAGTAATACAAATACTGACCATCTATACATATTACAATACTTCACAAAATGATTTACGAGTTAACAAGTATACAAATCAGTCAGTTTATTGAACAAAAACATGTAGTGATAAATTTAAAATATTCTTGATATTTTCGAGATTCTAATAAACGATTTCTCGAGATACGAGAATCTCGAATTTATCATTAATATTTTTTATAAAAATATTAATTATAATCGAATTTATAATTAATATTTTTATCATTTTACGATAGAATTTGAGCGCAAATATGTATAAGGAATCTTACACAAGACAAAAGTTCTACTTCCGGCCGTCGGATTTTGTTCAATTTTTTTTGTTAATTAAAATCACTATAAATAGTTTAATGTGAGTATCCAATAGTTTCGAAAAAAACAGCAGCATCGGCAGCAGCAGTCGCAGCATTTTTGAGATTTGTATGTAATAAAAGGCTCGTTTCCGGTTTATAAAACTTATTGATTATTTATTATTTATGTAATATTAATTGAAGGACTATATTTTTTCGATAAGAGTAGACATTTAATTAATAAGTCCAAAAAATAGCGTAAGTTCGAGCGTACAAGTTAATACAAGTTATAGATATAAAATTTCAGTTCGATACACGGTCTAGGATATATAATAATTCAAAGAAAAATAATGCTACTTCCGGCAGATTTGAAAATGAAAAAAAAAATTATAGCGCAACGATTAAAATTTTATTACGCAGTAAAAAGTTTCAGTGTTTCAGTTTCAAAGATATTTAATGGTGTTTGAATTATCACTAAAATACACAGTCAAACACGCACATTTTTTAAAAACAATAAATACGTGCCAGTGATCGACTTCATCTATTAATAAAATATAAATTTTAAAATACAACTTAATATTTTATTTTGTTTTAAATAATCTTGAAATTATCAATGCAAAAGTGCCATCTATCCGTCAACGTAAAACAACCTTCATTCGACCAATTTGTATTTAGGTAAACTGCAGTTAGGTATATATGACATTAGGTATGGTCGTCGTTCGGTATGTTGATATTCGACCAACTCGCTTAGGTATACTCGAATTAGGTGAATTGCATTATGCTGCGTACGGACCAAACCAACGACGAATTTGGTCCAACGATTTAACCAGCAGGATTAAACCAGTAGCGTACAAAATATCGAAATAAAAATGAAATTTAAAAATTGAAATTAAATATCAAAATTAAAAATATTATTATTATATTAAAATTAAATTCAAATATCAAAATAAAATTATAATCAATATATTAAAATTAAAATAAAATATTGAAAGTTAAAACAGAACATGCCCAATTTAAATAAATTTTCGAGATTGACCTAAAATTAGATCATCAACAATCACATACAGATAATCCTCGACTTTTGTTTGTCGAAGATGTTTTGACTTACGTAAATACGCCTAAGATCGAAAAAAAAATCAAAGAATTATTATTTTTACTTCCCCGTAATGCGCAGCTACTGAGCATATATCATGTGTAAGTATGGGTGACCGAGTTGATGGCTTCAACCCGAGACGTTGTCGGTTTTATCAAAGGAAATTTTTTTGTCTTCAATTGTTTCTCTCGTCGAAATAAATCAATTAATTAAATCATTTCAGAGGTAAATTTTATCGGATAATGTCTTCAATTGTTTCTCTCGTCGAAATAAATCAAATAATTAAATCCATCTCAGAGGTAAAATTTATCGGATAATGTGTGATTATTAATTTTATTTCGACGAAAGAAAAAAAACCCTTTGACAAATCACCGACATTTTTTTTGTTAAATATTTCATCGACGGCGAAACACATTGGTGTATCGTGACGACTTATAAGAAACAATAACAAGGTTTTTTTCGCTCGTAATTATAATATTTCTCTGGTTGTAATGCATAATATAAGCATTTTCTATCAAAATGTACGAGGCCTTAAATCTAAACTGGATGAATTAGGTTCTAACTCGGCTATTCAATGTGCTGACATCCTGGTACTAACGGAAACCTGGCTTGACGACTCTGTGCATGATTCTTTTTAATTTACATTAATGACATCTCAAAAATAATTAAGTATTCAGACTATCTTTTATTCGCCGATGACCTTAAGCTTTTTAAGACAGTTAAGTCTCATAGTGACGCAGCCCTTCTCCAATTGGACTTAGATGCGCTGTCAAGTTGGTCTGTCGATAATAAATTATTTTTTAGCATTCAAAAATGCTGTGTTCTCAATGTGACAAGATCTTCAAATCGCTTGATTTATCCATATCGCCTAAGTGGTGTTGAATTAAAGTTTGTAGATGAATATTGTGATTTGGGGGTCTTGTTCTCGAATAATTTTCAATTTAAACGACACATAGACAATATTTGTTTGCGTGCAACAAAAATGCTGGGATTCTTACTAAGAGTTAGCAAACCTTTCCAGAGTACGTTGGTGCTTAAAATTCTTTATGAATCTTTAGTACGTAGTATTCTAGAATTTTCTTCTATTATATGGAATCCTACCCATATAACTCATTCATTGAAGATTGAGAGAATCCAAAAACGGTTTCTCAGATATCTTTATTTGAAACAGTGTGGTTATTATCCTTGGCTATATCCTAGTGCATTCCTATTAGGGGCGTTAGGTTTCAACTCATTGGAGTCTCGTCGGAATATGTTACTGGGAAGACACTTTTTTAAGCTGTTGAATGGGATAATACACAATCGTCAGGTTCTAAAGGAATTTAGGTTTAATGCACCTTGTAAATTCAGGGACTTGAGAAATCGTGATTTGTTTGTTCCTCCTGTGGCTCGCACAAATATGTTGTCAACGGCTCCTATATCTAGAGCGATATATCTGCTTAACAGGATTTCTGGTGAAATTGACCTCTTCAATATAAAATATACTAATCTGGTTGAGTGGTTGTTGAGGAATGCCAGTGGTTGATTTTGCCTATTATAAATATTAATGATTGTTATTACTTTATCTATGTTTTTTCTTTTTTTTTATGATTTTATGATTTTAATGATGTTGTGTTAATATTGTTATTATTATAAGTTATTATTACTGTTATCATGTTATTATTACTGAATGACCGGCCACAGCGACGCGTTGGAGATCTCTGTAATGTCACTGTGGCTAATATGTTAAATAAATAAATAAAAAATAAAAAAAATATCGTCGTAATTCAAAACATTGTTGTAATTCAAAATATCAACGATGATCTAATTTTAGCTCAATCTCGCTCGTTAGCTTAATTTTGATATTTAATTTAAATTTTTTTTATTTCATTTTTATTTCGATATTTTGTACGCTACTGGTTTTAAAAGTTGGCCCAAAATCGTCGTTGGTTTGGTGCGTACGGACCATTAGGCGAACTTACAGTGAATCCATCTGCATGTATGTACGTATGTAGTATGTTCCAGATCAGTCGAAATATCGATGTGAATTTTCTCAAGGTCACAAATCTGCACGGCTATTCATCCTCATATTGGGCGGGTTAAAGGTGTAGGAATAGGTTCGGTGATTACTAGTCAAATGTGAACCGGTCGCTCTAGATCGGTCACACTAAAACTGGTCACGAGAAAACTGGTCACACCCTGAAATCGGTCAATCAGTTTTCTCGTGACCGATTTTAGGGTGTGACTAGTTTTCTCGTGACCAGTTTTAGTGTGACGGGTGATCACGTGTGACCGATCTAGCGCGACCGGTTGTTCTGTGACTGGTTTACATGTGACTAGTAGTCCGTTTACCGAATATAGCACGACTTGTGCTATTACCAATCTCATATTACCAAAACAGTGATCTCATCATTGATCCTTTGCAAACATGCATAACTCAAGGGCAATGTCCCCTTCAACCATTCCAGAAGAAAGTGTTCATCGCGCAATTGTAAAACGAACGAAACCCAACAATGATGTCATCAGGCAACCGCGACACATGTCTGAAAAGTCATTTACTCGTGGCACACGACCGCATTCTCAAACGAACGACGTCCTGGCGCTGATCCCACATCTATAAACCGGTAAACGGATGGTAATTGGACTATTTGTCACATTGGGGTGGTCACAAAGACATTTTTTGCCATGAAAATCGCGAATACACAATATTTGGCACTCAAGTTCTCGTTACTATGATAGTTATCGTTAGTATGATGGACTTTTCGGCTGCCAGATGTTCCGCTATAGAGATTTTAGTGACTTTGTGACGAGTAATTTGTGACCAGTAATCACCGAACCAAACGGACTACTAGTCTAATGTGAGCCGGTCACAGGACAACCGGTCGCTCAAGATCGGTCATTCGTGATCATCCGTCACGCTAAAACTGGTCACGAGAAAACCAGTCACACGCTAAAACTGGTCACGAAAAAACTGGTCACAACCTAAAATCGGTCACGAGAAAACTGGTCACATCCAAAAATTAAAAATTGGTCGTATGATAACTGGTCACACAAAAAAATTATTCGCAAATACTTTTTTTTAAAAAGATATATGTTCGGTAAACGGACTACTAGTCATATGTGAACCTGTCACAGGACAACTGGTCGCTCTAGATCGGTCACTCGTGATCATCCGTCACGCTAAAACTGGTCACGAGAAAACTAGTCACACGCTAAAACTGGTCACGAGAAAACTAGTCACGGGAAAACTGGTCACGAGAAAACTGGTCACACCCTAAAATCAGTCACGAGAAAACTGGTCACACCCAAAAATTAAAAATTGGTCGTATGAAAACTGGTCACACGCTAAAACTGGTCACGGGAAAATTGGTCACACGCTAAAAACTGGTCTCGGGAAAACTGGTCACACCCAAAAATTTAAAATTGGTCACACAAACAAAAATATTCTCAGATACTTTTTATTTACGAAATTTTTATTATTATCGACTAGACATATGTTCGAGCCAAAGGCCCTCGTGGCCGTGGCCGTGGCCATTGTTTGTGGTCTTCGCGAGGAGTTCGCGTGCATCTGTCAACCCATCTGACGTTCACATCGCTCGCATCCGAGAAGGTTGGCAATCGCTTTTGCGTTAATTTCACTTTGACAGTTTGACAGAATGTCAAATCAAAATTTAATCTTAATTCACCGCGGTAAATGTACCGCGGGGAGGTCTACGAAAACACTGATTGTGTACCAACACTAAGAGGATCCTTTATTGATGTTCACTTGTTACAATAGTAATTATATGTAAAAAAAAAAAGAAGGTCGTTTTCGTTTCTCTGCTTCGGAGCCAAATGGGACGTTGCCAGAGATTAATTCTGCATGTTTGTGCAAGAGCGATGATTATGCCATCGGCTTCATCTTTAATATGGACGGTATCTAAAAGTGAATTCGTCATTTTATAATGAACTTGTTACATCTCATCTACATAAATAAATCGTCGGTAACATTATTTGTTTATCTTTGTTACATTGTAAAACATTTTCTATATGTCCAGAATGACCTGATATCGCCTAAGTATCGCCTTATAAGGGATAGATCTCTCAGGACATCTTCAACGTCTAATTTGTTTACCTATTGTTATGGTCACGTACGGATATGTCTTCCCACGACATTCCCACGAAACGGTATAGGTCAATTCTGCGAAAGGACCAATACCAGCCAACTCGGTCGCCATTACACCGGTCACACGGTCTCTCAGGACGCTACCCGGCCTAATCCGATCGCAATTACTCGGCGGCTCTTTTTAGTGTACGTAACACTATCATAAATTGAGCTCCTTCTTGATACTTCTGAAATGAATGCATCGCTGATAATTTTATGAATATTTATTATAAAGTTTTCTTTTTGACTAAAATTAACTTTGTACAGATGCCAGGCTCCTCAGTCGAGAAACACCTGCGTCGGTTTGTGAGATAGCTCGTGGTAAGCGTGGCCGGGGCTGGTTTCCTCAAGGTGCCGGTGTCGTCATGGACGGGCGTGCTTCGCGGTGCAGCTCTGTTCGCGTGTTCATTTCTGACGCTCTTTGGGACAACAGAATCCGATAAGTAGCAAATTTTACTGCACTGCTCTGTTTATACACATGTATAATGAGCGCAAATATTCTTTTTTTTTTTTTTTTGTACATGTATACAGCGAAAACAATAATCGCATCAGGTACTTTATTGATGTACTTTTATTGTCACATTGTTTCGATTCAATTCATATTTAATTTAAATCACATTTGCATTAATGAATTATAACGCACAGAGAATGCCAAACTTTAATTCCTACAATTTAATTTAATTTAATTTAATTCATGCGCTGTTATCGCTCACCGCTGTCTGATTTTGAATTCAATTGATTTAATTTCAATTGTGGTCCGATTTCAATTAAATGCAGTTTGATATGCGCTGTTATTTCTTATCGCTTCTCGCTTTTATTTTGAATTAAATATGCACCTAGTGAGTGGCAAATTTAAAATTTGTTTCTGATTAATTTCAATCTATTTCTGTTATTTAATTAATTACAATTTTCAAATTTTCATTCGGTTTCCACTTTATTTGAAGTGAAAATAGAATGAAGGAGACGGAAGAAGGAGAAACAAGGGAAAAAGAAGTGGAAGAAAGGGGAAAAATAGATAAATGAATGAATGAACAACCTGGGTGTCCAATTCTAGCACCCACTATTTTATTTTATTTTTTATTTTTTTCTTCTCTATAAACATACATTGATATTTCCGCTGTTGTTGTGGTTTATATTGTCCCCAGGAGTGTTTATTATTTGATATCATTAAATACACGTGAATTTGGGGGTATCGGGGGCGTGCACGCTTATCGGCGGTGTCCGGAGGTAGTGCTCCATACAACCGCACGGGTCCCCGGGTTGCGGATTGGGGAACGACTCCAGTAGTCAACTGCTACGGCGACATAGTGGTCCCGGACAAGGAGCACGTCTTAATCCACGGTGGATGCAATCGTGCCAACGGATGCGTGGCCGTAGAGACGTTAAACAGTACGGTCGCAAACGAGCCTCCGGAGTACCAGCCGACCCTTCGGAGTATCAGGCTTATCCGACTACGCGGGGCTCTGATCGGACGGACTTTTATTTCCCTAGCTACTCGTGGGAATCACAATGGAGAATAGTAAATTAAACGAAATAATAAATAGTATAGAAACTGAAGTGAATGAGCTCATAACCTTCATCAGCAATCATGATAACGTCCACAAGCCAATTAAAAAAGGTATTTCAATAATGCTGTCGTTAACGAATAAACTGAGAGAAGCGGCAGAAAAGAACCATACCACAGAATGCCGTTGTCAAAACAATGTAATGGCTGCAGACAACATTGTGAATGCGGGAAAGACTGCAGAACCGATTCCAAAAGAAAACACTGATCGGAATAAGAAAGGAGCCCGAAAGCTAAATCTTACCAAAAAAGAGATTACATCAACAAGAAAGGTCAGAAAAAGTTTACAGCACGCGGAAAACGCAATTATGGGATTAAAAAAGGCAATTGCCACCATTGAACCCGCAGTGCCCACTCAGAATGACCACACAGAAGACGACTGGAACCTGGTTCAAAGCAGACGTCACACACGACAAGGCACTGGTATTTGCAAGGACAAAGACAAGGAGAAGGAAAAAACTTTAAAACAAAGGAAGCCACGTTACATGAGAGATGCTGTCCTCATCAGCAATCAAGAAAGTGGGAAAACATACGCAGAGATGGTGAAAATGATCCGAGAGGTAAAACCGGACGAGATTGGATACGAATTAACAGCTATCCGCAAGACGCGCAAAGGCGACGCCATTATAGAACTGGCAAGAGGCTCAAAGGATCCAGCGGACCTGGCAGGGGTAATAGCTGGAGCACTGGGAAAGCCAAACGCCGCTAGAGGACTTGTACCAATCGAGACAATAACAATCCTCGACATCCCGGAAGGCGAAGAAGAAAGTGATATTGTTACTGCATTATGCGAGAACAACAGCGCTTTGAAAAAAGAGGATATCACAGTTAGATACTTAAAAGCTGGTATGAGAGGCACCCAAATAGCAATAGTTAGCCTTCCTGCTAAAATTGGAGTCCAACTACTACAGGCAGGGAAAGTAAAAATAGGATTCCTGAGGTGTAGGGTGCGCCGAAGAATCAGCGTCATGAGGTGTTATCGGTGTCAGGGCCTCGGCCACAGATCGACGACTTGCAGCAATCCACAACGAGAGACATGCTTCAGATGCGGGGAAGAGAACCATAAGATAGCTACCTGCCAGAACAAACTATGTTGTCTGACCTGCAAAAACAAAGAAGGAGCCGACACTGAACACCGCAATGGCACAAAGGAATGTCCCATATACAGACAAGAAGCAAGAAAAAATGCAAATAAACCTAAATGGCCCTAACATTCCTACAAATAAATCTCCACGGTTGTAGGGTTGCACAGGACCTTATGCATAAGGTGGCTGAAGAAAATGGGGCTGACTTGGCACTTATTTCTGAGCAGTATCGGTGGAATACCCCACCTCGCTGGTTTTCTGATGCAGATTCTAGAGCGGCCATATGTGCCTTCTCCCCTCTGCTGCATATTACTGATGTAGATAGTGGTAGCAAAAGCGGTTGGACTTGGGTTGAGATGGACAAGGTGAGGATATATTCTTGCTATTTTTCCCCGAATTCAATATACACCGACTTCGTAGAAGGTCTCACCCGACTGGGAGATAGCATCAGCGCTTCTCCTCTACCTACGATTGTCGCTGGTGACTTTAATGCAAAAGCTCCTGAATGGGGGTCTCCACACACGGATAGAAGAGGTATATTTCTTTCAGAGATGGCTTCACAGCTGCGACTACACGCTATAAACACCGGATCTAACACCTTCGTGCGCGGGAACAGTGCTTCGGTTATAGATGTTACATTTGTACACGAATCGCTACTGGGAAGAGTTGGACATTGGGAAGTTCTTGACACCCATTCTTACAGCGATCATCTATACATCAAATTTACAATAAAAAATTGCCAAAAGAAGACAAAAAATAAATCACTCGAAGGGTGGGCAGTCAGGAAATTGGACGCACCAGCACTCGAAGGGGCCATAGCGCTCAAGAGAGAGACTGTTTTCAATGGTGTATCTGGGAGAGGGGCTGAAAAGTTACTCAATCGCTCAACGACCTTTTCCGCTTTGCTTGCAACGCCTCAATGCCCAAGCTTGGCAGCGGCGTGCGTCGACCCCCAGTGTACTGGTGGAATGACGGGATAGCAGAACTCCGACGGAACTGCACAGCTTGTCATCGCAGGATGCAACGACATCCCGACTGCGACGAGCGACGTCAAGCGTATAAAGAGGCTAGAAAGGCTTTGCGCAACGCAATAAAGAGAAGCAAATCGCAGTGCTGGGAAGAGATGTGTAACTCTGTCAACGCCGATCCATGGGGTACACCTTATAAGATTGTGAGGAGGAAACTTCGGCGATCGATAGATGATCCTTACCTCAACAACCAATCTAATCTGGAGATGATAGTTGATGGACTCTTCTCGACCCGGGAAAATTCTGACGTCATCGTCAGGAAAAATATGGACAATGATGTAACCGAACAAATACCCATCTTTACTGACGAGGAACTAAACATGGCTGCCAGACGACTACAGACGAACAAAGCCCCAGGACCGGACTGCGTCCCAAACGCAATCATCAGACGGGTCGCTGACTCAGATCCTGCACTACTACTTGCAGTCTACAACTCTTGTCTGACAGAAGGGACGTTTCCTTCTTCTTGGAAGAGACAAAGATTGGTACTTATTCCGAAGGGAAACAAGGTCCAGAATAGCCCATCTGCATACAGGCCGCTTTGCATGCTGGACGGACTCGGCAAGCTTTTGGAGAGACTGATTCTCCAGCGGCTACAGAAGTACCTTGAGGATCCTACGAAGGGACTTTCGCCACACCAGTTTGGCTTCCGCCCGGGGCGCTCGACAATTGAGGCAATACAACAGGTAATTGACACTGTTAAGAAAGCATGGGAGGGAAGTGTCAAAGCAAGCGGGCATGTCGTGATGATTGCACTTGATATTAAGAATGCATTCAACTCAGCAAAATGGAACCTGATCCTTGAAGCGCTCCAAAGAATTGAGACACCAGCATACTTGGAGCGGATAATCAAAAGTTATCTTTCGGACAGACAGCTGGAATACAACTGTAATGGCATTCAACGACAGCGAAAGATCACGGCAGGCGTTCCACAGGGCTCGGTACTTGGACCTGCACTGTGGAATGTCATGTATGATGGTCTTATACGTGTTCCATTTCGCCCAGAGGCGAAGATAATCGCCTTCGCCGATGATGTAGCATTGCTAGTTGCGGCGAAATCTGTAGAACTCTTGCGAGCTATTTGTGAAGACTCGATCGGAAAGATAAGGAGATGGCTGTCGGACGCTGGATTGGAGTTAGCAGTTCAAAAGACTGAGGCCGTGTTCTTCACCAGATGAAGGAAGTTAATACCGCCGCAACTCTTCATCGATGGGCATGAGGTGAAATATAATAGATCGATCCGATACCTGGGAGTATGGATCGATGACAAACATCGCTTCACTGAACATACAGAAAAGGCGGCGGCAAAAGCAGCAGGAGTTGCCGAAGACTTGGCCAGGTTGATGCCCAACATAGGAGGACCCAAAACAAACAGAAGAAAACTTTATAATGAAGTAGTCCACTCGGTTCTGTTGTACGGCGCTCCGATATGGGCGGATGCAATGATAACGGAAAAGGCGAGACTCAACATAGCAAGAGTTCAGCGAAGAAGTGCGCTAAGAGTTGCTGCTGCATATCGCACGGTATCCGAAGCAGCCATCCTTGCAATAACAGCCATACCACCCATCAATCTGCTCGCAGAAGAGTGGAAAGCGGTCTACAGAGGGGAGCAAAAAAATGACTCAAAAGAAAGAACTATGTCTTTGTGGCAGACTCGATGGGATGCGTCAACTAAGGGTCGGTGGACGCATCGACTCATCAGAGACCTGAGGGTTTGGAGCCGGAGAAAACATGGTGAACTGTGCTTTCACCTAAATCAGATTTTAACAGGACATGGCTGCTTCGGAAGCTATCTGCACAAGATAGGAAAAAGAGCAACACCAGGATGTCATCACTGCAGTGCAGAAAACGACGATGCTGAACACACTGCATTCGATTGTCCAGCATGGAACGCACATAGAACCAATCTAAAAAATGAACTCGGTGTTAACTCATTAACGACGACTAACATGATTCCTGCTATGCTTGAGAGTGCAGAGGCGTGGACAGCATGCACTACGTTTGCAGTATGCATCATGCGGGAGAAAGAAGAGGCAGAACGTGATCGAGAGAGAAAAAGTCGGACTTATGTAAAATGACGAGAGCCTAGATGGCTATCCTGGCTGCCACCCTTGAGCAATACTTAATTAGTAGTCGGGTGGTAGCTGAAGAGGAGGGGGGTTTTACTGGGTAAAAATCCCACACTACCACCGGAATTAAACACGTCGGTGGTGTCTTCTAGAAGATTTCCCCCCCGCCGGGAAAAAAAAAAAGGTGCCTTCCTTCGTAGTCGGTGGTCTGGTCTCTGCTGATGTCGGCTGCTCTGCTTTGTCCCTTTCTCCTTCGTAGTGTGCGTGTGGGATGCGTGATGTGGAAAAGGGGACGGGAGAATATAATAACAAAAGGTTGTAAGTCTGTTTGTATGGCGACTGTATTTTATATATATAAATTACACAGAGATCAAGCATAGGGGCAAGGGGGGGGAGTAAACAAAGAAACCACGCGTGCTTTTTTGAGGTTAGCCACGCGTAGCTGAGTTGTCTGCCTTCTGGACGAAGACAGAACAGGCTTCCTCTGGCGCACACCGGACGGATACTGGAGCTGGTCTCCAAGTATCGTCGACCATCACCAGTGACCGAGCTGGTGATTTCGGTGGCGAGGAGCTAACTGCGTGTTTATGCCGAAGCCGTTGGCGCGCAACTGTCAGTGGCCGTTAGGGTGGCCAGCACAAAAATATATCGGCCAAATCGTGGGTCATAAGGCCACGAAAGCCGATCATCAGACATAGTCTGAACAAACTTCATCGCATATCTCTCCAAATTGCAATTTTTATTTTTTACGTCTAGTGTCCTTGTATTTATAATTTTCAGTAAGAATGTGTAGGCATATAGTACAACTTAAATGATCTCATCAGGTCACTGCGACACATATCCTGGAAAGTCATTAACGCATGGCACACGCTCGCCTCGTAAAAAGGTCGACACGTGTTTCTATACACGTGTCTTGGAAACAAAGGAAGAACACACTGAACCCATAAAAACCACGAACTACGTCCAGGCGTATGAACCCATAAAACCACGCTCGCAGCATAAATAGGTCAGCGCGAGTACCAAGAACAAAAGATGTGCACGCGACACACTTCAACCCAAAACGTTTATAAAGCAACGCAGCAACCTCCACCGGCAGAGTGAGCCTCTGAAGTTCATACAGATCACTTCTCCGAAGAAACCTCTTCGTACATACAATAACCATTGTACCAAATTGAACGAAAATAAACGATCCTCTATCAAACTCAACTGAATTTCCATGGGCCGGGAAACGGTCGAGGAAGAAAGATCTCTCCTGTGCACGTTTCCACGGGGAGACGGGGCCCAGAGATCCCCCATCTTGCTGAAGAACCGCTGTGAGGTCGAGTGCAGCATCACTCCCTCCCAAGAGTACCAGCCCAACGTCCTCTGTATTCCTCACGCCGTTTCCGGAGAAACATCAGCCGTGAGAGGACCGCAGAGCCAGCTTCCCGACCGCGAGGAAGCTGTTATCAACGAGACGATTTGCAGTCAGGAACCTCCCCGACTATATAAACTGTATCCCAAGGTTAGTTCACGTTTCCATATAAACCGAACCTTGGAAGAAGAACGACGTATGCGCCCTCTGGACCTCCCACCGCGAGATCAGATAAGCGCGCGTAAAACCGTTCGTTACAATACAAATTTGGAAGAAAATCAAAATAATATAACGCACCTGAATAGGACTATTTGCTTTTACACAATTAAAATTTGTATTTCTATAATATGTTCGGTTTCTCTCTTTATACTCTACTTTGATTACTTTATAGGTGTCCTCTTTTTTTAAGTTTTTTAATTCAATTATCTCCCAAGCCTATGACTGAATCGGACTAAAGTTTTTTTACATGTAATATAAATAATAATACTTATAATCTTATATATTTTTAATATTTTTATTTAAACCGGAAGTAGTCTAACTTTTACTCTAGAGAATCGAGGTTTTTTTATGTTTTTCTCAGAAACTGTTTGGTTTATTCAACTGAAATTTCATATCTAGAAGTTTAAGCTTAATAAAAACTGATTTCTAAAATTTGGTAAGTATCCGTCAACCATAAGTGGCAGTTTACTCTTGTTCGATTTTTCTTCCACTATTTTTTTGGACCCCTTAAATATATGTGATCTTCACGAAAAAATGCAAGTATAATTCTTGTATCAATGTGATGAAAATAAAATATTACTAAATTTTATTAACCGGAAGTGGGATTTTTTCCTCTTGAAAGGTCAAAAATGTTGTGCCCACTACTCTGTCCACACGCCTCAACGTATCAAGCTGAAAATTCATATTTCTATTCTTTATGTACTAACTTAGAGCTGATAAGATTTTGGTCAGAATTCGTTGACCGGAAGTACTATTTTTTTAAAAACAACATTTCATTATTTTATTTTGTTTTAGTAATTAAAAAAAATTGAACAAAATCTGACGACCGGAAGTAGAACTTTTGTCTTGTGCAAGTTTCCATACATTTGCGCTCAATTTGTATCGAAAATGCTGTCATTCATTGTTATAAGTATTTCATAATCTGTCTATACGGTTCAATAATGAATTTTGTTTTGTAACCTTTTTATATTCCTCAAATACATAGATTAAGTCATGGGTTGGTCACACCCGAATTTTTTTTACGTCTCCAGTATGACACGGTTTATTTATTAAAAAATATGAATCATTTTTTCAGATATATGTATGCTCTGACCGCAATGCTAAATCCATAGGATAATTAATCATTAGGAGTCATTACAGTAACATTTTCACCTTTGCTTTCTTCCTCATTTTCTTTTTCAGAAAACTGTTCTTCAGTCCTTTCAGGAGTCTGTTCTTCAGACGTTTTAGGATGCTGCTCATTATTTTTTCCAAAGGGGTTCTTATCAGTTCTTCTACATGGCTGCTTTTCGATCCTTTCCAGTGGTTGGTCTTCGTTCCTTTCAGAGAGCTGCTTTTCAGTTCTTTCAGGAGACTGTTATTCAAGTTGTTCCGATATTCCGTCATTTTTATGTAATTAGTTTGCGACATTTTATGTAATTAGCGAATTCTTTTATAGCAGTGAAATTTATCTAGAAAGGCCAAACAATCGACGACGGTGAGAGCAATTATCGCAAAGCTTTGAACTTTACATAAAAAAGTAGTCGTAAATTCCAATATTTTATGGAAAATGCATAGGAATTTCCGAATTATAATTTTTCTCAGAACGATTTGGAGGCCCCTTAAATTTAGAGGCCACAGATATGCGCCAATTTTGCTGTTCGATAGTCCGCCACTGCTCGCAAGTACTAGAGTAGCATCAGTACCGGTTTTAGGGGGGCTGGGTTAGACGGCGCCCGAGAGCGCCGAGCAAGTTAGGGCGCCACTTGATGCGCCGAAGACGCTTCAAAATTTGAAATTAGAGCTCCAAAAGATTTTAGATCAGAGCGCTAAACATATGTACTCGGCAAAGTCCATTCATTGGGTGAAGGCGCATTCCCTTTTATATTCCCTATTATGCCTATCAAAATATTAGTTTCACATTTCACTGGTACAAATAGATTTAGCATAGGAAAAGAAGTAAAGTAGAACCAGTAGAAGTAGGAAATAATTATTTATATTTAGGTCAAATAATTAACATGTCCGGTAGTAAAGATGAAAAGATTAAGAGACGTATGAAATTAGAATGGAGTGCATTTGGACGAATCAATGATATTACTAAATATGACATTGTATGCAGAAAGACATAAAATAATTTTAAAAATGCTTGCGCTGATATTTCATCGGTAGAGACACGTGTTTTGAGCATTTTGCCATAAATGCTAATATTCGGAATAGATTTTGAAGGGTCTTCCTATCCCTTTGCCCATTTATTATGTGAATGAATTGCAGTTTACCATAGGCGGTGTTTTTTCTGTGGAAACCAAGCAACTGCTTTTGTCTACTACTATAAACAAAAGAAGACAGTTGGAGCTGTGTATCCAAAAGGCTGCTCAAAAAGCGTCTTAAAACTAGACTCGCACTCGAGACTAAATGAGACATATCTATTCCTCCAAACAGTGAGTAAACTATTCAATCCATCTGTGGCAGGTACAGAATCTAATAAGTTTTAAAAAACAGTTTTGTTTTGTTTTGTTAGAAACCGGCCATTGTTTAATGTATTAACAGAGGCTTAATGTTTGGAAGGATATCAGCACTTTTTTAGACAATTAATAGAGAATATAAAAAGTCAATCCATGCCGGATATATTGCTTTTATTGATGGCAACAAAAATTAAATATGAAGGGTTTGGTTGTGCCGATCTATTTGGTGTTACGTTAATAGTGTGGATGCTAAAAGGTATTTTAGTAAATACAATATAATTGTTACCGATCGTCGCGCGAATCTCAAAAAAGAATCTGTAGAAATATGCTCCATGTTGCGTTTTAATAAATTTGAATTGGTATTATATTTTTATATTAATATTTTGTCTTTGTATTTTTATATTCATGTTTTTTTTCATTGTAATTTCAATTCCAAAACATTTTTCAATTTTTCTATTATATTTTAAATGTTGTGTTATCTTTAAATTGTATATATGTAGATAAATTTTATTAAAATTCATCGAAATGTTTTATTATTTAAAATTAAACTCTTCATAAAAATAGATGCTAAAATGTAATGCCCCAAAACGCTAAACGCTCCGGCTCCGCGCTCCTGCTCCATACTCCACTCCAGATCTATTTTATACAAATGTTACATTGACCTCACTATGAATAGTTTTCGCCGAGATGAGATTTCGAAGGGAATGGTTTTAAAAACATACATACGTATCATTTATTTTATTTTATTTTGACAATCATTTAACACAGTGTATTCATATGTTGGTCCTATATGACACTATGGCCAGACAATAATATATTATACATACAATAATATATTAAAAAAAACACATCTCATTTCATTTTAACAAACATAAACAACAGAGTCTAACATGCTACCCAAAATGACAATATTTAAATCAAAATAAAGAGGGTAGAAATAAAAAACAGTAAAAATTAATAGAAAAGACTAATAGCCTCAAATTAATTAGATTGGAATTCCTCGAGTGTGGGTTTTCAAATGCGTGGAAAGTGAAAATTTTAGAAGGAATGATTTTAAACAAATCTCACATTTGTATGGCTTAACTCCAGTATGACGATTTATGTGTTCAACGAGATTATATTTATGAGCAAAGGATTTTGAACAAATATTACATTTGTGTGGTTTTATCCCAGTATGAATACGCATGTGTCTACTGAGGTAACATTTTGAAGTGAATGATTTTAAACAAATCTCACATTTGTATGGCTTAACTCCAGTATGACGATTTATGTGTTCAACGAGATTATATTTATGAGCAAAGGATTTTGAACAAATATTACATTTGTGTGGTTTTATCCCAGTATGAATACGCATGTGTCTACTGAGGTAACATTTTGAAGTGAATGATTTTAAACAAATCTCACATTTGTATGGCTTAACTCCAGTATGACGATTTATGTGTTCAACGAGATTATATTTATGAGCAAAGGATTTTGAACAAATATTACATTTGTGTGGTTTTATCCCCGTATGAATACTCATGTGTCTACTGAGGTAACATTTTGAAATGAATGGTTTTAAACAAATGTCGCATTTGTGTGATTTTACCCCATCATGAATAATCATGTGTGTATAGAGGTTGTATTTTGAAGCAAACGATTTTAAGCATATCTCACATTTGTGTGGTTTTATCCCGGTATGAATATTCATGTGTTTGCGGAGCACGTATTTTGTAGCAAATGTTTTTAAACAAATGTTACATTTGTGTACCCCACTATGAACACTCATATGTACACGGATGGCAGATTTTAAAGCGTATGATTTCAAACAAATGTCACATTTGTGTGGCTTAACTCCAGTATGACGATTTATATGTTCAACGAGATTATATTTGTGAGCAAAGGATTTTGAACAAATATTACATTTGTGTGGTTTTATCCCAGTATGAGTATTCATGTGTCTACTGAGGTAACATTTTGAAGTGAATGGTTTTAAACAAATGTCGCATTTGTGTGATTTTACCCCACTATGAATATTCATGTGTGTACGGAGGTTATATTTTGAAGTGAATGATTTTAAACAGATCTTACATTTGTGTGGTTTTATCCCAGTATGAGTATTCATGTGTCTACTGACGTGAGATTTTAAAATGAATGATTTTAAACAAATTTTGCATTTGTGTGATTTTACCCCATCATGAATAAGCATGTGTACACGGAGGTTAGACTGTGAAGTGAATGATTTTAAACAAAAGTCACACTTGTGTGGTTTTATCCCGGTATGAACATGCATGTGTTTATGGACCCCAAATTTTGAATTAAATGTTTTTATGCAAATTTCACATTTGTATGGCTTTACCCCACTATGAATACTCATGTGTGTATGGAGGTTGGATTTTGAAGCAAACGATTTTAAGCATATCTCACATTTGTGTGGTTTTATCCCGGTATGAATATTCATGTGTTTGCGGAGCACGTATTTTGTAGCAAATGTTTTTAAACAAATGTTACATTTGTGTACCCCACTATGAACACTCATATGTCCACGGATGTCAGATTTTAAAGCGTATGATTTCAAACAAATGTCACATTTGTGTGGCTTAACTCCAGTATGGCGATTCATGTGTTCAATGAGATTATATTTGTGAGCAAAGGATTTTGAACAAATATTACATTTGTGTGGTTTTATCCCAGTATGAATACTCATGTGTCTAATGAGGTAACATTTTGAAGTGAATGGTTTTAAACAAATGTCGCATTTGTGTGATTTTACCCCACTATGAATATTCATGTGTACACGGAGGTTAGACTGTGAAGTGAATGATTTTAAACAAAAGTCACATTTGTGTGGTTTTATCCCACTATGAATATTTATGTGTGTACGGAGGTTATATTTTGAAGTGAATGATTTAAAACAGATGTTACATTTGTGTGGTTTTATCCCAGTATGAGTATTCATGTGTCTACTGACGTGAGATTTTAAAGTGAATGATTTTAAACAAAAGTCACATTTGTGTGGTTTTATCCCGGTATGAATATGCATGTGTTTATGGACCTCAATTTTTGAATTAAATGTTTTTATGCAAATGTCACATTTGTGTACCCCACTATGAACACTCATATGTACACGGATGTCAGATTTTAAAGCGTATGATTTCAAACAAATGTCACATTTGTGTGGCTTTACCCCCGTATGAATACTCATGTGTTTACAGAGGCTAGGTTTTGAAGCGTATGATTTTAAACAAATATCGCATTTGAATAGTTTTTCTCCAGTATGGCATCTCATATGTCTCACTAAGGAACGGCTTTGAGTGAAAGACTCTAAACAAATGTCACATTCGTTCAGCTTTCTTCGAATATGAGATGTTTTCTGTACTGCAAGATTTTGCTGACGAAAAAATGATTCGCCTTGATAATTGATGTTATGATCCAATTCGGAACGTGTAGAGCATATCTCATTCGAAGCTTTTCGTAACGGTAACTCGTCTGTCGGGGTGTTAATATCATGTTTCATATTGTCTGAAGTAATTTTTCTTCTGTGTATCTATAAAATAATCCAAACATAATACATAATTAATCTTTTTGCGGATGATACATCAGTATATATGTATATTAGGTAAGAATGCAAAAGAGATGTGTGATATTTTGAATGTGGAATTGAACAATATAAATAAATGGTTGTGTGTAAATAAATTAAAAATTCATATTAATATAAAACAACAATGATATGGATAAATAATCAAACTGGCGTAGGTGAAGTGAAAATGGATGACAAAGTAATAGAGATTGTCGATAACATTAAATATTTAGGTATTTACATAGATTCAAAACTGAATTTTAAGGTACACGCTGAATATATTATAAAAAAATGGCTAGAAAAGTTGGTGTTTTATGTACATAGGTTAAGAAATGTTTTAAGTAGAAAAAGTAAAGTTTTAGTCTATAATACAATTGTCTTTGCACACGTAGTGTACTGTGCCACTGTGCTTAACTTGTTTAGTGGCCAAGATATAGGGAAAATAAAAAAAATTACAAAATAAAGCTATGAGAGGTATTTTGAATGTTGGTAGATTAAAAAGTATTTAAAGTATGTTAGATGAGTTGGGATGATTGAGTATTGGTAATAGTTTAAAGCTAAGCACATTATCGTTTGCTTATAAGTTAGATCATGAGTTATTACCCGATTATCTTAAAGATTATAGAATAAGAAATAGAGATATTCATAATCATTACACTAGAAATAAGAATAATTTAGTTGTAGGTAGAGTAAGAAAAAGAAAGACAGCCGGGGGTGCCTTTCACAGGGGTGTGCTCATGTATAACGCCCTCCCTGAGTGCATCAGGTCTTCTAAAGCCATGGATGCATTCTTGCGAGGAGCTAAGAGACACCTCTGTGAGGGACTGTACATATAAGTTAAATATAGAATTTAATAAGCTAATAGCTAAAATTTTATATAAAGAAATAAATAATTAGAGCGTATTTCAATGCCATTGTACAGGTGAATTTGTATTTTCGATTAAAGGATTTCGATTTTGTTTCGAATCGTTCGAAAGCATTCGAAATCCATTTACTTGCCTCGCCATCGTCTGGAGAACTAGAAATGTTTGGCGGTAAATGAGCACCCGTTTCATCTTCCCATTTTAAATCTTCCAGCCAAACTTCCTCCGGCTTGATAGCCAAAGACTCGTTCAACCGCACTCTAGACGTTTGGTCAATCCGAAAACAAGCGTTTCGAAAGCCGTCGAGCAATTCCAGAGTGTTGACACAAGAGAGGCATATCATATTTGGCAGATGGTCACCTTTCCTGACCTACAAATGAGAAAGGTGTTGACGATTACGAAGACCAGCGCATTGACAATAGCTGTGGTGTAACGTCATTATTAACCGGCAATTGACAGCAGGTCCAAATGCGTTGCGCCAAACGCGGTGGATGAGGGTCGTCATGGATGGAGACGAAGGACCCTGCTGGACCCTGCTGGCAGAGACAAAGCCGACACTCCATCACAACCAGGAAGCAGACTAGTCCAACGGGAAGTTGTCGATTATTGCCGAGACAATGGGACGTGCAAACACCAGTCGGGGCAGCGGTTGTGTCACATCTGCATGTATGTACGTATGTATGTTCCAGATCAGTCGAAATATCGATGTGAATTTTCTCAAGGTCACAAATCTGCACGGCTATTCATTCTCATATTGGGCGGTTTAAAGGTGTAGGAATAGGTTCGGTGATTACTAGTCAAATGTGAACCGGTCGCTCTAGATCGGTCACACTAAAACTGGTCACACCCTGAAATCGGTCAATCAGTTTTCTCGTGACCGATTTTAGGGTGTGACCAGTTTTCTCGTGACAATTTTAGTGAGACGGGTGATCACGTGTGACCGATCTAGCGCGACCGGTTGTTCTGTGACAGGTTTACATATGACTAGTAGTCCGTTTACCGAATATAGCACGACTTGTGCTATTACCAATCAAAACCAGTGATCTCATCATCGATCCTGTACAAACATGCATAACTCAAGAGCAATGTCCCCTTCGACCATTCCAGAAGAAAGAGTTCATCGCTCGATTGTAAAACGAACGAAACCCAACAGTGATGTCATCAGGCAACTGCGTCACATGTCTGAAAAGTCATTTACTCGTGGCACACGACCGCATTCTCAAACGAATGACGTCCTGGCGCTAACCCCACAGCTATAAAGCGGTAAACGGACTAGTCAAATGTAAACCGGTCACAGGACAACCGGTCACTCTAGATCGGTCACTCGTGTTCATCTGTCACGCTAAAACTGGTCACGAGAAAACTGGTCACACCTAAAATCGGTCACGAGAAAACTGGTCACACCCAAAAATTAAAAATTGGTCACACAAACAAAAATATTCGCAAATACTTTTTATTTACGAAATTTTTATTATTATCGACTAGACATAAGTTCAAGTCGAAAGCCCTCGCGGCCGTTGGTTGTGGTCTTCGCGAGGAGTTCACATCTCATCAGAGTCAGCTCATCTGACGTTCGCATCCGAGAAGGTTGGAAATCGCTTTTGCGTTCATTTCACTTTGACAGTTCGAATGTCAAATTACAGTTTAATAATCTTAATTCACCGCGGTAAATATACCGCGGGAACGTCTATGATAACACTGATTGTGTTAGTAAGAGGATCCTTTATTTATGTTAACTTGTTGCAATAGTAATTACTAGACACCGGATAGTCACAGTGCTATCCATTGTTCCATTGTTGTAAATCCCTTGTAAAAAAGGTTCGGCAAACCTTTAACAATGCATTTACAACCTTTGAACAATACGCGGCACCTTCTGGGTCCGGTGACTAGTAATTGCATGTACAAAGAAGCTCGTTTCTCAGCTTCGGAGCGATGAATTATTTCTTCGGAATAGTCAAATGGGACGTTGCCAGAGATTAATTCTGCATGTTTGTACGAGAGCGATGATTCAATAACAACATCCAGTGAATCATTGGGATACTCCTCGGTGCCCCCACATACATACACTAATCCGTCAATTACTGCAGCCATCGAGCCTGATCGCTTAAATTTCATCGGGGGCAATTCAGTTCGTCGCTTTGAGATAAGACCCATGCACCAGATCTATATCTTCATGTTTTGTACATAAATAAAACATTGCTAATTGTTGAATATGAGTAAATTGAGTAATTGTTGAATATGAGAAGTGAAAAATATGGAATAGTGCAAGTGATATTGTTTTGCTGACTATCACCGATTTAATTACCAATGTAGTGATAAGTAAGTAGTAATATGTATGTACAATAGAACCACGATTATCCGGATTGTTAAAAACAAACATAAATTTTACGATTTTGCTGCTTTGAAATGCATTACATAAAAAATCTAAAATAACGAGCTACTAAATTATAATTGTATGATATATGTTCTTTCAAATAAATTCTAAAATATATACCTAAATCTAAATTACAGGGACAAAATTACTGAGAGAATAGTAGTTATTTTAGTAGCAGAGTTGAAAAATTAAAAAAAATTAATGAAATATTTTTATTTGTAATTTATGAAAAAATGCCTTTGGATAGTAAGTACCAAATATTTTTAAAAAAGTTTTATTTTTACACATTTGACTAGTAATCACCGAACCTATTTCTACACCTTTAACCCGCCAAATATGAGGATGAATAGCCGTGCAGATTTGTGACCTTGAGAAAATTCACATCGATATTTCGGGTGCAGGTAAATTGGTCGAATGCAATACACCTAAATCAATTCACCTAATGCAATTCCACTAATGACGCTCTTACCGAAAATCTATTGACCTAATGGTAAATTCACCTAATATCTTTATACCGAATGACACATTCACCTAATTTCGAGTTTCAAACCAGCAGTAGCCGAGTTTCAAACCAATAGTAGTAAATTTTATTATTTAGTAATTTTTCGACGCGATATCAATAGATGGCGTAGTAACATAGACAGATAAATGTTATAACATTTCTTTGCAAATAGCCCTTAAACTCTATATACACCATATTGCGCCCGACAGAAGATTTAAAAAGGATTTCCCACCTAATGGCGACTGAACTAAATTAAGGACATTGAAAAAATTAATTGCTTTTGTAGCTTTGTATTACCTTTTGCTATATATACTATACTATATTATATAGCAAACATTGTACATATTTACAATAAAATTTATGATAAAACAAAGTAATAAAAAGGAATCAAAAAAGATATACAGATTTTTTTTACTGTACATATATTAAAATTGGCTTTCCAATCATCAATATTAAAAGAAGGTGAGAAGAAAACGCATGTATAATAGACAGACTAGTACAATTTCTACGATTGATACAATTTCCATAATAAATAATTAATAATTTTAAATATCCGTAATAAATATAAATTATGATGAATACATAACAAATATAAATCAGTTTACATACAAATATAAATATAATTTATACTACATATGTATTGCAGATTGCAAAACACAATGAAATATAAACAATAATAACAAGACAAGAAACAAGCAATACAATAAATAATAAATAATTTATTAATCAAGTTACAGAAATAAACCAATTTATAATAAACATTTTCATGTAATAAAAACTCATGAGTGGTATTACAGATGGTCAACTTATTACAGACAACACAGAACACATATATTATTTTCAATATATGAATAATCAATATGTAAAACAACTGACGTTAAAGAAAATTTACTATTGTATCAAGTCATGTAATAAAAATACTCTTGTGTGAAGCTATGGAAGTTTTTTACAAAAAATTTGGTACGTATATAAACGAAAAGACGTTTGCTTATTTCAATGACCAGCTCTTCTCCACCGATCATGGTATTTGGTTGTTCTATTAGTGACACCACACAGACCCTAAGTAAATAATGATTTCAATCAATAACTGTAGCTTGTGACATGTCTAATTGTTTCGCACAAAATTTAATGCTTATCAGCTCATTCATACAGCGATAAATAAAATTTAACATTGGAAAGAGTTTAAAAATTTGAAGCCACATATTTTTTCGAAATCCTTTTTTAGTTCAGAATTTAATATCACATTTATAATTGGGTTTCAAGCGTGGAGCTAGGATTCTAAACGTACATTAAATCCAAATTTCAGTTCTAAATATACTAGAACGAAAAATTTAAAAATAGCATAGTATAAGTAATATTTATCAATAAATTATGGAATTCAGCATTTTTAATCTTGACATATTCTCTAACGCAGATTGCCTCCCTGCGACGATAACTGTGAACGAAACAGCTCCCATATCAAATTTTGCTAACACAAATGTGATACTGTTCCATTAGTTGTCGCATAAATCTACTAACAACAAATTTAGGATATTCTTGGCTCGATGAGTAGGACCAACGGGTCCTCAGTAGTTTCCACAGTTATTCCAACCCTTTCCTCTTCAGAAATAGTTTTCCAATGTCTAAAAAAAAAAATCATTACCTTAATTGATCCCATGTTATCAAAACTTAATAAATAAAATAAGTAGGGTGAAATTGATTATATTGAGTAATGAAATGTTTCGTGCTATTCTAAGATAATGTGATTGCAATTGCGAAATATAACTTCACTTAAATCATACGTGTACTTCATATTAATGGTTGTGGTTGGTGAGAACAACTGCGGGAAAGCTTTGCTAGCGTTTAATTATTACATTAAATAAAATAGTGAATTTGGCATTTTTCTAAAGTACAATATTCTAAATGAATTATTACTGGTATGAATTATTTCAAGTTTTATGGAGTGATTTGGCATACAATATAACTGTATATATGAAAGTATTGAATTTTGACATGTTACATTTCAGCACAAATAAAAGTTGCATATTATATATTTTCTTGAAATGTTCATTATGAGTATAACAAAAGTACATTTAAATGATAAAAAAGAGCCTCGTAAAAAAGGCTTCATTTTGACTATAGAACAAATGTACGACTTTTGCCGTGCAGAATCAACAAGACTTGAGTATGCATTGCAAAAAATATTTTGATTTTTCAATGGAGAAGTTATCTGAATACCAAAATCCGACATTTTGAGCAATCCAGATGTTAGGGTTTTTTGCAGACACGGGTTGTCCCTTATATTTAGATATGAATTTCTCTAGTCCACCGTATTCGATTTCCTGGTCTTCTTTTAAGTACTTTTACAACATTTTCACTGTTCTGGTAGGATAAACAATCTGCAGTATTATTAATGGTATCTGCATCTAAAACAATTCAGCATTATAAATAATTGTACTAGTTCAAGAACGTATTATTTACACAGTTTCATTATGATTTTATTGATGTGAATAATTTATCTCCTGAGTGATATCACATTCATAATAATATAACATCATCAGTGATTATAATTACTTATAGCTAATGATGATAGAGTATGAATTAAAATATGAATAGAATGAAAAATCAGTCCCACCGTATCTAAAGTGGGAGGTATAATTAATTCAACATTCGTGTACATATTTTGATTGGCCAGTATCGCAATATCCTGGGCCCTGGGAAAATTTATTCTGGGTCCTATGACAAATTAAAAAAAAAGATCTTAAAAATATATTTTAATGAGTTAAAAATCTATCAGAAATATTATAAAAGTACCTATATGTTAGTTGCTATTTTTTAATTTAAGATGTCGGCTGCTCTGCTGTCCCTTTCTCCATCGTAGTGTGCGTGGGATGCGTGATGTGGAAAAAAGGGAGGAAATTGTAAACCAATGAAAACAGGGCGTAAATCTGTTTATGTATTGCGACTGTATTAAGTTATACAGAGATCAAGCAGAGCAACCGAGGAAAGGGGGGGAGTAAACAAAGAAAGCAGAAAGCACGCGTGCCTTTTGAGGTTAGCCACGCGTAGCTGGCTAGGAGTTGTTGAGTAGCTGCCTTCTGGACGACAACTGAGACAGACCCTCTGATGCTTCCTCTGGCGCACACCGCTATACTGGCGATACTGGAGCTGGTCGCTGGTCGCTGGTCGCTGGTCGCTGGTTGCTGGTCTCCAAGTATCGTCACAACCCATCACCAGTGGCCGAGCTGGTGATTTCGGTGGCGACAAAAACTACGTGTTTATGCCGAAGCCGTTGGCGCGCGACTGTCAGTCAGTCTGGGGTGGCCAGCACAAAAATATATCGGACAAATCGTGGAAAATTCTCGAGAAAGTATAATTTTTTTTTTTAATATAGTGAATTGATTTTTTAGCATATAAAATCGACAACATCAAAAGGACACAAACACTACATATGTATATCATATCAGGGGTTTATAACTTTTCATGGTTATTGTGTGGTGAAAAGACTGATTAGCTTTAATACTATTGCATAAATCGCCACCCCATGAGTTTTTTTTATATTTTAAATATTTGTATACGAGACCAATGATTAAATACTGTGTTTTCGTTGATTTCCGAATTGATATGTTGTTTTGAATTGTTGTTATTGTGGAATGAATTGTTATGTAATGACTGCCACTTAAAATCAAGTTTTGCAAGTGATGTGTCACCGCTCATGGTTATTGTGTAGTGAAAAGACTGCCAATAAATCACCACACCATGAGTTTTTTTATATTTTAAATATTTGTATACCAGACCATTCATTAAATACTGTGTTTTCGTGTTTATTAATATTTGTCATAACTATTGTGTATTAAAAAAATTTCAAAAGACTCTGTTTCTTTCAATTTAAAAAATTTTACTGTGTACTTTTTATTCCCATTATTTAAATAATTAATATATATTTACTTTTTCTTTATAATTTTTAACTTCAGCAAGTGGAGACTCTTGTCTTCTACAATCTAAAACGAATTGTCGCCGGAAGATAAAGAGTGATATATATTTTCTAGTTTATTTCCGTTCGATTTCTTGTTTGAAAATAGATTTGAAATGTTGTTCAGTAAAACTCAAAGATTGTTAATGATAACAATGCCAGCTGTTCTCTAGAGTAAGTATCAAATGAAACACAATGTTTCCACAAATCTTTGACTTTTTCTAGTGTTCGGGTAAAAAGTATATATCTATATAAGAAAAATATTAACTTTCATCTATCCCATATATAATAATTATTTCATATGACAATGGATTTAAAATATGACTTATCGGAATTAGTCGATATGTAAAATGGTAAGTGTTCATCGTATGACATTTCTTCGCTGAATTCCGTTTCTTCTATCTACTTAATGAATATGATTTATAGAACCTAGGCTTTCAATGAATGTAACACAGTATTGCTTATCACTTAATAAAATGGCACTTGACTTGCAATTCGAGTCGGCATGACACTATCAACTATTAGTTTAATGTGAGTATCCAATAGTTTCGAAAAAATCAGCAGCATCGGCAGCAGCAGTCGCATCATTTTTGAGATTTGTATGTAATAAAAGGCTCGTTTCCGGTTTATAAAACTTATTGATTATTTATTATTTATGTAATATTAATTGAAGGACTATATTTTTTCGATAAGAGTAGACATTTAATTAATAAGTCCAAAAAATAGTGTAAGTTCGAGCGTACAAGTTAATACAAGTTATAGATATAAAATTTCAGTTCGATACACGGTCTAGGATATATAATAATTCAAAGAAAAATAATGCTACTTCCGGCAGATTTGAAAATGAAAAAAAAAATTATAGCGCAACGATTAAAATTTTATTACACAGTAAAAAGTTTCAGTGTTTCAGTTTCAAAGATATTTAATGGTGTTTGAATTATTACTAAAATACACAGCCAAACACGCACATTTTTTAAAAACAGTGATCGACTTCATCTATTAATAAAATATAAATTTTAAAATACAACTTAATATTTTATTTTGTTTTAAATAATCTTGAAATTATCAATGCAAAAGTGCCATCTATCCGTCAACGTAAAACAACCTTCATTCGATCAATTTGTATTAGGTAAACTGCAGTTAGGTATGTATGACATTAGGTATGGTCGTCGTTCGGTATGTTGATATTCGACCAACTCGCTTAGGTATACTCGAATTAGGTGAATTGCATTAGGCGAACTTACAGTGAATCGATATTTCGACTGGTCTGGAACATACATACGTACATACATGCAGATGTGACACAACCGCTGCCCCGACTGGTGTTTGCACGTCCCATTGTCTCGGCAATAATCGACAACTTCCCGTTGGACTAGTCTGCTTCCTGGTTGTGATGGAGTGTCGGCTTTGTCTCTGCCAGCAGGGTCCAGCAGGGTCCTTCGTCTCCATCCATGACGACCCTCATCCACCGCGTTTGGCGCAACGCATTTGGACCTGCTGTCAATTGCCGGTTAATAATGACGTTACACCACAGCTATTGTCAATGCGCTGGTCTTCGTAATCGTCAACACCTTTCTCATTTGTAGGTCAGGAAAGGTGACCATCTGCCAAATATGATATGCCTCTCTTGTGTCAACACTCTGGAATTGCTCGACGGCTTTCGAAACGCTTGTTTTCGGATTGACCAAACGTCTAGAGTGCGGTTGAACGAGTCTTTGGCTATCAAGCCGGAGGAAGTTTGGCTGGAAGATTTAAAATGGGAAGATGAAACGGGTGCTCATTTACCGCCAAACATTTCTAGTTCTCCAGACGATGGCGAGGCAAGTAAATGGAATTCGAATGCTTTCGAACGATTCGAAACAAAATCGAAATCCTTTAATCGAAAATACAAATTCACCTGTACAATGGCATTGAAATACGCTCTAATTATTTATTTCTTTATATAAAATTTTAGCTATTAGCTTATTAAATTCTATATTTAACTTATATGTACAGTCCCTCACAGAGGTGTCTCTTAGCTCCTCGCAAGAATGCATCCATGGCTTTAGAAGACCTGATGCACTCAGGGAGGGCGTTATACATGAGCACACCCCTGTGAAAGGCACCCCCGGCTGTCTTTCTTTTTCTTACTCTACCTACAACTAAATTATTCTTATTTCTAGTGTAATGATTATGAATATCTCTATTTCTTATTCTATAATCTTTAAGATAATCGGGTAATAACTCATGATCTAACTTATAAGCAAACGATAATGTGCTTAGCTTTAAACTATTACCAATACTCAACCATCCCAACTCATCTAACATACTTTAAATACTTTTTAATCTACCAACATTCAAAATACCTCTCATAGCTTTATTTTGTAATTTTTTTTATTTTCCCTATATCTTGGCCACTAAACAAGTTAAGCACAGTGGCACAGTACACTACGTGTGCAAAGACAATTGTATTATAGACTAAAACTTTACTTTTTCTACTTAAAACATTTCTTAACCTATGTACATAAAACACCAACTTTTCTAGCCATTTTTTTATAATATATTCAGCGTGTACCTTAAAATTCAGTTTTGAATCTATGTAAATACCTAAATATTTAATGTTATCGACAATCTCTATTACTTTGTCATCCATTTTCACTTCACCTACGCCAGTTTGATTATTTATCCATATCATTGTTGTTTTATATTAATATGAATTTTTAATTTATTTACACACAACCATTTATTTATATTGTTCAATACCACATTCAAAATATCACACATCTCTTTTGCATTCTCACCTAATATACATATATACTGATATATCATCCGCAAAAAGATTAATTATGTATTATGTTTGGATTATTTTATAGATACACAGAAGAAAAATTACTTCAGACAATATGAAACATGATATTAACACCCCGACAGACGAGTTACCGTTACGAAAAGCTTCAAATGAGATATGCTCTACACGTTCCGAATTGGATCATAACATCAATTATCAAGGCGAATCATTTTTTCGTCAGCAAAATCTTGCAGTACGGAAAACATCTCATATTCGAAGAAAGCTGAACAAATGTGACATTTGTTTAGAGTCTTTCACTCAAAGCCGTTCCTTAGTGAGACATATGAGATGCCATACTGGAGAAAAACTATTCAAATGCGATATTTGTTTAAAATCATTCGCTTTAAAAACTTACCTCCGTAAACACATTAGGATTCACAGTGAGGTTAGCCCACACAAATGTGAGATTTGCTTAAAATCATTTACTACAAAACCTAGCCTCCGTAAACACATGAGTATTCATACGGGGGTAAAGCCACACAAATGTGACATTTGTTTGAAATCATACGCTTCAAAATCTGACATCCGTGTACATATGAGTGTTCATAGTGGGGTACACAAATGTAACATTTGTTTAAAAACATTTGCTACAAAATACGTGCTCCGCAAACACATGAATATTCATACCGGGATAAAACCACACAAATGTGAGATATGCTTAAAAGCGTTTGCTTCAAAATACAACCTCTATACACACATGAGTATTCATAGTGGGGTAAAGCCATACAAATGTGACATTTGCATTAAAACATTTAATTCAAAAATTGAGGTCCATAAACACATGCATATTCATACCGGGATAAAACCACACAAATGTGACTTTTGTTTAAAATCATTCACTTCACAGTCTAACCTCCGTGTACACATGATTATTCATGATGGGGTAAAATCACACAAATGCGAAATTTGTTTAAAATCATTCACTTTAAAATCTCACGTCATTAGACACATGAATACTCATACTGGGATAAAACCACACAAATGTAACATCTGTTTAAAATCATTCACTTCAAAATATAACCTCCGTACACACATGCTTATTCATGATGGGGAAAAATCACACAAATGCGACATTTGTTTAATACCATTCACTTCAAAATATAACCTCCGTACACACATGAATATTCATAGTGGGGTAAAATCACTAAAATGCGACATTTGTTTAAAACCATTCATTTCAAAATGTTACCTCAGTAGACACATGAGTATTCATACGGGGATAAAACCATACAAATGTAATGTTTGTTCAAAATCCTTTGCTCACAAACATAATCTCGTTGACCACATAAATCGTCATACTGGAGTTAAGCCATACAAATGTGAGATTTGTTTAAAATCATTCCTTCTAAAATTTTCACTTTCCACGCATTTGAAAACCCACACTCGAGGAATTCCAATCAAATTAATTTGAGGCTATTAGTCTTTTCTTTTAATTTTTACTGTTTTTTATTTCTTCCCTCTTTATTTTGATTTAAATATTTTCATTTTGGGTAGCATGTTAGACTCTGTTGTTTATGTTTGTTAAAATTAAATGAAATGTGTTTTTTTTTAATATATTATTGTATGTATAATATATTCTTGTCTGGCCATAGTGTCATATAGGATCAACATATGATTACACTGTGTTAAATGATTGTCAAAATAAAATAAAATAAATGATACGTATGTATGTTTGTAAAACCATTCCCTTCGAAATCTCATCTCGGCAAAAACTATTCATAGTGAGGTCAATGTAACATTTGTATAAAAGAGATCTGGAGTGGAGTATGGAGCAGGAGCGCGGAGCCGGAGCGTTTAGCGTTTTGGGGCATTAAACATTTGGGAAGAGTTAAATTTTAAATAATAAAACATTTCGATGAATTTTAATAAAATTTATATACATACATGTAGCGTTGGAATTTAACGAAAGGCTGATGTATGGGCTATGGCTGAGAAAGGGTATGTTACGCCCGATGGTAGAGAGGGGATGGAAAAGTGGCAGAGGGCGCGAAAGGACCGCTATTTTACAGTTAGTAGAAGTTAACCTTCCACTGGGGGCGGTTGGTCGCTAAACCACCGCGTAGTGTCGTTTTAATAAACAACATGACTGAAAACGAAATGTGTTTGATCTTCAATTCCACCGCCACATCCATCGTGGTCCTGAATAGCGCCAACTATTTAGGAATTCCACCCACATACATATATACAATTTAAAGATAACACAACAATTAAAATATAATAGAAAAATTGAAAAATGTTTTGGAATTGAAATTACAATGAAAAAAACATGAATATAAAAATACAAAGACAAAAAATATTAATATAAAAATATAATACCAATTAAAATTTATTAAACTATTTTATAAAACTATTTATTAGAATATTTCTACAGATTATTTTTTGAGATTTGCGCGACGATCGATTTACTAAAATACCTTTCAGCATCCACACTATTAACGGAACACCAAATAGATTTTAGAGCATCATAACCAAACTCTTCATATTTAATTTTTGTTGTCATCAATAATAGCAATATATCCGGCGTGGATTGACTTTTTTTATTCTCTATTAATTGTCTAAAAAAGTGTTGATATCCTTCCAAACATTAAGCCTCTGTTAATACATTAAACAATGGCCGGTTTCTAACAAAACAAAACAAAACTGTTTTTTAAAACTTATTATTAGATTCTGTACCTGCCACAGATGGATTGAATAGTTTACTCACTGTTTGGAGGAATAGATATGTCTCATTTAGTCTTGAGTGCGAGTCTAGTTTTAAGACATTTTTTTGAGCAGCCTTTCGGATACACAGCTCCAACTGTCTTCTTACAATAGTAAACAAAAGCAGTTGCTTGGTTTCTATAGTAAACTGCAAGCTCTGTTTTATCCCCTCAATAATAAATGGGCAAAGGGATAGGAAGACCCTTCTAAATTGTCTATTAATTTTATACAAATTTCACTTTTGTTTGTTATTTTAGCATCTATTCGCATATTTTACGAATTTAGCATCTATTCCGAATTTTAGCATCAATTAAGCATTAATAGCAAAGTGCCTTAAATACGGGTCTCTAGACATAAGCTTTTGAAAAAAGCGTAATTTTTACACATTTTTGGCTTTTGCAATCTTCAACTAAAAATTCAGTATTTCTGTGCCAAAAGTGAGTATTGGATTTTGCATTCCGTGATTCTTTTTCAAAATTTTCTAAATTTGAGTGCATGATATTTGACTTAAAATATTTAAAATATTTATTTAAGTACCAAATATTTTTTAAAAAAGTTTTATTATAAAAATGGTTTTTATAAAATTATAAAAATAGTATCACATCTTATTATATAAAGATAGTTTTTTTAATATAAAAACGTATTTTACATATATTAACATCTACATATGTACATAATAGACATATGTATGTACATAGTACATGCATGTGTATGTAGAATAGACAAAAGGACAAACATTTATGTATTAAGCCTTTGAAATGGAAATTGAATTATAAATGTTTACGGAGAAATTGAAATCATGAATTGTAGTATTATAACATATGTATGTATAATATATTATATTGTAGTGATTCCTGAGAAACTTAAATACCCATCTTTGTTTCACTTTCGAATTTGAATGGTCAGTCATAAAAAGATCATAACCGTTGGGGCATAGTTCTTGGAGGTAACAATGTTTTATTACAAAATAAAGTTTAAATCTAAGATACATATTTATGTATATGTATCGTCGATTGCCATCTAAGAGGATAACCGCTCTTTGCCGATTACTTGTTTGCTTTCGTTTTCTTCGATTTACATTCTTTTGAACAGAATATCTGAAAATTAATACACAAAAATTGAGATACATAAAAAAAAATTCTGACATTTTATAAATATAAACAAACACATCTATTTAAATACACGATACTATAAAGATTATATTTTGTACACGAATTATCAAATAAATAAGTAAAATGAGAAATATTTACTTTAGAAGTATCAATATGATATGAAGTGGTATATTAGTGACTACATTTGAAAATCTTGCTGACGACTTTTTCACAATAATTCTCCTCGATACAAAATGTAGAATATATATGCCCCTCGGGACAAGTTCTGTAAGTGGGAATTTTCACATTACATAAAAAAATATACAAATTTAATAAATACTATTGCAAATGAGAATTAAAAACAAAGCAAGCTTAAAGATAAATGATTGGTTTTTCACGATTCTTACCTCCAGCTATCAACAACGTCATTTCGGCATTTGTGCATGTGATCTCCATTGCAGCTCTGGTTTGAAGTGAACTAAAATCCAGCCCAAAATAAATTATACAATTATAACGCCATTAGAAATAAATGGAAAAGAAACAAAAAACGGTACTCCAATTTTAAAATAGAGCTAATAAAGCTAACCTAATAGAGATCAAACCAAAATAATGATATTAAAATACAGAGTGTTTTTCATTATCGTTAATATAATATAGCATTAGAAATTATGTGCAAATAATTAAAATTTAAAAATGAAATACTGTTTTATATCTTGTAAAAAAAATTATATTTACCGCCATATTTCTTGGACACTTTATCGGAATTTCTTTTCCAATGCAATTCTTCTCTTCCAGATTTTGAATAATGGAGGCCAAAAATTCACTTTTTGCCCTGAGGTTATTTGCATTACCAAAAATAAATAGCCCTAAAAAATATGAACACTTTACATACATTTTATCCAATGACCAAGGATTTCACTTCTTAATTAGCTTGTTTGCTTCAACGGTAACAGTTCATTTACATAAATAGCATACAGGTATTCCTCGACTTACGACGGAGATACGTTCCTGAACCTCGGTCGTAAGTCGAATCCGTCGTCAGTCGAGGAATATATATATATATATATATATATATATATATATATATATATATATATATATATTTTTTTTTTTTTTCGGTGATTTTACTTACTTTTATTAATACAGTAATTCAAATGAATTCATATTCATATTAAAAAAAAATTAAACATCTACATCATCCGTACTTATTAATTATAAATTATACATCCTCATCACTTATCACATAAGTACAATCCATTTATTCATCTTCAGTTTGAGATACAGTCATATGTTTTTTTGAAAAATGTGTCTAATTTTGTTTGAACATTATCCTGTTTTTTTTCTCTATATATTTCTTGGTAGCATGCGAGATTTTTTTGAATCCTGCGGTTCACATTTAAAAATCTGTCACTGTCTGGGTCCATCATTTCAAACTTTTGTATTCCTTGATTAATTAAATTATAAGCAGCAGCCATTTCTTTCAATACAATTTTTTTCAGCTGTTCCGCAGATGTGATTGATTCATTTTCATCAATATCCGCTTCTGCAACCATTTGAGTTTCAAGATCTAATAATTCTGCATTGGTTAAATCTTCTGAATCATTTTCAAGAAGTTCGTTGATGTCTTCGTTATCTACGTCAAATTGTAGACGTTCACTAAATTGTATGATTAGGCTAGAAATATCCTCGACATTTTCTTGTTTTTCGTATATGCAAAGAGAAACGGGTTCAAATCGATTGGTGAGTTTTTTTTCCATATTCCGTACATATGTACATGCTGAAGTAACTTCTTATGCCGTTAAAGGGTCCATCCCTTATCTATATTTCTTATAGCATGAAGGATATTATAATATTTTCAAAATTCTTGAAAAGTGTTTCCTTCTTCTATTGCTTCAATGTCTTGCGCAAATGTAATTTTTAAATAATGAGCTTCAAGAAACGCAATGGAATTCGCTTTTCAATATTGTCATCGATCCAAATCACTAGTAATTTTTACATACCTCCTTTACGTTTCACATGGTTTTCGTGTAAGTGGTAATTTTTCCATTTGTTGAATGCGTCCGAGTCTTTTTTTATTTATTATAAGGACCCTTTAACGGCTTTACGATTTTTTTCTTTATCTTTTAAAATAGTGGAGACCGTTGAATGTGACAATTTCAAATTATTTGCCAAGTCCATCACTTTTTTACCACTATCATATTGTTTTATCACTTCAAGTTTCATTTCTAAGTCTATCACCTTTCTCTTTTTTTTAACAAGAGTTTCTGTATCAGTCATTATCACGTTTCTATATCACACATTATAAATGTTCTTATAAATAAAAATTTGAGCACTAATCAACACGAAATTGAGAAAATAAACATCCTAAAACAATAACGAACAGTTATGTAACAAACAGTAACGACCGTATGAGTTTGCTACCGTCGTGCGACTGGTGACGAATCCCAAAAGAATGAGTCATAACTTAATTGTTTAAACTACTGCGATGTTTCATTTCTTCCGAAAGAGAATTCCCCGTTTTCATAACTCACATCCACTTGAGATTTATCAATCGTAAGTGCGAACCGTCGTAAGTCGAGGACTACCTGTATATCATTTATGAACATTGTTAACGATTAGTTTGAGTGACTCACCTTGTTTTGCACGCGAAAGTGCAACACAGATACGATTCGGTTCATTTAAAAAACCAATTTTATTCTCCATATTATTGCGTACGAGACACAAAATAATGATTTGGTTTTCAAGTCCTTGATAACCATCTATAGATGAGACATTTACATCGTCAATCGACTGAACATTTCGTAACTGAAATTTTTATAATAGACGTTTAAATTACATTTTTTGATAAATAAATACTTAAATTATAACTACATATGAGCTGTTATAAATGAAAGACGCATAATTCCACTTTTCTTCATTTCGAGAAATATCAAATAAAGAAATATTATACACATTAAAAATACATCAACATACATTTTATTATTAGTATATACATACATGTACATATATAATCAATCTTTTTACTTTCATATATGTAAAATAAAATTTATAAAAATAATTGTCTATGTAAAATCAGATAGCGGGAGGCAATTTATTATTATCAACTCAACTATTATTCTAAATCGTCATTTATTACGAATTATTATCAACTGTATTAACGAATTAAAATCAATCAACACCTATTACTCAATAAACTTTGGTCCCTCGGAATCCGAGGAAATCTATTTCGTTGGATATCTTCGTATATCTTAAACCGTCATCAAATCATAACTCTTAATGGTTTTAAATCCTCACTTAGACATATTCCTTCCGTAGTCCCACAAGGGTCGCATTTAGGTCCCTTATTCTTTTTACTCTGTATTAACGATATTTCATACCTTTTCAAACATTCCTCTATACTTCTGTATGCTGATGATACAAAAATTTATAAACCTATATACACTATGGACGATTGTCATAAGCTACAGGAAGATCTGGATAGATTTTCTATATATTGTATGAACAATGACCTTTTTATTAATCTAGAAAAATACTCTATTTTAAATTTCACTAGAAATAAGTCTATTATCACCTATCACTATCAATTGAACCATTCAATTCTAAACACGTCATCTTCTATTAAGGATCTTGGTGTAATGCTCAATAATAAACTCGATTTCTTTGAACATATTTCCTTCATTACCAACAAAGCATTTAAATCTCTTGAACTCCTACTCCCCTCAACAAAACCCTTATGTACTTAAATTACTTTATTTTTCCTTTGTAAGGTCTTACCTTGAATTTGCCTCAATTGTCTGGTCACCTTTTTGTTTATCCCATATTAATTGTATTGAAAAATTCCAACTTAAATTTATTAAATCCTTACGCTACCTTTTTCCTACCTATAACCATTCTACTGTTCCCGATATTTTAAAAATTCCATCTTTTAACAATTTTTCTGTCATGCGACGACTTACTGATGCTACATTCTTCTTTAAGCTCATAAATGGTTTCCTTGATTGTTCTGATTTACTGAGTAAGGTTGATTTCAGGATCCCAGTTAGGTATTCTAGACACGTTGCACTCTTTTCACTTAATCCTTTCAATACTAATTCCAAAAAATATTCTTATCTGCAGTGTGTTTAAAAAAGCTATCAAGGAGCAATTGATTGGGGATGGGGTGGATATATCCACAAACAATACAACGTTGTTTGAACGAAATTGGACTGAAATCACGGCGGCCCAAAAAAGAACCATTGGTTTAAATAAACTGAAATCAGCCCGGCTCATTATTTTCTTAATTTTAATCTACTCTCTTCCATTTGGGCCTCGCAGGGGTGTGTTGTATTTGTAGCTTATTCTTATTTATTGCAACAGGCTGCAGTTGCAAGACATTCCATTCTTTGTATTTTTAATACATAAATTATCTTTGTATTTTATTACTCATTTAAATTTTCATTTATCTGCTATTTTATTACATTACTGTTTTTTATGATTGTGTTTAAATGTTGTTGCTATTTGTCCTATCTATTTATTTTTTGGTTTTTTTCCCCCTCTTGTTTTATTATCTAGGCCATTGTGGCGCATTTAGTACTTCCTGTAATGCCACAATGGTCCTAAATTTTTAAATAAATAAATAAATTATACAAACCCATTTTAAATATTCCACTTGTGACTTGTATGCACCCAAAATAGTGATTTCTTTTTGTGAATACCCTTGTTTTAACAAGTAAATGGCGAGAATTATTGCAAAACATGCTTCATTTTCGTTATTGAAGCTGAAATTCATTTTTGTCTAGAACAAATAATACAAATAATATTAATAGAATTAAATTTGAACAAAAACATAGAATAGCATTGTAAAAAATACATATGTATAAACGCAATGAAAAATGCAATAAAACAATAAAACGCAAAAAAGGTTTGACGCTCTGACTTCAATCGATCGAAACGCAAATTATCAACTTTAGCAAGTTAATGATTACTTCGGGATAATCATGATGGATGAAGAAAATATTTTTGGAGACGCCTTTAACATTTGGATACTGCTTTACAGAGTGGTGATCATTAAGATTTTCGTATATCAATGGAGTAATTAGATTTGAAATCTCAAGTCTCATTCGATGTTGCGTCACAAGCTGGCGATAGTTACATCCATATATAAGTCTTTCAAAGAGTGATATATTCAGTTTATAATCACGCGCCAATTTATATGAAGCTGTAGACGGCCTAAGTTGCTTGTGATCACCTAAAAATCATTTAACATGTGTAACATTAAAATTTAGTATTATTAAATGTACAAATATACCGAATACTCTTGATTATCGGCTTAATACCAAAACAGCAGATTTTCTCAATTAAAAAAAACCTGTATGAATTATTCGGATAATACATTTTCCATCATAAGCACGGATAATCGGGAGTATACTTAATTAAGTTGTGCCCACCAATCAATATGATGTGTTGGCAATTGATATCCAGATTTACGACAATGTGTGACTCTGGCACTATGGCGGATTCTTCGACTATCACTAAAAATAAAAAGAAATTGGTTGATTGATTCACAATGGAAGGAGACGTATTAGATGTAAAAATACAGCAGTGGATGCTATAAGACTTATTATGATGATATGCGAGGGTGATTTTTAGTAAGAAAACTCATTACTATTGATATATTTTATATAAAAATATATAAACGTAAATATTTATTTAATTAAGTCCCCGTGAAATCGTTACATCATGTGTACTTTATTATTCAATTATTTAAAAAAAAGTAGTAACCAGACCATATGTACATATGATTTTTCGCATATAAAAAAAAATATGTATGTACATACTTGTGCTTCCAATCCCGGAAGGTTACTTCAGCACCGGGATTGCGGTGCTGGGAATTTCCGATCCCGGGATCAATTTCAAATGTATAAGAAAAAGATCAATTGCATGTTTTCATATTTCAAAAACGTTCAATTGCATTTGGCAAACTCTCCCGATGTTTACTCCCATATTGGCGTACTAATTTTGAGAGCTTGGTTACATTCTTTAAATTTTCGATTCGCATCCATAAATTTCTAAGATTAAATAAAACACATCCGAAAATGTAATAAAATAAAGTAAAAAACATCGCTTTGATTCATTGATTTGTTTTTTACAAATAGTTGAAATAATCCACCCAATATAAAAAAACTCCAATTACATTTACTTTATGAAAAAAATTCGGATGTGACCAACTTACAACTTTATCTATGTATTTGAGGAATATAGGAAGTATAAAAAACAAAATTCGATAATCGAACATATACATATATACACGTTCACACATACCGGCTATGAGCATTTTCAATACAAATTGAACACAATTTTTTGAAAACTTACACAGACTAAAGTTCTAATTCAGTTCGATTTGATGAGTGGTTTGTTAGATAATTTAAATCGAAAACTTAAAAAGAAAGAGAACACCTATAAGGGGAGGTACCATTTCCGGTCAACTTAAAAATTTGAAAAAAAATTATGGTGTATCTATAAAAAATTCAGTAACCAATACTAAGTTTCAGTTCGATAGGACGAACAGTGTTCAAAAAATCCCCAAAATACAGTGACACACAATAAACATACAGACACTCACACAGAAACACAGACGTGATCAGTGGTCGATTCTGAGTTCGAATCAGTTAAAATATACTTCAAATATAATTGCAGTTGAGCACAATATCTGCGACAAAATACAGGCCGTTCATACCATTTCGTGGAAACGGCAAGCCGGTGTCGAAAAGGGTGGCAAACAAATGGACTATGACTGTCATTTCTCATCCCACCATTGTTCATTATATAATGTTGTTTTATGTTTTTTTTTATAGTATTTTTAAATAAATTTCTGCCAGCACCGTAATCCCGGTATTCAGACTAGTTTCAGCACCGGGATTGGAAGCATTAGTACATACATATATCTACAAGATGTTTATGTTTAACCAGTTATAGGGCTCAGAATTTTTCCCGGGGCCCAGGATTCCTCCAGTACGTACATATGTACATATGTATATGAAATAATTCGGGTCTACTATTCCGATTACAAATTCACTGTCATTGAGAAGTGAATTTGTAATTCTATTGTTATATATATACATATGTATTCACTATTTTAGTCGGTGAAATTAAAATCTCACTAGTGAAATTATAATTTCACTGTAACATACATACATATATACCTATACAAAACACATATACGAATATTTTACATAGTGAAATACTTATTTCACGAGATAAACAATTAAAAACTATTAAAAAAAGTAAGAATTTATTTTTAAACGTTCTTTAAATATTTTAAAGGTGTGTTAATAGCTTAAAAATCTATGAATGAGATCACAATATTTCTTGTATATTAAAGATATTACATACATGTACACAAAAAAAAAAAATTGTATACAATATATAAATTCCTGATGAAGCAAACGAAAGTTTAGAAAACGAGTCTCGAGATATTGCATATGAAATAATTAATATGCAAATGTACATACGCAAATGATTCTTACTTAAAAAGCTACCCTCGTATATATTTGTATATTTATTTGAACCTATTTTAGGAGCCAAAGCAGTAAGCAAAGTTTTTGATGCAGCGGCGCGGGTGGTTGTTATTGCAACTACATCTGCATCCCTTAATACTGATAAGTCGTTTTTCACTTCACGTTTTTTGTATTCTTTCAATAGAGCAGTGTGATCTTTCTAAAAAATTACAATTCCGATTTAATAAACTTGATATAATGGGTTCCCGGAAGAGTGCACCCAAATGCACTGAATAGTGGCGCAATCTAGAGAAATGCAAATTTTCAAAGGTTCTCGAGAAGAACTCACGTGGAGTTGTGGAATTTTATTTGCGTTAATTCTTCTTGAACACCTTTGAAACATTGGATGTCTCGAGAGTGCAGCTTTCTTGGGTGCATTAATCCGATCACCATTATACTGTGCATCAGAATAAGATGAAAATAAAAATTATTGCATACAGATAAATTCTTCATTAAAATAAAAAGTAAAGATTTAAACTCATTTAAGGCCAAATCATTATGTCTATCCAAAGTTTCCAGACTTCTGCGAACGACATCAAAAGTCATTTTGGTTTCAGTCGAAAATATGCGCTGAAATTTAACAAGAATAGCAATATAGGGCTTGGCTGTTTTATTTTTTGTCTTATGTGTATGTAACATATGTACATATGTACAAATTTGCTGTCCTGATCTTAAAACAAACTTGCACGCAGCTATCTAGAACTTGAAATAAATATTAGTGTTAGGAAACCAGGTTTCCCGCTAAATTTTGAAAATTCTAAAAACAAAATTTTCAAATTAGGTGAGTCTGTTTTTTAATACTATAATTAATATGCAAACACTGTTTAATCATTTACTTTTGACTTTAAATTGCCTCGGATGCATTGAAAATATAATATTTAAGTTTGCTTTGATTTAGAAAACATTTACCAATGTAAGATTTGTGAAAATTGACATTTGAAATTTTTCCCTCGAAATAGGTTCTGAAGATTTCATTACTTTTTGCAGTTTTTATTTGCAGCGCTGCTTATGGATCGTATTTATTATACAACTAGCTGAACCCGGCATGCGTTGCAATGCCACAATAACGCATGCAATGCCTGTTCCCGTTCCCATTTGTCGGAAAAACGCAGGCAGGCATTTGAAATTATTCAATTATTTGTTTATTTTACCCTAAAAACATTTGAAATTATTGTGTTGCAATGCCACTCATTCCCGTTTTTCCCGTTTCCGTTCCCGTTTTTGGGAAAAAATTTTAATAAATTATTCATAATAGCCTCTGTCCCAAATTTATTATATTTATTCCATATTAGTGTTGGGCTCGTTGATTTCAACGGGTGGTTTCGAAAAGAAATTGATGCACGAATTACAAATGACTGACGCCCCGACGCCTTTGCCCCCAGCGCCCCCGATGCCTTTGGCACCCCGGGGCTTTCGCCCTAGCGCCCCCAGCCCCGAAAAATGAAAAAACGAAAAAACTGAAAAAAATGGAAAATATGAAAAAAATAAAAAATATGAAAAAACCTGAAAAATATGAGAAAATAAAAAATATGAAGAAAAAAAAAAAAAATATATATTTAGCGACAGTCCGTTTTTTATATTTATTTTTTATTTTTTTATTTTTTTATTCAATTTACACCAAGAAGGCCTAACAGGTAAACCCAATGCACCTTCCTGGCCAAAGACAATTATATAAACATATATGTACACCATCCATATATACAAAAATTCTTACACGTATACACAAATACACATACATACATTCATAAATATAAAAATACACATATATACATATACATACATACACACCTACACACACACATATATATATATATATATATATTCACATACACATACATACACATATACATATACACATACACATACATTACATACATCCATAAACATACAAACATTATACATGCATATACACATAAACACATAAATAAAGATAAATTACTCATATATATATATATATATATATATATATATATATATATACATATATATATATATATATATATATATATATATATATATATATATATATATATATATATATATATATATATATATATATATATATATATACAAATATATATATATATATATATATATATATATATATATATATATATATATATATATATATATATATATATAAATAAAGATAAATAAATAAAGATAAAACCAACATACATACACATTATGCTAAATAATAAAATTACAAAATGAAAACAACATGTGTAAATATGTATGTAGCTAGAAGTCATTTAAAATATGCTGCCTGACAGAACTGTATGATGAAGTAAAAACATCAAGGCTCCCAGAAAGCAGGTTAAATAGTCGAATGGCTCTTGAAAGGGGTGAGTCATCAAGCACATTAGTTCTGGCCCGAATAGGCAGGAATAGAGTTCTGGAGCGAGATTCTCTCAGTTTCTCAGGTACTCTAAGTTTAAGATTACACAGAACTTCAGGAAGATGACATTCACCCCTTAGAATTTTTAGAAAAAGCTTACCAAGATGATTGTTTCTACGTGAAGCTAAGGAGTCAAAGCCCAAGGAGCCCATGACAAACTTACTGGGAAATAAGTAGGGAAAGCGCCCAAACTCTCTCATGTAGAGATAGCGAAGAAATTTTCTTTGCACCCTCTCTAACATTATATAGTATATAGTATAGTACAGGCCTGGGCAAACTTTTTGGATGAAGGGCCACATTAGAAATTAAAAATGAGCGGCGGGCCGCAAGTAAAATACTATTTTTAGATATACATTATTCATTATCGTTAAAGGAATTAAAACATTAATTCATACAAAAAAATAATTTAATTTGACGAATGAAACTGTTTTACATCTTTAACAGTGTTTTAATTTCAGGAGAAAATTTTGTAGTTGAAATTCTTAAAAATGCATGTAAATTTTCATCTGTGATGCTTGATTGTAAAGAATTTTTATTGATATTCATGATTGAAAATGTTTGTTTACATATGTAGGTTGATCAAAAAACCACCAGCATTTTTTGAGCAAAATCTCTAAGTTTGTCGAATTTTTCCGAATTAATACTGTAAATATATAATCTTAATTTATATCTCCGTCGATACGTTATCAATATATATTGCAATTGATCTCGTATAATTCAAGCCAATCTCAATTTTTCGGAAGTCGCCAAATCTTCATGGAAATTCACCACTTAAATCGTTGATAATTTCACCATATTCTTCAAATTTATTTTCTGGTATCTTCAGGAATTTTATGGTTGCAAAGTGGTCTCCCCGTTTAATAAATAAATGGAGAAGAAACAGTCGTAGTTTTAATTTGAATCCATTCAAACTTTTCACCATATCATGGACATATAAATTTTCCCTTTGGAACACAGTGTTGAAAGTATTTAAATGTGTCACGATGTCCAAAGTAAATGCTAAATCACACAGCCAATCATTATCAGTTAATTCGGGAAAGTCGATAATATTTCTCATTTTTAAAAATAGAAAGATTTCTTCTTTTGTATCCCATACTCGCCGAAGTATTTTTCCTAGGCTAAGCCATAAATAATATCTGTGAACTCGGATTCAATATCTTGAAGAAAAGCAATGAATTTTATGTGTTTCAAGCCACTCGATCGTATTAAATTTACAAGTTTAATAATACTTTTAACTTTTAACACATTTTTGTACAATACTTGTTGTTGTATAATACAATGAATTATAATTAAATTTTAATCAGGACAATTTTCGCAAACTTTATCTTGGATGGTCAAACTTGGTGCTCCGTCAGTTGTTATGATTACCAATTTGTTCCATTGTAAATTATATTTTTTTAAGCAATTAACATTTTTTTCAAAAATATCAGTTCCTGTTGTACGATCTTTAAGTGATTCAAATGACAAAAGCTCTTCAATAATTTCAAATTTAGAGTTCCATCCGCTTATGAAAATTAATGTTTGCTGTATCTTTTCGATCATTACTTTCGTCGAGAGCTATCGAGTACCATGTGATCGATTCTAATATTGATGATAATTGCTCATTAAAGTTTGTAGTCTAGTTTGGCCCAAATTCGAATTGTATCTTATATCAGAAACGATAAAACATTTAATAAATCAACAAAAAAATTTTTAGATCAGAAAAAAGTAAACTTTTTTTGAATTTTGCTCGCGGGCCGCAACAAAATACTCGGCGGGCCGCGGTTTTCCCAGGCCTGGTATAGTATATACCTATAGTATGCACAAACAAAGAGATAGAAGTTCTATCTTGTAGACACATTGGCGAATTCTATGACAGTTTATATACCTCCGATATATGATATTGGATATGTAATAAAATGTATATTACCTGACCATAAACGAAATCCAAAAAGCCTAAATCGATACGTTTTCTATCATCAATGTCTTCAATCACTTTATCCACTTTCTCAATTAACTTTGCCAGAAAATGAATAGACGCAGTGTAACGATTCTTCTTTCGTTTCTTATTCAGGTTGCATATTGTGTTAAAATCTTCTTCTTCGGACCGGCTCCCAATCCTTACCACATTATTGGTGATTTCCAAAATCCCTCTGAGAAATTGATCCAATGCGTGATTTGTCAAAGAGAGCACCACTATCGGTTTTTCAGACTTTTTAATATTTCTTAACATGGTATCAATTATCTTAAGCGCTATATACGTCTTTCCAGTTCCAGGTGGTCCATGAATTATTGAGAAATTATTCGTAAGTGCCATTTTAAATGCTTCAAACTGAAATAGGTCCAATTTGAGAGACTTGTGTGAAGGCCAACCAGTATCACGTCTCAAATTAACACTATTTGATCCAATTTTCCAATCTGTGAACGGGACATATCTGGGAATTTTCGGTTGATACTGAAAATGAAAAAAATAATTTATTGCAATTATAATTATGTATGAATTCACAGTCATTTTTTTCTTTTTATAGAATGCCCAATTTCGGACAATTTCTCAGAATTGTTTCTGACTTCTTACAATTCCTTGGAATAACTTCTCCAAAGAGGTTAATCCCGTCCAGTATGTTCAATGTTCCGCAATCGGGATAGGAAATTCAGCAAATAAAAGCCTAAATGATTCAATTATTCTCGTGGTTATCACTTTTAAAATCCACGATTCATTTCCGTACAAAAGAACCAACATAATATTTCAAGAATTCAGCACGTATTTTTATGGTAAGCTGTCTGTTACCAACAGAGGTAGGGGTTGGCTCGATGCTCTTTTGAAATAGCAATAGACCAGGGACGTCACTGGGATAATGTTTAGAGATGTCAGTTCATCTCAAAAATACAGATTTACAATGCATGCAAGAAAACATATAAATTAAAAATAACTTACGCATCGTTTTACTATTAAATTTTCCATCGGTAATTTGTCAGTACTTTGTAAATACTTTAGAATAGGTTGGTAGAATGGATAAAACGCCTTACTACAAAACATCATGTACGTGGATTTGCTGCCAAATAATTCTTCAGTCAATAGAGAGTTATCAAAACTCACAATTATCTGAAATAATTAAATTGAAAAAATTATGATGAAGACATGGAAACTACCAATGTTGTAGTTTTTACAAATTTAGAAAGATTTTTCACAATTCACAATAAAGACAAAATGCAACTAACGTAATTTATCGAAATTATGAATTGAAACATACTCACTGTTTTATCTATCAAAAAATTATTAGAATCCAAAACAGTACCAAAAAACCACGAATCGAAGGTATCTTTTGAGAAAAATAGCAGTGATCCGGTTAAAAAAGGATTCGGGGTACGATTAATTAATGGCATATCAATAGATACCAAAATCCCAATACGATAACGAAATTTTTTCATCTTCACTAGTCTGACACCGCGAAAAAACCTAAAACACACATAAATGTGGCAAATAAATAATAATAAATCGACTATAAAATATCTTTAAAATAAACTTTGTTCCAATTTTACCGTCCTCCTTCGTAATCATATTTCTCCGTGTGAGATAATATATTCGACCTAAACATCCCGATGGTATTTCTTATTCCTGCCATATAATCTTCTTTCATCAATCTAAATTGGATGTCTAAATAATGGTGAGCACTCTCAAATGTGTCATCCACAATATTGGCCCGTAAAAACACTGGATTCTTAGACAATTCAACCACGTCGGGTATAATATTGTGGTTGCGAAAATCATCGGGAGTTCCTGTCTGAACATATTGAATCTGATCACATGCGCTTTCCACAATATCGACCTGTAGACACTCCAGTTTCGTAGACATCGATTCATCCACGTCGGGTATAATATTGCGGTTGCGAAAATCATCGGGAATTCCTGTCTGAACATATTGAATCTGATCACATGCGTTTTCCACAATATCGACCTGTAGACACTCCAGTTTCATAGACATCAATTCATCCACGTCCGGTATAATATCGGGAACGCCTATCAGACTCTGAAAATCAAAGTACATAGTTATATATAATTCATAATCTATACATATATTTGCCTAGCGGAAATAGCTAAATTTATGCATATGTTACACCGAATCCATGAAATTGTCTATTACAAGCATTCGGCAAGAGAATTGCCGAATGCGTGAAAAATGCAAGCACGTTGCCCAGTTCACGGATTCCGTAAATTCTTTGCCGAATGCGTGAACTGGACAGCGTGTTATATTATAACCAAGTGTCAAAGTGACAGCTAAATAAGGATGTTTAATTCAGTTTAATTTACATATTATTATGTATAATATGACTACATACATACGTTTCACTGTTAAAATATTGATCAAAATGTATAAAAATGGCATTAATTTATGTATAAGTCATATGAGATGATCGAAACATATGTATGTAGTCATATTATACATAATAATATGTAAATTAAACTAAATTAAACATCCTCATTCAGCTGTCACTTTGACACTTGTCCACGCTGTCCAGTTCTAAAAAACAACACCGGAGCGCTGCTGTCTATTTGCCGACTCCATGCTTTGAGCAGACAAATTCTTGCCGAATACACGCATTCGCCAAAAAATTTGCCAAATCCGTGAACTGGGCAACATGCTTGCATTTTTCACGCATTCGGCAATTCTCTTGCCGAATGCGTGTAATAGACAATTTCACGGATTCGGTGTAACACATATATCAATGGATTCGATATCATTTGAAAAAAGGTCTTCGGCTAAAAATTATTATGATTAGTCATAGTAACTAAAAGCTATATAGGTATATCTAGCTTGAACCGTTTGCTATTATATATTCTATTGTGTCAAAAAAGCCAAAATTATTTGATAATGAGCTTTATTTAATCTTTTACACATTTCTACAAGCCTCATATCAGCTTGCTTTCGCTTTTTTATGTTCTGTTATCGGTTAACCTTGAACTTTTTGCCATACCATGTTGAGGACAATGTTATCTGTCTGTGGGCAGTACAATGTTATCTGTCTGTGGGCAGTACAATGTTATCTATCTGTGGGCAGTACAATGTTATCTGTCTGTAGTTGGTAACCATGCCGCGTCGTACCTATACTTCTTCAATCACACCATTTGTTTTAAGATACAAACTAAGAATCAACTCTCGGCCGAGATCAAAAACGGTTGAGCTGAAACTTTGGATACTTACATAGTATTTGACTGTGTTTTGTTATAAATTGTTTTTGATTGATGTTTTTGTTTTTGGTTAATGTACATTGCCGTTTGATCAGTTTTCATTTGCTTTAGTATTGTATGCATAGTTAATATCAATCGGATATGGGCAACATACCAAATGTTCAAATATGGGTGGATTTTTTTGATATCTTGGAAAGAAACTCACAAATATAAGAAAATGTTACCGGACTCAACGGATGGCACTGCAAAAAGTTGTTTAAAACCAAAAAAGATAACCGTTCGATTCGCCTGTGGGCCCCTTAACACACAAGTACTAAATCTGACTGTGCATATACATATAAAACTCTCTGTGTGTGTATTCAGTGGTGTCACCCTAATGGTTTTCATGTGTTTCCGGAAACCCGTTGTTAAAAATCAATTGTTTTCGGCGGTTACTACTTCAAAAAGGTCGCAATATATTACATAGCAAGTGAAGAGAAATTATCTTTTTTTCCGTTATGCACAAGCAAAACTAACTGTTTAAAACTAAATGTGTCTACGGTCTGCACTCGGAACTATCCTTCCTGGCAATAGTCAAAGAGAAGCTCGATAAAAAATAGATGTAGATTTAAGCCAAATAGTGATTAATATAATTCATAAATTATATATTGTCTAAATATTTGAAAATAATCAATTAATTAATTAATTAAAAAAATTTATGTTTTTGAGTATTTTATAGAAGTATATTTGCATGGTTTTTAGGCTTTTTAAGGTTGTTTTATATTGCACTAGTTGTTTTACTCGGCTTCGCTCAGTGTTTGTAATATAAACAGCTTAAACATGGCGAATCTAATAGTAAATATACATTTGTTTTTTTATTAAATTTATTTAAATCGAAAAAAATATAATATTCAACCAAATGCATTGTCATAGCAACTTTATTTTCTTTACGAAGTTCCCAACCAAAGATATATACTTACATAACAAGTTCTCTTTCGAAATTAAATATTAGATGATTTTACTTAAGTTTTGAGAATTTTAAATTTCAAACTCTTTGGAAGACTGCGAACACATACTTAAAGAGTAAATCAAAAATTTAAATTAGCAACGTAAAAATATCAACTTATACACCATTGAATTCAAATTTAACAGCCAGTGGATTTATACAAATAATCGTTTGAAATATTATAAATTCGTGTAATATACATATACTAGTGTTGGGCCCATTGATTTCAACAGGTGGTTTCGAAAAATAAATTGAAGCGACTGGTCTCGGAAAGAAATTGATGCGCGAATTAGACATTACGAATTACAAATTACGAAGTGATTACGAATTACGTTTTGTGCACCGTCGACGCCTTCGCCCCAACGCCTCTGAAAACACTGAAAAAATGAAAAAAAATATATAATAAAATAATTGGTTCCCCATACTGCTCCCTTCGTCCGTCACATACATATATATATATATATATATATATATATATATATATATATATATATATATATATATATATATATATATATGTATATATATATATATATATATATATATATATATATATATATATATATATATATATATATATATATATATATATATATATATATATATATATATATATATATATATATATATATTGACTTCCCTAACGGTTTCAAGATTACGCCCATCTAAAATAATGTTGGGGACAAAATGAGGACCTCGACCGTATCGGAAAATCAATACCATGGATTTACTCGAATTATACCGCATATTATGCTCTGCAGCATAACTCGAGCAAACTTCCAGGAGGCAATTCAGAGCTGACGGAGAAGGCGCCAAGATCACCATGTCATCCGCATAGCTGATGTGGTTACTGCATATTCCTACTATGTGGCAACCAACTCCAGTCTGTCTAAGGCGATGTGAAAGTTCATCCATGTACAGGTTGAATAAGCCAGGAGACATTGACCCACCCTGTCTAACCCCGCACTTCAAAGAAGCGGGATCAGAGTATGCATTCCCCCAGCGTACATGGCTGAACTGATTCCGGTACCAGGATGCTAAAAACCCCACGAATTGACTTGGAGCTCCCCTTTTTAACAGTTTGGACCAAAGTAGATCATGATTCACTCGATCGAAGGCCTTGGATAAGTCTAGAAAACGGACATAAACGGAAGTTTTTCACGATGTATAAAAATCCACTACCTGTTTTAAAGTGTAGATGGCCATGTCCGTCGACGAGTGCCTCTTGAATCCAAACTGTTCATCAGCTGACAAAAGGTAGTCACCATAGATATAGAATACATAGATACGGCCTGACGCTCTAAGCCGATCTCCCTGTTGGTGCATGCACACACAAAAGAAAGTACAGTGCATGCACACTCTCTCTCAGTAGCTAGTTCGCTTCTAAGTCGGAAGGTCGATTGACATTTTTCGAAAATGCCAACGTATTCAGTGAAATTGTGTTACAATTACTCAAGAAAACATAAAAAGGCGGATGGCATCACATATCATAAGTAAGAATTAATATATAATGTCTTCAATTATAGTAGTATTTTAACATATAATGAAATATCGGCGCGATGTATGTAGTGTTATATGTAGAGGTAGGACCGGAAGCGCGCCGTCTATTGTTCCATTATTGTAAATGCTTTGTAAAAAAGGTTCGGCAAACCTTTAACAATTCATTTACAACATGTGAACAATGAACAGCGCGCTCTGGGTCCGCTCTTTAGTTATATGCAGTGATGGAACAGCGGTCGACAACCTCTGCCACAGATGTCTCTAAATGCACGCGTATATCTTGTTGGCACTGAAGGAAATTCAGAAATCGACATTAAGTTTAAAACTACAAACAATGAACTAAATATTTAAGTGTCAGCTTTAAAATTGATCCTTGTGGAAGTTACTAATGTTTAAATATTGTAAGAGCTAATGGTGGTTTCATTATAGTAATGTGGGAAATCCTAATTCACCAACAATCAAAACAAACTTATTAAAAATAATAAGAAATAAATAGCGTAAGCCTACCAGAAATATCGACCGACAAATCTTCACCCCTAGACATCCTTGCAAGAAGCATAGACGGCGCGTGATGTCAAAATCACGCCATTCGCAAACGCACAACGGCCTCGCGCTAGACACGTGCACATCACATGGGAATACACGGCGCGAGATCACATGCACGTGCTGAACACGTGCACCCCGCCGACGGGATGTAGACATCCGTTGGCGACTCACACATGCAAATGCAGGTGTCCAACATCTGGCACTATAAAAGGGAGTCTCGGCAGGATAAAATTTAGTCAAACTCCAGCAGCAGACCATGCTACACCAACAACTAGTCGACATCCAGCTTCTGACCAGCAACACAGCACTATCCAGAGACCGTCTGAACATAACTTTCTAACTACTGCATAATTATACACTTGTATTAATTATTATAACAAAATAAATTCTTAATCCAAACATAGAGCAGTGTTTACAAACTTGAACACAGACTTACCTAACTTAATAAGCCCATGGTGGACTGGTGGTGAAGAACACCTTCACAACTAGATCAGTCCCCATAGTAACATACATTTTTAGTTTAATATAGTGTGTATAGCTAAATATTTTTTTCTTTTTTCCAATAAAATAAAGTTATAAATAAAATAAAACTTCAGTGCATGTACATATGTACATACACTGGTTGTTGACCACTGCCGACCACTGCGTCGACCTTTTTTTCACCACTTCCCCGCTAGTTAAACCCCCCGCACCCCTCAGTTACTGGCGACAAGATCTCCAACGAAATTAGTATGTAAAGGCATATCTAGGTTATTCTACATCTATGGTAGCCACTTAATCTGCCACTCAATATCTTCTCTAGAATTTTAGATAAAATGGTGGCTAGAGCAATAGGACGATAGCTGTCAATGACTGAAGCATCAAGCTGTGATGACTTGAGGACAGGAACAATAGTCGTTCTTGAAAACTCTTCAGGTACATGTTCATGCAAAATCATCAGATTGAAAAGCCTTGCTAATATGATGAAGAAATTCTTGCCACTATGCCAGCGGTTTCCAAACTTAATGCTACTACGCCTCCCTAAAAAAAATTTTTTTTTCCGCGCCTCCCTACCTTTTATTTTTTGATAGTTATAATAATATAGACACGTTTTAAATAATAAACCTTTATTTAAAAAAAAAAAACTGAACACTACAATAGACAGAATAATAAAAAGGTTTTGCTATAACATAAATTTATACGAACATCTATATTTATTTTTATATTAAATTACTAATAAAACTACGTCAAACACATCAAAATTTAGTGCGAAGGATGTTGTTGTTTATTGGCACAAAGTTTATCAAATCTTGGGGGGCAATATGGAGAGTGCCACTCGTAACTCCTTTTCGACTATTAACCTGGCTCGATATTTGGTTTTCATTGCAGCTAGTGCCGAAAAGCCCGTTTCGAATAAATAAGACGTTTCAAACGGTAGAAGCACTTGCATTGCTTTGCAATACAAAGATTCATACTATCCACTTAGATTCATCCAAATTTTAATTATGGTTTAATTTTGAAACTTTTGTTTTAGTGAGCTATCGCATGATAATTCTATCAGTTTTTCTTTTTCGATGGTTGTCAGCTCGAATTCGTCTTCTTCATTGTAGTTTTAATAGTAAATGGATTCTGTTTTGAGAAATCACAAAAATTTTGAGAAATCAAAGTCTTTGAAATAATTGAAAAAATGCAGCACTAAACCATCCAAGTGGTCATTAAAAAGATTTTTACTTGCTTCAATATTGGCTGTGGACAAGAAATCTTTGGAAAGTGAAAACATATCCAACTCATTCTTTTGTAAATTTGATTTTCATAACTTCAACTTTTTAATGAAAGCTTTTACTTTGTCTTTTTAAACAAGTGGATGTATTTGTGATCCCTGCATTGCTATATTTAAACCGCTCAATTTTCCAAAAATTTCAACCAAATAGGCAAGTTCATGTCTCTTCATATTGGTTTTCTTCGAGAAAGGTTGCTAATTAAAAATAAACATTCACGCATTGAATATTTACTGTTAAGCTACGATATGAAGTTTTATTTATTTGTAGATATTATAGTATGAAAATTATTTTTTTATTAAAAAGTTTTGGCGCCTCCCCTGGCAATAGTCCGCGCCTTCCCTGGCAATAGTCCGCGCCTCCCCAGGGAGGCGCGCCTCCCAGTTTGGAAACCGCTGGGCTAGACTTTAAATAGCCTTACAATTTTTCCGGTATAAATTCACAATTTCCACCTCACTAACTAAAACCGTATACTTGCTTTCTTAAGTCTTAAATGAACTTTAAAGATGTTTCCATCCGCCCAACTACCGACTAATTCGTAATGCACAATATTCGAATTCCGTCAACACACAAGTCAGGAGATAAGAATAATGATAGTATTTTAATCATCAATTCCTCTCCCCCAAGTATCCTAGTTATTATATTCGATCCGATGTAGTGTAGATTTTATCATTTTATTTAATAACTCTTAATATGCCAGCAACCATGCGATGATATTTCATCGGGTACAACACTAGTTATTTAACAATTAATATAATATTATTACAATATAATTCAATGCAAGGTCTTTAATAATATTTACTGTAAGTTTTGTTATCTATAACATGACGTTGGCAATTACTTTTATCGTCTAAAAAATATAAATTTCCATTAATATAAAATATATACGCATTGCATAAATAAATTAATTATGTACATATATCAACAACTTTTCTACATTATCATTATATACAACTAAATTTTCATTAATTTAAATATTTCAAAACTCGAAACACGAACTCAAGACCGCTATACGAACAATGTTGTATTTCTTGACCAAAATGCAATGCGAAACTGAAACGAAATATAATTGGCAACGCTAGATCGGTACGACTATAGAATATTTGAGATACAGCCTTGTATCTGTTCATACAAATAGGTGTATATGTATACGTATTTAAGTCCTGTAGACAGAAATGGCAAATTAATACCCTTCTCAAAAATTTTGAGAAATCAAGGTCTTTGAAATAATTGGAAAAATGCAGCACTAAACCATCCAAGTGGTCAATAAAAAGATTTTTACTTGCTTGGAAAGTGAAAACATAACCAACTCATTCTTTTGTAAATTTGATTTCCATAACTTCAACTTTTTAATGAAAGCTTTTACTTTGTCTTTTTGAACAAGTGGATATATTTGTGATCCCTGCATTTCTTTATTTAAACCGCTCAATTTTCCAAAAATTTCAACCAAATAGGCAAGTTCATGTCTCTTCATGTTGGTTTTCTTCGAGAAAGGTTGCTAATTAAATGTGTATATAAAAATGAAAGAAAAACAAAAATAAACATTCATGCATTGAATTTTACTATTAAGCTACGATATGAAGTTTTATTTATTTGTAGATTATTATGGTATGAAAATTATTTTTTTATTAAAAAGTTTTGGCGCCTCCCCTGGCAATAGTCCGCGCCTCCCCAGGGAGGCGCGCCTCCCAGTTTGGAAACCGCTGCACTATGCAGAACATGATCCGCACTGATGCTGTCCCAACCAGTTGCTTTCCCTCCAGACATTGACCTTAACTCAGATTCAACTTCATCGCCAGTTATGACGCAAAACGAATCTTCTGAGTTAGACATAACCACATCAGCCATGCCCATCAAATCCGAAACAGACTCTGAAATGCTTGCTAAATATATTGGAAATACTCCGATGGTTGTAAATTCCGTTAATATGTACCGGAATACTATTATTTACTGCTAAAATAGCATTTGTAGCATTTCAAAATTGCTTGAAGTCTTTATTTCGATGATATAGAGCTATCTTATCCATAACACTTCGGTTAGCGTTGGACTTTGTTAAACTTTACAATTAATTGACCGAGAATGTGTTTGCATCCTTAAAATCTATCTTGAGATAAGCTTTCGCGAACAAATAAAAATGGATTGGCGTACGACGAACAATTGTTGGTCATAGCAGGTATTAAAAAAAATGCACCACTGAGAAATCAACAACAATAATAGAACTCCAACGTAATATATTTTAATCAGTCTGGTTACTCCCAGACACCCCAAATGCCGAGCCACTGGACCAGAGCCTTGGTCAACCTCACCCTCCTAAAGGAGGACATGATAAGATGATATTTGGCTGATATTAATTTCACCACTGATTGTTGTTGAAAAGCAACTGATTTGAAAAGCAACTAGAATGTAAAATCGAATAACAAATATAAAAAAGTATAAAGCATGTTAATATTATAGTATTCTACCGTAAAAATACTCGGCTAACGATAAATCACACAAACTAGTGACGAGAAAACAAACAAAAATGCTCGTGTTCATAAATGCCCAAGGGAAAAATTTCGGCGAGTGCTATTTATTGTATTCCCCCACCCTATATACAATTATAACACTCCCCGAGTATTCAATCGAATATTATTGTTTGTTGTATTGGGAAAATAATTTGAACCTTTTGAATCCGATTGGCAGCACCTGACTCGAAGTCTGATTCAATTACGGAGTATTTTACTGAGCATAATTTTTTTTTGTAATCGGAAAGTAATTTAAACAACTAGAATCTGATTGACGACACCTGACTAGATATCCAATACGATCACGGAGCATTTAATCTAACATAATTATTATATTCGGAAATTAATTTTAAAAAATTAAACCCGGTTGACCACACCCGACTATAATTCAGAATATAATTCGATTCATTCGCCGAGTATTCAATCAAGTATGGAGTCAAATTGACTCAATATCGAATTCGGATATCGAGTCAAATTGACTCTATATTCGATTTATGTAAATACTTATTTTATTACCCGGCTTTGCCCGGGGTGTATAAAAATATTAAAAAAATCTGATTTTTTTTTTATAAATTGCCCCCCTGAACCTTTGCCGTCTAGGGCTACGCCACCTGCGCCCCCCTGAGCATTTTCCGTCTAGGGCTACGCCATCTGCGCCCCCCTGAGCATTTGCCATATAGGGCTACGGCCCACTAAACCTTTGCCGTCTAGGGCTACGCCACCTGCGCCCCCTGAGCATTTGCCGTCTAGGGCTACGCCCCCTACGCCCCCCTGAACCAATGCGATTCAACGCCTAATCGAATTAGCGCCAAAATCGAATCGAATCAAAATCGAATCATGTACTGACTAACCAAGATTGTACAACACGTGTCTTCAACACAATCATTGTTTGCTAAAGAGTATATAAACTCAATATTGTTAGAATTTAAGTTAGTCCGTAATCAACTCTTGTACCGAATATTAAAATAAATTGTTTTTTATTCAAACCGTTCGTCTGCAATTCTTTATTCGCGCACAGGCTTACCCGCACGCAATCCTGTACGCTCCTGAGAACGCGCGATAGAACGACTGTGTAAACGGGGGCTAATGACTCTGAATTAATTATTCATACAATCTGTATAGATACGATAGAAGTAGCCAATGGAGGAATTTTTGACAATAGAGCTTTCAACTTGAGATCGGATTGCCGGTAATTTCATTAAGATCAGTGCTGAATTGATTAGCTTAATGCAATCTCGAAGATAGCTTTAGCAAAGAACGAACTCAAAGTGAGCTCAATTTAATGATTCATTTTGTAACACTGAAAGTATTATTTACACAGCAAAGAAAGGAAGGGTATTAATTTGCCATTTCTGTCTACAGGACTTAAATACGTATACATATACACCTATTTGTATGGACATACACCTATTTGTATGAACAGATACAAGGCTGTATCTCAAATATTCTATAGTCGTACCGATCTAGCGTTGCCAATTATATTTCGTTTCAGTTTCGCATTGCATTTTGGTCAAGAAATACAACATTGTTCGTATAGCGGTCTTGAGTTCGTGTTTCGAGTTTTGAAATATTTAAATTAATGAAAATTTAGTTGTTGATAATGATAATGTAGAAAAGTTGTTGATATATGTACATAATTAATTTATTTATGCAATGCGTATATATTTTATATTAATGGAAATTTATATTTTTTAGACGATAAAAGTAATTGCCAACGTCATGTTATAGATAACAAAACTTACAGTAAATATTATTAAAGACCTTGCATTGAATTATATTGTAATAATATTATATTAATTGTTAAATAACTAGTGTTGAACCCGATGAAATATCATCGCATGGTTGCTGGCATATTAAGAGTTATTAAATAAAATGATAAAATCTACACTACATCGGATCGAATATAATAACTAGGATACTTGGGGGAGAGGAATTGATGATTAAAATACTATCATTATTCTTATCTCCTGACTTGTGTGTTGACGGAATTCGAATATTGTGCATTACGAATTAGTCGGTAGTTGGGCGGATGGAAACATCCTTAAAGTTCATTTAAGACTTAAGAAAGCAAATATACGGTTTTAGTTATTGAGGTGGAAATTGTGAATTTATACCGGAATAATTGTACGGCTATTTAAAGTCTAGCCTACGTCTATTCATCCCGGGTGACGCCGGGTATGTGTGTTTGTCCGCTAATTTAACCGAAAAATCAGAAATGGTTGTATATGCACGTGTTTTAGAAAAGTATATACGTGCTTTATTTATTCTTTATACATTGGAAATCAGATCTTCTTATTATATAAAAACCGTCTGTTATTATAATAAATAGTAAATGATTTATGCACGTGATGCATTTTGCGGAATTTTTTGTCTAAAGATGACAGAGAAGTCATCTAAAGATTTCTAGCAAAGCAAACGCACTGATCATTACATATGTTTGACTTATTTAATATTAATGCTTTACGATTGTGATTATGAATTTTACGATTGTGAAAATTTACGATTGTTATTATGAATTTTTATTTTGATGTATTTATTTTGTCTTTTTTATATATTATATTATTTTTATTATTTCATAATTTTTATCATATTATTATCGTTTTATTATTCTTATTATTTTGATATTTTTATTATACTGTTATTTATATTTTTTTCTTTTTGTTTTCTCTAATTATCTTACTCTATTATCATTTTTGTTTATTTTAAATGTTTAAGCTTTTCTTTTTTTACCTATGTATATGTGAAAATTATTAATGGTTTACTTAAAATAATTATGTTTTTTTTACTATCAATCTATGTAACATAATAAACTGTAAATTTTCCAAATAAATAATAAATAAATAAATAATAAATATGTAGGTTTATATTTACACGATGATGAAATCAGCGAATTTAATTTTTCCAAATTTCATGTATATAGTTAACGTTCTTTTAATAGGCTGATGATAAGAATTTATCCGAAAACAAGACTGATGATACACTTATATAAATAGTTGATTGTATGTATAATGTGTACGTATCAACAATATTAAGGTAATGCGAAATACTATACTGTTATAAAATATGTATGTATATGCGAGAGCACATCCGTTAACTAAACGGTATTATGATACACAAATCCATAATAAGATTATTAATTTCGCATTAATTGGATAGTGCGCACGCACATTAATACGGGAAGAAAAGCCTGTTCCTATTGTTCCTGATGTATCCTGCTCGCGCAAATTAAGTGAGTATGTACCGTTTACCATGGACCCTTTTTTATTGATCTTTCGTCTTAACAAATGACATACAATTTGTACCGGGCCCGTCACGGAGACCGGTATAAATTGTATGCCATTTAAATTTATTATGATTACTATTTCTGTTAATTAGGGTCTATGTTCCTAAAGAAATTCACTAAAGAATTAAACAATAATAAAATATACATATATACCAGTAAACATTCAATTTAACGGTAAATTTGTTGACAATATTAATGATTCTGTTAATCTCTTTGCTGATTTTTCATTTTCCAGGACGATTCTGCGCCATGCCATCGTGCCAAATCCGTAAGGTGTTTTTTTTCCACTGCCTCATATCATAATCAATAACTAAAATTAAGAATATCAAGCTAATTTTATTCTGTAAATTTTAGGTGAAAGAATTTATTGCAAAGGCCATTTTGTCATTGGAATGGCCAGGTAACAGCCCAGACTTGAACCCTATCGAGAATCTCTGGGCCATAATGGGTTCTAAAATCAATGATAAGAAGCCCAGTAGCAAACGAGAACTGCATTCAAGTCTGGAAAATGTGTGGTATAACAAAATATCGGACGATTACCTAAAAAATCTGATGGAATCGATGCCTAGAAGAATAAAGGCAGTCTTAAAAAATAAAGGAGGCCCAACTAAATATTAAATTGTGTATTTTGTATAGCTATTGTAATTTATAATATAATTTAAGTAATTTTTTTTAGATAAATAAATTAGTTTGGCAGAAAAAAAATTTTCATTGAACTACGAATTTTTTTCCCAAAATCACTCATTTACAAGAATGATGATAATTTCAATATACAATATAATTATATAATTATACTAATTTTGAATCACTTTAAAATATCATAAAGACATTGTTTTCAATATTAATGTACAATAAATATATTAGAAAACATATATACGTCAGTATTCAACAAAATATTGATTTTTTGGAGGTGAACACCTTTTCATGACCGCTACTGTACAATTCACAATTGAAAAAAAATCACTTTATGATTAGTGGGGGGGGGGGGCTCTAAATTACAATTAATTAAATCCGCCACTGGATATATCTTAATCTGCTGGCCCTGACAACATACTCCCAATTTTTATCAAGAAATGTGCCAATATATTAATTTATCCTCTTTTTTATCTCTTTAATCAATCTATTTCCACTGGTATATTTCCCAATTCCAGAAAGTCTGGCTATTTAATGCCTCTTCATAAAATGGGGATAAACTTAACGTAATGAGTTATAGAGCCATCTGTCAACTATCAACTATTCCAAAACTTTTTGAAAGTTTAGTATTAGACGAATTTATAACATCATTATTCCACAACAACATGGTTTTACTTCTGGTAGATCTACTTTATCCATTTTATTATTATATGAAAATTTTATTTCTAGTGCCTTATCTGTTAAATTGTAAGTTGACTCAATTTACACTGATTTTAGAAAAGCATTTGGACAAAGTTGATATTGAGATTTTATTATTTAAACTAAATAGTATCGGAATCAGCGGCGTATTACTAAACTGGTTTCGGAGCTATTTGTCCAATAGATCACTATCAGTTAAAATCGGCCATTCTGAATCTTACTCCTTACTCCATGATGTTAAAGTGCTTTTATTTGCATTAAAATATTTAAATGCATAAAAGACACTAATGATTGTGCTGTGCTACTCTACAATCTAATTTAAACACATTAAATGATTGGGTTTTTTTTAATAAATTATATTTAAATATAAAGAAGGTTATCGTCAGGATTAAATAAAATAAAAACAAGATTAAATATCGTCAGGTTCAGTAGGTCAAACTGCAAAATTATTTATAACTATCATATAAACAATGAATATTTACCATCATCATCGCAAATCAAAGATCTGGGAGTTATTTTTGATGATAAATTAACTTTTAATTCTCATATAAATTTTATCACAAAAAATGCCATCAAATCACTTGGTTTCTAAATAAGAAATACTACTCACTGAAAAAATGTAAATACGATTAAAATAGTATACACTACTCTGGTTAGAATTAGAGTACAATTCTACCATTTGGTCCCCCCATTCAATGAAACAGATTAACTTAATAGTCAGTGCAGTTAAAATTCATTAGATTTATCAAATTTAAATTTTTTTAAATTCATAATTATCATGTCAGTAATTTTATTATTTACAAGGAGATTCATTTGCTAAAATTATGTGACAGAAGGAAAGTTAACGGTATTTCAGTTCTGTGTGGTATTCTTAACGGCACCATCGGCTGCTCTGAGTTGGTGACTTTAGTGAGCTTCCATGTGCCGGGTAGATCAATTAGATGTAACCATCTTTTTTGACATGTCCGGCTTTACCACTAAATACTCATTGAACTCAGCTATGTTAAGACTGCACAGACATGGAAATTAATTGTCCATGGTCGATTTATTCAATGTTAGTAAACGCAACATGAAATCCGTTCTATTTAAACATTTTTTTAGTATAATATAGTTTTTTTTAGTATAATATAGTTTTTTTAGTATAATATAGTTTTTTTAGTATAATATAGTTTTTTTTTATAATATAGTTTATTTTGTATATATATATATATATATATATATATATATATATATATATATATATATATATATATATATATATATACATATATATAAATATATATATATATATATATATATATATATATATATATATATATATATATATATATATATATATATATATATATATATATATATATATATATACAGGGTGTCTCAAAAGAAAGTTTATAATTGATTTCAGAGCGTTATGTGGAGATGTTAGACGACTTCTTGGTGCCTGAACTGCAAAACTTTCCTGGCTATAACCAAAGAGCATGGTTCACAGCAGGACGGAGCAACGTCACACACGTCCAATACGTCTCTGCCACGAGTTCGTGAAATTTTCTCAGGCAAATTGATCTCCAAGAGAGTTGACATAAATTGGTCTCCACGCAGTCCTGATTTAACCCCTGGTGGGGTTATCTTAAATCTAAAGTTTACGTCAATAAACCGACTTCCCTGGCGCATTTGAAAGAAAATATCCGTCACGAAATGGCAGCCATCACTGAGTCCACCTGCCGAGCCGTCATAAGTAATTTTACTGTTCGATTAAATGAGTGCCGCGAACGTGAGGGTCTACATTTGGACGGTATTATTTTTAAGACATAAATTCCCAAATTGTGTACTTTAATAATTAATAAACATTTTTTCGATACACGGCTTACTTTTTTTTAATCGATCCACTAAATATAAACTTTCTTTTGAGACACCTTGTATATATGTTACACCGAATCCACGAAATTGTCTATTACAAGCATTCGGCAAGAGAATTGCCGAATGCGTGAAAAATGCAAGCACGTTGCCCAGTTCACGGATTCCGTAAATTCTTTGCCGAATGCGTGAACTGGACAGCGTGTTATATTATAACCAAGTGTCAAAGTGACAGCTAAATAAGGATGTTTAATTTAGTTTAATTTACATATTATTATGTATAATATGACTACATACAGTGGCGGACTGGCCATACAAGCGTACATGCCCGATAGCATGTGGGCCCCACTATCCGTTAGAAAATATGGGCCCTCAGTAAAATTAAATAACTTTTTAACTATTTCACGTGTGTAAAAATTTATAGGATATTGCACTTTGGGACCTAGAGTTTGGGTATTTCAACAAAACAAATTTCTTACGATATACACAAACAACTAATACCTGCTTTAACATCCCAAGGATCGGTTAACTTTTTTTATTAGGCTCGAAATGTAAGTTTCAACATTTGCGTGGCCCCTTTTACCGGGCCCATTTCCAACCTCAAGATTATGCATATACCAATACCTATGTAACAACTACCTACTGAAATAAAAATGGGAATGAACAAATTTCCGTGAATAATATAAACCGAATTTTATAAAACAATTTTGATAGGACGATTCATCATCAACCAGCGATTAAAATTTACTTCATACATACTTTCAAAATAACATTTGATTATACTTCGACGATATAGTAAGATTTAAATTTACAATTTTAAACAGTTTCCGAATATAAAATCTATTCCTAATCTTGACAAATCCATGTATATAGAAAGATAGGATAGGGGCCCCCTCCCCAAAATCCTAATTTTCGATTAACATTAATTGAAAATATTATGCATTTTTTGTTTTCACTTAATTTAGGGGGCACTCGCCCCCCTAAATTAAGGAATAGTGTGAATTTAGAAAATATTATGAATTTATGAATTTAATGATTAATGAGATATTATGAATTTAATGATTAATGAGATACTATGAATGCTGCGTTTATTTCTTATGGATGTTACTTTTGGGTAACTAATAAAATAATCGCTGCTATGTGCTTTGAAAAAATTTTATTATTTTGAAGCAAGTATATTTTGGTTTTTAAGTGGTATGCCTTGGGTAACATTCTTAGAAATTGTTCATCCCATGGAGCGAATCGTTAGAAAGGTCCCCTTTACTTTATTTTGTCTCAAAAACGGATGTGTATCGTTTATTTTTCCGAAAGTTCGTATATTTTTTGATATAGTGATACATTTTGATGGTCGATTTTTGTTAACCATGTGAAGATTTTTGGAAAAAAATTTTCGCCTGCGGCGCTTTTTTGGCTTTTTACATAATAATTTTTTCAAAAATAAGCTTGTTTTTTTCATATTTTATATTTTCCTTCTTATTCCGATTTAAAAAAGTTTTTTTGCAAAAAAATTCATTTTGATCAATCTTTGCATGCCCCCCCCCCCCCCGAAATTAAAAGCCACTTTTATGCCGCATTCTTTTATGATGCATTCTATTTACCTAGGACAAGGATTAAAACGAAATATACAATGTAATTTATGGATCTATTTTGCTTTTGTAATTTTTCTTGTACCTAAATTTGTTTATTCCCATTTTTGAAAATTATATTTATTTTTTGCCCTTGATTTTTAACGTGATGGAAAGAAGAAAATTTTGTTATATGGGGGGGGGGGGGGGGACAAATTTTTTCAACCCTGGGTGGGCCCCCTTTGACTCCTGGCATGCACTGATTTCAGTCCCAATCCGCCACTGACTACATACATACGTTTCACTGTTAAAATATTGATCAAAATGTATAAAAATGGCATTAATTTATGTATAAGTCATATGAGATGATCGAAACATATGTATGTAGTCATATTATACATAATAATATGTAAATTAAACTAAATTAAACATCCTCATTCAGCTGTCACTTTGACACTTGTCCACGCTGTCCAGTTCTAAAAAACAACACCGGAGCGCTGCTGTCTATTTGCCGACTCCATGCTTTGAGCAGACAAATTCTTGCCGAATACACGCATTCGCCAAAAAATTTGCCAAATCCGTGAACTGGGCAACATGCTTGCATTTTTCACGCATTCGGCAATTCTCTTGCCGAATGCGTGTAATAGACAATTTCACGGATTCGGTGTATATATATATATATATATATATATATATATATATATATATATATATATATATATATATATATATATATATATATATATATATATATATATATATATATATTTATATATATATATATATATATATATATATATATATATATATATATATATATATATATATATTATTATTTTATTTTATTATACAACATCAATTAATCAAACACACTCGTCTAACAGATTGCTAACTTAGGAAGTGGTGCAGAGAAAGAAGAGAGATGTGACAAATGTCAATGGCACCATCCAGTGAATTTAAGAAACGGAGTCCACGAGGAATGGGAGAATAACAAATATACGCATATGTATGTATGTATATGCGTATATTTGTATGTATGTATACGTGTGTTTACATTTGCGTGTGCATGTATGTATGCATGCATGCGTGTGTGTGTGTCTGTGTGTGTGTGTGTGTATGTATGCATGTATGCAATATTCTTAGTTATTTATTTTTCTTTTGTATTTCATTGTAATTTATTTTATATATTTTTTTCTTTCTCCATTTCCATTATGTAAAATGGTCAATTTTTTCTTGACCGTAAAATAAAATAAAAATAAAAATAAATAAATAAGAAGAACTTTCCACCCAAGTGACTATTAGTTATTAAATAAAATTGGGGCGACATATGCATATACCCGTAACCTCCGCAGAGTTGTCATGCGCTGTCATGCATATACACCTCTCACTCGTGCTGATAGTGAGAGAGTGAGATGCGTTATGTGTTTCTGCTATTCGCCAACAGGCGTTCTAGTGGCGCGCTGTCGGTCATTTGATATGCTCAACGGTCAAAGTGAAAAATCGGCCATTTCACCTCTCACAACGATTGGGTCACCATTAGGAGAGAGAGATTCTTTTGCTGTCGTTACTCTACATAGTGCGTGGTGTTCATTTTCATACACCTCAACATGGACCTCAAATTTCCTGAGAAATATAAGTATAAGGTGGATTCGATTTCGGACGATAGGTTGTCGATGAAGATCTTTGCTGAAATCCACGACATTGACGGTTGTGCCGACTGGGTTTCTTTGTATGCCCAACTTACGAATTCGAGGTGGATTGTATCCCAGTCGAGAGGCGATGGCGGAAAATACGTTTGCAGGCAAGTTCCTATTACCTATATCTATACAAATTTAAGCGTTACTTATGCCTTTTTTTTTACAGAAAATATTATAAATGCCAATTCAGCCGTAAAAATAAAAAGTTGATAAAAAGAAATTTTGACTGTTTAGCGTCTATTAACATTATAGTGAAATATATGAATACACGTACTAGATATCTTTACCAACACGTGAAGGTAAAAAATACATAGTATTTAATACTTTTATTTCAAAAAAATTTATTTATATTTCTTTTACTTTTTTGTTTATTTTAGGATAATTTTCCTGCCATAATAACCATTAATTTACAACATTCCCATGATACGGAGAGTGCCGAAGCTCTCACTTCGTTAGCTCCGTCTTCTGCCACATTTGATAGATTTCAATGCTATTTTCACAGCAAAATGAGTGTGGCAGAAGCAATTCGAGAGCATGCTGCATTTCTTAAAGAAGAATTTGGGGATGATGATAAATTAATGGTGAATGGTACATTCAACCCCAAAAGTAGGACAGTCGCCCATTGGCATGAAAAATGGAAGAAAAATCATTTAGGTGATACAACTGCTCCTGGAATGATCAAGGTAATACAATTTATTGCAATGAACATGACACAAGGTTGTGTACATAATAAATTTTGATTTTTTTTGTACAGAAAATATATGACACTATTGAAGCGATGGAGAAAGTAGGGGCTGCAAAGATTAAATTCATTGAAGATCCATTCACCGTTTGCATTATGACTCCATTGATGGAAAGAGCTTCAAATTTACAATCAACAAAGGACATAATTTTCATCGACTCGACTTCATCATGCGATCTGCAGCAAAACACTATCACATTTGTCTTAACAGAAAGTGTGGTAGGTGCTGTGCCGTTAGCTGTCATTATTACCAAAGGGCAAACAACTGCCGAGTATTCATCGGCATTTACTCTATTAAAAGATTTCTTGGGGGACATAAATCCTCGGTATATTATGACCGATGATTCTAATGCCGAACGCTCAGCTCTTAGTGGTATTTTTAAGGACTCAAAACTAGTGTTATGTGCTTTTCATATTTCGCAAGCGGTTTGGAGGTGGCTCTGGGATGCTAAACATGGCATTTTAATAGAGGACAGGAAAATATTACATAAATTTTTTAAAAATATACTTATTTCAAGTAGCGAACCTGAAGCCGATATAGCTTTAATTGAGTTAAATAATTCTAGAATATGCCAAAAATATTTACAGTGGATTAAATATGTTGAAAAGTATTGGGAACGTAGAGAGAGTTGGTGCTTCGCATATCGAAATCAATTTACACGTGGCAACCAAACAAACAATTACGCCGAGATAACTGTTCGGATTTTTAAGGACATTGTATTGAATAGATGTAAAGCTTTCAATGCAGTAGACATTATAGGCTATGTTTGCGTTGAAATGAACCGATATTATAAGGACCGGTTAATGGATTTCGCACACGGTAGAAATGCAGCTAAGAAGCATATTTTAAATCCTTTCACTAAAAAAATTACATATCTCACAAAAGACAACATAGTTGAGAGTGACAATGGTTTCGTTTACATTGTCCCCAGTCAAAAAATTCCAAATTTAGTATACGAAGTAGATATTAGATTAGAATGTTGTACTTGCAATACTGGATATCTAGGAAATATGTGCAAACACCAAGCTGGAGTCATTGCTTTGTTTCACAATGTGAAAGAAAAGACTCTAGAAAATAGATACAGTATTGCAGTATTAGCGTTAGGCGACAAGGCTAACACTAAAGAATTTTATAAACCATTAGAAAAACATCCTACTTTAGAACAGTTTTCATCTTCATCTTCGACTGACATTCAACAGCCTTCGCCTTCATCTTCGACTGACATTCAACAGCCTTTAATTTCAAGTGTTCTTATTGAACAGCTTTCTTCCACTTCAGAATGCATTCACAATATTATTGCCCCTGTACAAGATGATCAGGAAATTTTGAATTGGGAACGTGAAACTTTTGATAAACTAAATAAAAACTTATCAATATATCATCGTAAAAAGATTTTTTCTGCAATTGAAAAATGCAAAAATCCATCAGATTACATAGCAATAGCAGATCGCTTTTCAGAAAGAAAACTAATTAAAAAGCACTACAGAGCCCCAATAAACGTTCAACCAACAGCAGTTGCCAGGAGGCGATCTGGCGTTACTAGAGGTAACAAAAGATTAAGTTCTGGACGCTCCGCATTGGTGGGTGTTCAAAAGAAGAAGAAAAGACGACATAATTTGGCTGAAAACATATCATTAAATAGACCTAACGCTGTGTGACATTAATTATTACTCATTAATCATAATCTATGTGTTTTATGCATTTTTTCTTGTTAGCCTTATTGATTAAGCAATCTAATATCTATCTCGTATATATATGTAGACGTTTAAACAGATCACCTTTTTTTCAAAAATTGATACTTTTCGAAAATTTTAAACTTTTGCATATCTTAAATAATATTCACAACTCGAAGTATATTTTTACTCATCCTACCGTGAACGGAATTCAATAAATTTAAAATTTTACTACCGTTTATTTCATCTGCGACATGTCTTTAAGGTCTCTATCATCTTTAGAAATTCGAATACTAATTTTAGCTTAATTGGTTTGATTAGAACGCTTTATTGGTCACAATGTACTAAATACCAACTCTCCTTCCGTTTCCAATATTTTCAAACGTAATCTTCTATAATGTAATTTTTTTGTAACCACAATAGAATTTAACTTTGCAGTATTGATTATTTTGCTTTTGATATATTGTATATATGTATAATATGCACGCCCTTTTATAATGAAATGTTTACTATCAATAAGCCACCTCTATATTGACTGCCTAACGTGGAAGGCGCATATCGGTAGCTTAGACTCTTGGAGCAACGGTCGCCAACCAGGTCGGCGAGACAATTTTGATGTAATTATAACAATACTTTGTCCTTTATCCTTGTCCACGCTTTTTGAAAGCTATTATTTTGCTATAGTTAATCCTTTATGCACTTAATAATTTTTAATACTAATTCTCTTTCGATAAACTAATTTTAAATGTTTTTTTGCATTTTTCATAATGAATATACATATTGTTGATTTACTATAATTTTTCAATCATTATACAGTCACTATATTAACATTAACGATATCCAATTTTTTGCGTATTATTTGCGAAATATATTGCGAATTAGTTACTATTTCATATTTATAATTTTAATTTTATAAAAAAAATCATGGTTTTAATCTATGGGATTTGAAATTTTGAGTTTAGTGTTCTGTAAGGTCCGAAAGGTTGACGATTGTTGTTTTAGAGTTGGGAAAAATATTACTAAGGCTTTGCAATAGGTGTTGTTTCCCAAGTCTCTGAAAAGATTGAATGCTGTTAAGTGTTCGTTATTTGTTTGACCTTTGGTAATGTAATGAAGTGTAAGTTGTTGTTTTACTTATATTGTTTATCTATAATGTTTTAGATATTATATAATATATATATATATATATATATATATATATATATATATATATATATATATATATATATATATATGTTTTAATATTTCTGGTCGCACCTGGGGAACAAAACACTACTTATTCTAACATGAGTTCACCACCGTTCTCGAGCCTGTTTGCAATTGAGAAACAAAAGATTACTCCATCTAAGCCGACTAAGACGACCTCAGATACACCGGCCAACACTATTCCCCTTTGCTAACCCCAATTTTCAAAAATTTGTGTAAATCTCTATTAATTTAATCTATTATTTTCTTAATGGATAATAATGATTTTTACATACCTCTTTTTAGCTTCATTCTTACTAATGTTCTCCCATTCTAATTTTCCTATTCCATTCTTAACCATTTCCTGGTGAGGTTTTAAGCTTCTACCTTCTCGTGGTCCTCACTGAACAGTACTGCTAATATTGTATTATATTAAATTTTATCCCAACTGAGAATTATAATGTTTTAGCACTACTGACGAAAAGAAGCTTAATTTTTTTTTTTTGACACTTATAAGTCATGTGAATTGTAATATTTGAATTTTTGTAAATTAAATATTTTTATAATTAATAAATGCCATTTCATTGGTATAAATTGGCTTTTATTTTAATTTAAAACCGAAAACCCAAGGTAGCTGAGAAATGGTGAGAAATGGGAAGTATCAAAAATAATTGTCAATGAAGATTGAAATTTCTGAATATATGTAAATGAAGTTAAGTTTCAAATATATTGAAACTCACATACAATTAAATTTGATTTTAACTTTACTCTAATCCAAAATTAGGACAAAAAGGTATAAACTATAATTTAAAAACAATGTTTAAGAAAAGAGCCCTACGACTATGGTTTCCACGGTTAAAATATTGTTAGTATGCTACATAATACACGGCTTGTAGCATACTAACAATATTTTAAATCGCCGTCAAACAATCTTGTTTCAATGTAATTTGATGGCCACTACTGTGCAAAGTTTATCCTCATAGCTAAAACAATGACAGCATTACGTTGGATAATATTTATCCAAAAATCTGCAGGCTAATGTCATTCCCTCTTAAAAAATACACATGCTGCATATTTATTTAGCAATTAACTTGGTAAAAGCGCTCATGCTTTTAAACTTCAATTAGCAGCCAAAGTTTATCTATAAACATACTGTGGAATAGAACGAGCATACATGTGAACATCTTGAGAGTATTGATTGAAGCCGACAGTTCATGTTAATAGCTAAATCGCAAAATAAACATAGGGAGTTCTCGCACCAAAACAAACGTCAAACGGTTGAATACTATAAAATAACCACCACACACTACAGTCTACACCACCGCATATAAATGGATGGCTTTATTTGCACGTTGAGGTTGGTTGACAAAGGGACGAATATGCAACACAAAAATACAACAACCAACGTTCCATATCTCCGACTTTCTCTACAATGTGACAGTGACAGATGACAGATGACAGATGACAAGGCAGGCGGCAACCTAGCGGCAAAAGTAGCCGACAGCGCCACTAGAACATCTGTGGCGAATAGCGGAAACGCATATGCGCCTCTCACTCTCTCACTATCAGCACGAGTGAGAGGTGTATATGCATGACAACTCTGCGGAGGTTACGGGTATATGCGCGACATATGGAAATATACCTCAGGCGTTGGAGTCTCGTGGCAGGGAAGAGCAGGTTCAAAACATTCTGTTGTCTCTTCACTTTCGCACTGTCGAGGTTTCGCATTCTCGAAGACGACGGCCTTTTCCTTTCTCTTACGCCTTTTCCTGCGGACGACCGTAGCAGGAATGTATTCCAATTCCGGTCTTGGCCCCATCACAAATGTCTGTACACGTTGTACGACATTTGTGACGATATCTCGGAACACTCTGAGAAATTCCATTGTTAAAGTTATCAAGTTCGGAGCTTCCGAGCGACATGTGCGCGTGAGTCGATCTCGAGTCGACTAGTGCGGGTAACTGCATAGGGACACGGTCGATTGGGCGCCCAGGACGATTGGGCGATCAGTGTTACTCGCCACTGCGACAATTGGACGACGAGACTGGCGGACACTGCGTCAATTGGGCCCTGCGTCAATTGGGCGGCCATCGCACTGGGCGATCATCGAGTGGCCGACGGCGACCGGGCGACCAGGGCGCGTGGGCGACCACCGACACGGCCCGCTGGTGAAGTGGTCGCCAAGCTTACGTAAACTCTGCGTTTTGCAAGGAACGACCGCGAACGGAGCGTTATAGGAATTTCCGATGCACTGACAAATATTCTACCTACATACATATGCTTTATACCGCTTTATTTTTCGTTTCAGTTTTACCAATTTTTCGTAACAACACGAATCATACTATTAATTTTTTTCGCTATATTATATTACATTTGCTGGAATTTTATATTAAACGTACTTTTATAAATACATGTGTAGCACCTTTTCACAAAAAATAATTGTAAGATGACAAATCATATGTACCTACATATTCTCCAAAATAATATAAAAGAAAAATGATCGATTGAATCTTTCGCGCAGTGCTTTTAGTTTTTTTTCAAATGGACACACTTTTTTTTCTTTTAAATGTTATATTTCAGTTTTATCAATTGGATAAATTCACACTCTATTCTCAATTTTCTCAACACTGTATTAGTTATACATAATAACAAAATATTTTCTAATAGCGATTCTCAAAGTTTTCAAGATTATATTTTTTTTCAATGATGAAATACGTTTACGAAAAAAAAGCGCATACTTAAATTCGTTCGCGGAGCTCGAATAATTTTTTTCGGCTTTTCCCATAATTAAATTATTACATCGTTTACGATTCGCAGAGGCAATTCTCGAAAAAAATAGCTTTTTAAAGTAATTTTAAACATCTCCCGTTCTATGGTTATTGTTGAAAATTACATTGAGCCACAAAAAATCACGTTTTTTAGTTACCAGAGCGGAGACTAACCAATCTTTACTAACTTTGACCCACTGAATTCGAATATGATATTGATTTTTGCTGGTTGGTGATTGTTTACGAGATATGAGCGTTTAAAAAAATGCGCGATTTTTACAGTTTTTTGGCTTTTGCGGTCTTTAACTCAAAACCTAGTATTGCTGTGCTCAAAGTGAGTATTGGAATCAATAGTCAGATGTTTTTCCTATTGATTGTGATATTGCATTGCTTTAAAATACTTATAATTAATTGTCTAGCGAATTTTAAAAGTCAAAAAAATATTTTTTTTACGGATTTTTTCTCCGTGCTATTTTGCATTTATTTGGCAATTTTTTTATTTCACCTCGTTTATAAGGATTGGTTTTCTATTTTAATATTTTTTATTTTTATCTAAACGTACTAACTCGAGCGGTAATTGCAATTTAAATGCTTTCGTTTTTGTTGCTCAGTGTTATTATAGTCACATTAAAATCTATATGATAGTTTATAGTAATTAAGGCTCATTTCGTTTATCAATAATTTAATAAGGTATATTTTTACTAATTAATATCTTTCGCTTTTGTAAATTCGAAACATACATACATATGTATAACGAATTATGTTTACATCTATAACTGTCATCCAGCGCTCATCTGTTCATCTAATGTATAATTTCTTTAATAATATTTTATGCGTATAAAATATTACAAAGACCTTACAAGAAATTATATATTTTCAAATATTTGGACCGAATGAACGAACTCATTCAAAACGTTTTTTTTTTTACTATGAGTGGCAGTTTTATTGCCTAAAGATAAATAATACCGCGTCTCATAGGCTAGGCTAGAGATGCTCTGCAAGTCATTTTGATAAAAGAGTTCTCAAAACCACTTTTGACAACTGTTTCTCGAACTACTTTTTTTCTTGATTGTTTTACATGACATGTTATACATACATACATATGTAAGGTTTTTCAACGGGTTTTTGCGGTATCATAAATTCATGGCCCTCAAATTTGGTTTAAAATAATGCAATGACGTAAATGATTTTATACCCTTTATCCTTTTATTAAATTCAAATTATTCTGAAAATATTTTTCATCACAGAGTAAATTCCAATAACTATTTTGAGGGAAGGTCTTGATTTCAAAAATATTTCGCATTTTAATTTAAGTATTTCATCCTCAACTAGTATTTGGTCTACATCCAAAAATTATTTTAATTTGATTGATATTTCTTCTATTTGTATTTCATCATTGAATGGGAATGACATGAATAATATTATATCCTCTATTTTTGAAAAATCTTTAAATCTATCAAACACATTTCGTAACTTATTAGCATATTGATCATATTCATGTGAGCTTCTATCGTAGATATGGCAGCCATATTTTCGAATTTGCATATTTGAGCTGGGCTCGTAAAAACTGACTTTCGACATTGTATTTTTGGTGATCAATTTAATATTCTCTATTTCTTCACCTTAATTTTTTCATTATAATCATCTGCTTCCTTTTTTTACAATTCATTTGACTAAAAAAATAACTGAACTTAAATAAATTATACAGTTAACATTAAAAAAGGAAAATATATACAAAACGTGTTTAAAGTATTGTCTAACATTCGAGAGTTTTTTTTTATAACTTTCTATTGTAGGGAGATATTTTCGTATCACATTTGAGCATTGAAGTAGATACTTCAATGAATTTGAGTCTTAAATGGTCAGTTTATTGTTCTCAAAAACATACCCAACTAACACCAAACATTCGAGCGAGAATTAACCTACGTAATTATTTTTTTTCCTGTATAACTGTAATCAATTCGGCTGCGATTTGTGTTTTTTAATTATTATTTAGTCGATCAATAGAGCGACTATCATCGGTTTGTTTGTTAAAAAATGTGGATCAACCGTAATAAATGCTTATTCCTAATCTTACGAAATTCCAAAATATGTAAAATTTGTATTCAAAGACATTTATTTATTTACATTAAATTAATTTTAGAATTGCTGGTATGTAGTCAATTCTAGAAACTCATAAATCGACCCGTTTTATTCGACCTTTTTTAATTTATTCCAATATTATTTTTTCAATATCGTATTCAAATTATTATTAATATTATTAATATATCACTGATCAAGTGATTTACTTTTACAATTTCTTGCTGGAAATTTGAAATCTGAACCGCTGTATTAGATAAACAGATGAGTGCTGGATGACCGTTATACATATGTACATATGTAGATGTAAACATGATTCGTTATACACGTACATATGTACATATGTATGTATGTATGTTGCTACTTTACAAAAGCAATAGATATTAAAAACCATGTGAACTGTATAATAGGTAAGTAAATACGAAATGAGCCTTAAATAATTTTGCAATCAATCCGTCGATTTTCATTCAGTATTTTTTTTTCTTCTCGAAGCAGGTTTTACGATTACCTACCAAAACAATGAAATAAATGGTCGGTCCCAAAATTGCAAACATTTTTCAAATGGACACACTTTTTTCTCTTTTAAATGTTATATTTCAGTTTTATCAATTGGATAAATTCACACCCTATTCTCAATTTTGTACTACACTGTAATAGTTATACATAATTACAAAATATTTTCTAACAGTGATTCATTCAACATTAGATGATATTTTGGACCGATCCCTTCAGGTACCGATCCCTTCGACAAAAAAAAGAGGAAGAACATAATATTTGATATTTTTACGATACAATCGTCTTAATGCAATACAATGCCTCTTTGGCCCTTCTGCGAACAAATTCTCTCATTGCCCCGAAAATATAAAAATCGATATTCGTACAAATTTACGTAAAAAATATTCGTACAAATTAAATGTTCAAAAATAAAAATATAAATACTTATATAATAGCGCGAATTGCATCGGCTTTCGATGATCTTAAAAAATATGGGATCAACCGTGTGATTGGTGCTTATTTTTAATCTTACGAAAATCCAAAACGTGTAAAATTTGTAACTCTCAACATTAGATCAATTCTAGAATCGCCAGTATTTAGTATATTCATCAAATCATAGTATTAATAAAGTTTTTTGATTTACTTTTCATTGATGAATAATGAAAATAAATATTAAATTGAAAATTTTCAAAATAACATATGTACATATGTATGTACATTCATACAACACACACATACATACATTGAAAAAATTATTTCCATGCTAATTATAACATTTGAAAATTACAAGGTTTATCTTAGTTTTGGACAAACCTCCTAAAACTTTTCCGATCGCTTTGAAACTTTGCCATTTTTTTTGGAATAAAAAACGTTTATTTTATCGGAGAGGTTTTGAAAAAACGATGAAAACCATTTCAGAATAATTTGAATTTAATAAAAGGATAAAGGGTATAAAATCATTTACGTCATTGCATTATTTTAAACCAAATTTGAGGGCCATGAATTTATGATACCGCAAAAACCCGTTGAAAAACCTTACATATGTATGTATGTATAACATGTCATGTAAAACAATCAAGAAAAAAAGTAGTTCGAGAAACAGTTGTCAAAAGTGGTTTTGAGAACTCTTTTATCAAAATGACTTGCAGAGCATCTCTAGCCTAGCCTATGAGACGCGGTATTATTTATCTTTAGGCAATAAAACTGCCACTCATAGTAAAAAAAAAAACGTTTTGAATGAGTTCGTTCATTCGGTCCAAATATTTGAAAATATATAATTTCTTGTAAGGTCTTTGTAATATTTTATACGCATAAAATATTATTAAAGAAATTATACATTAGATGAACAGATGAGCGCTGGATGACAGTTATAGATGTAAACATAATTCGTTATACATATGTATGTATGTTTCGAATTTACAAAAGCGAAAGATATTAATTAGTAAAAATATACCTTATTAAATTATTGATAAACGAAATGAGCCTTAATTACTATAAACTATCATATAGATTTTAATGTGACTATAATAACACTGAGCAACAAAAACGAAAGCATTTAAATTGCAATTACCGCTCGAGTTAGTACGTTTAGATAAAAATAAAAAATATTAAAATAGAAAACCAATCCTTATAAACGAGGTGAAATAAAAAAATTGCCAAATAAATGCAAAATAGCACGGAGAAAAAATCCGTAAAAAAAATATTTTTTTGACTTTTAAAATTCGCTAGACAATTAATTATAAGTATTTTAAAGCAATGCAATATCACAATCAATAGGAAAAACATCTGACTATTGATTCCAATACTCACTTTGAGCACAGCAATACTAGGTTTTGAGTTAAAGACCGCAAAAGCCAAAAAACTGTAAAAATCGCGCATTTTTTTAAACGCTCATATCTCGTAAACAATCACCAACCAGCAAAAATCAATATCATATTCGAATTCAGTGGGTCAAAGTTAGTAAAGATTGGTTAGTCTCCGCTCTGGTAACTAAAAAACGTGATTTTTTGTGGCTCAATGTAATTTTCAACAATAACCATAGAACGGGAGATGTTTAAAATTACTTTAAAAAGCTATTTTTTTCGAGAATTGCCTCTGCGAATCGTAAACGATGTAATAATTTAATTATGGGAAAAGCCGAAAAAAATTATTCGAGCTCCGCGAACGAATTTAAGTATGCGCTTTTTTTTCGTAAACGTATTTCATCATTGAAAAAAAATATAATCTTGAAAACTTTGAGAATCGCTATTAGAAAATATTTTGTTATTATGTATAACTAATACAGTGTTGAGAAAATTGAGAATAGAGTGTGAATTTATCCAATTGATAAAACTGAAATATAACATTTAAAAGAAAAAAAAGTGTGTCCATTTGAAAAAAAACTAAAAGCACTGCGCGAAAGATTCAATCGATCATTTTTCTTTTATATTATTTTGGAGAATATGTAGGTACATATGATTTGTCATCTTACAATTATTTTTTGTGAAAAGGTGCTACACATGTATTTATAAAAGTACGTTTAATATAAAATTCCAGCAAATGTAATATAATATAGCGAAAAAAATTAATAGTATGATTCGTGTTGTTACGAAAAATTGGTAAAACTGAAACGAAAAATAAAGCGGTATAAAGCATATGTATGTAGGTAGAATATTTGTCAGTGCATCGGAAATTCCTATAACGCTCCGTTCGCGGTCGTTCCTTGCAAAACGCAGAGTTTACGTAAGCTTGGCGACCACTTCACCAGCGGGCCGTGTCGGTGGTCGCCCACGCGCCCTGGTCGCCCGGTCGCCGTCGGCCACTCGATGATCGCCCAGTGCGATGGCCGCCCAATTGACGCAGGGCCCAATTGACGCAGTGTCCGCCAGTCTCGTCGTCCAATTGTCGCAGTGGCGAGTAACACTGATCGCCCAATCGTCCTGGGCGCCCAATCGTCACGTACCGACTGCATATGTATATTGGTGCTTACGGACTAAACCAACGACAATTTTGGGCCAACTTTTAAAACCAGTAGCGTACAAAATATCGAAATAAAAATTAAATTTTAAAATTGAAATTAAATATCAAAATCAAGCTAAACAGCGAGATTGAGCTAAAATTAGATCATCGTTGATGTTTTGAATTACAACAATGTTTTGAATTACGACGATTCGCATTTAAAACCAGAGAAATATTATAATTTCTCTGCTTACGAGCGAAAAAAAAAATTGTTAAAGTCGTCACGAGATGTTACTGTATTTCCACGTGGATGATCGATAAAAAAAAAACAATTCATAAAAAAACGCGGTGTCGGATGTCGGTGATTTGTCAAAGGGTTTTTTTTCTTTCGTCGAAATAAAATTAATAATCACACATTATCCGATAAATTTTACCTCTGAAATGATTTAATTACTTGATTTATTTCGACGAGAGAAACAATTGAAGAAAAAAAAATCCGTTTGATGTGACCGACAACACCCCGGGTTAGCTTCCATCGTTGGATCACCCATACTAATACATGATATATTCTCAGTAACTGCGCATTACGAGGAAGTAAAAATAATAATTCTTTGATTTTTTTTCGATCTTAGTGCGTATCTTCGTAAGTCAAAACATCTTCGACAAACAAAAGTCGAGGATTACCTGTATGTGATTGTTGATGATCTAATTTTAGGTCAATCTCGAAAATTTATTTAAATTGTGCATGTTCTGTTTTAACTTTCAATATTTAATTTTAATTTTAATATAATGATTATACTTTTATTTTGATAGTTTTAATTTTGATATTTAATTTCAATTTTTAAATTTAATTTTTATTTCGATATTTTGTACGCTACTGGTTTTAAAAGTTGGCCTGTGGGCCGTTCGTTGGCTTGGTGCGTACGCACCATATGACGCCATCCACACAGACGATATCTACCACTACCTACCCGTTAATTACTAGAAAAATTACTAGTCAAATGTGAACCGGTCACAGGACAACCGGTCGCTCTAGATCGGTCACACGTGATCACCCGTCACACTAAAGCTGGTCACGAGAAAACTGGTCACACGCTAAAACTGGTAACGAGAAAACTGGTCACACCCAAAAACTGGTCACGAGAAAACTGGTCACACCCTAAAATCGGTCACGAGAAAACTGGTCACATCCAAAAATTAAAAATTGGTCGTATGATAACTGGTGACACAAAAAATTATTCGCAAATACTTTTTATTTACGAACTTTTTATTTCTTTAATGAAGAATTTCTTTAATACATACAAATGATTGATATTAGTTTGTCTGTTTATGACTTTCCATCGCAAAGTCAACATTTTAATGAAATGTTATTCCGAATCAAAGCCAGTGATCTCATATAGATATTTCACAACAACAAGTCTTACGATGGCATAATCATCGCTCTTGTACCAAATTTAATCAAATAAATTAAAGTTACAAAAAAAGTTCATCGATTTATTCATAAAATAAAAGAAATTTTAATATTTTCGTTTCTATTTATTTAATAATAATACAAATGGAAATTGCTCAATACTCCTTTCTTCCAATACAAGCTGCATTGCTACTTCTAAGTTTGCGTCTATCAGCTGGTTTCTAAATTTGTTTTTAATAAAGTGCATTACACTGAATGATCTTTCGCAATATACGCAATTGGTGCCAAATCTTTGTATTGGTTTGTTTCATTGTCAACGTATATTTCCGACCAAAATTTTTGAACCGAAATATTATTAAAATGGTTATTAAGTACTTGATCATGACTAATTTCTAATAATAAATATTTTACGTTAGCCCAGTTAATTAATCGCAATACTGAAAATGATTTTAATCTATTTTGTAGTACTATGAAATTTTCATTTGTCATCATAATAAAAGGGGAAGATACAAAAGAAACAGTTTAAAAAAAATTTAATTCTTCGAACCCTTTATCAAGTTCTAGATTCAGAGATTTAAAACACTCTGTTATTTTAAGTTTTAATTTTGAGGTTGTGTCAGTCATATTATCTATCAAATCACTAACAGAAGATAAAATTGAAAAATTGTCATTTTCAACTTCTGTCACAAGGCTTTTTGCTATATTTTTTAGTTTGTCAATGATGAGCATGGTTTCTATTATTGTTAAGTTGCTTTTTTGTAGTTTTTAAAATATATATTTTTTTTTTAAATATTAGTATTATTTACTATTAAGTCGCTGGTGGCCGCAGTAAAATCCACTAGTGGCCGCATGCGGTCACCGTCGCCGCACTTGAGAACCACTGCTCTAGACCAGGCCTGGGCAAACTTTTAGGATGAAGGGCCACATTAGAAATTAAAAATGAGCGGCGGGCCGCAAGTAAAATACTATTTTTAGATATACATTATTCATTATCGTGAAAGGAATTCAAACATGATTTTTTTTTAAATTTCATACAAAACAGTTTTTTAATTTCAGGAGAAAATTTTGTAGTTGAAATTCTTAAAAATGCTTGTAAATTTTCATCTGTGATGCTTGATTGTAAAGAATTTTTATTGATATTCATGATTGAAAATGTTTGTTTACATATGTAGGTTGATCAAAAAACCACCAGCAGTTTTTGAGCAAAATCTCTAAGTTTGTCGATTTTTTCCGTATTAAGGGTGTTCAAATTTCTTCATTCAGCATCCCACTGTAAATATATAATCTTAATTTATATCTCCGTCGATACGTTATCAATATATATTGCAATTGATCTCGTATAATTGCCAAGCCTATCTCAATTTTTCGGAAGTCCCCAAATCTTCGTGGAAACTCACCGCTTAAATCGTTGATAATTTCACCATTTTCTTCAAATTTATTTTCTGGTATCTTCAGCAATTTCATGGTTGAAAAGTGGTCTACCCGTTAAATAAATAAATGGTGAAGAAATAGTCGTAGTTTTAATTTAAATCCATTCAAACTTTTCACCATATCATGAACATATAAGTTTTCCCCTTGGAACACTGCGTTGAAAGTATTTAAATGTTTCACGATGTCCAAAGTAAATGCAAAATCACACAGCTAATCATTATCAGTTAATTCAGGAAAGTCGATAATATTTCTCATTTTAAAAATAGAACGATTTCTTCTTTTGTATCCCATACTCGCCGAAGTATTTGCGAATAATTTTTTGTGTGACCAGTTATCATACGACCAATTTTTAATTTTTGGGTGTGATCAGTTTTCTCGTGACTAGTTGTAGTGTGACGAGTGATAACTAGTCACCGGACCCAGAAGGTGCCGCGTATTGTTAAAAGGTTGTAAATGCATTGTTAAAGGTTTGCCGAACCTTTTTTACAAAGGATTTACAACAATGGAACAATGGATAGCATTGTGACTATCCTACCTCTAGTGATAACGTGTGACCGATCTAGAGTGGCCGATTGTCCTGTGACCGGTTCACATTTGACTAGTTGTCCGTTTACCGTCGATTATATAGGAGGTAAAGAAAAAAACCATTTTTTCGAAATATATATACAAATTAAAAACAATTGGAAACCCTTGTTCCGAAATTGAGGTGACACCATTGATCATAAGTAGAGGTAGGATAGCCAAGGTGTTTTTGTATTGTTTATATTTCTTTGTGTTTTGAAATCTACATTACATATGTAGTATAAATCACTAACTGATTTATATTTGTTATGTCATATCATAATTTAATTTATACATATAATGTTACACCATAATTTATATTTATTACGTATATTTAAAATTATTAATTTTAAATGGTTCGGTGATTACTAGTCAAATGTGAACCGGTCACAGGACAACCGGTCGCTCTAGATCGGTCACACGTGATTACCCGTCACACTAAAACTGGTCACGAGAAAACTGGTCACACCCGAAAATTAAAAATTGGTTGAATTTTCGGGTGTGACCAGTTTTCTCGTGACCAGTTTTAGTGTGACGGGTGATCACGTGTGACCGATCTAGAGCGACCGGTTGTCCTGTGACCGGTTCACATTTGACTAGTTATCCGTTTACTATTTTAAATGGGTCTACGTGACGAGACAGAATGTTAAATTACAGAAAACACAAATATCAGAAGGCAAAGATCAAAAAAAAAAAAAATGGTGCATGGTAAACGGTACATACTCACTTAATTTGCACGAGCAGGATACAACAGGAACAAGAGGAACATGCTTTTCCTCCCGTAATCTGCGCGCGCACATTAATATGTATCTTGCTCGCGCAAATTAAGTGAGTATGTACCCGTTTATCATGCACCCTTTTTTTTTGATCTTTCGACTTAAGATGTTTCGATTTTCGATCTTTGCCTTCCGATATTTGCGTTTTCTGTAATTTAACATTCTGTCTCGTCACGGAGACCGATTTTAAATATACGCACAAGTGGAAGATGGTCGCATTGTTTCGACCAGTGTTGCCAGGTTGTCGTTCATGTGCCGCTTAGCTAAGCACAAGAGCGACCCTGTAACGCCATTTGCCGGTCGGCTACAGGCGTGTCGTCACTGAATCACTCACTTCGCCGTGAGACATCTCCGCATCCACCCCGCCCCTTCTTCTCACTTTACCCGCTACCCCCCCCGACACAGGCGTCCTTCGACATGGCGCCCAGCACCAGGTAAGTCTCTCTGACCAACACCCCTCTCATCGAGCGCACTTCGACCGGCTTCTAGAACAAGTCGACGCCCCATGCGGCCCCCCCCCCCTCCACGCTATCACACCACACCACGCTCCCCTTGTAAACAAAGGACGACGCGTTCCATCAAGATCAGCGATCATGGAGTATACACGATCAGCGATCGTCCGGCTTGCCGCCATTTTTCATCCAAACCCGAGCATCTGATCCGAGCGTCTCATAGTCCGACTCATAACCTATAAGAATGGCGCGGCGATCGAACTGGTCTCTAGTGTTGCCAAGTGTGCACGTTTCGAAAAAAGCGGTTTCATTGTTTTTCTTTTATTTCATTTTTTTTTTTTTTAAATATGGTAACACATTTGATCCGGTTCGGATTTATCAAACAATGGCATCCTTCATTGCATTTTTTTTTCTTCATTCCCGATAAGTAGGGTTATGTGATTTGCATCGTAACTTTTTGTCGCTTGCATGAATGTGCGATAACTTTCGTGACCCAATGATGCAATAATTTCATAATTGTTTACTGTCCTTATTTGTAGCTGATGTATATAATGACTTTTTTCATCGTCGTTGCCAATATATCCACACATGTAAATTTCATTACAAAGGACTGCACCAGACAAGCTCAAGAATTGGAAACTGATTTCAAATCCACACATACACATATATGACAAATTTTTCTTACATATTTAGACATGATTGGATTTGCTGCCTGAATACAAAACGAAAATCACATTCTAACATTAATCTATAATGTAAATTTTAATAGAACAAACTTTCTAAGTACCTAAAAACTATTCAATATTAACCCTTTGAATGCTTATCACATCGCCAATTGGCGTTTTGCCAACAAGTCCATCAGCCTGAAATACGCCGATGGGCGTTGTTTTTTTGAGTATGTATAAATAAACAAGAATACTACCCGCTGAGCCTTTCCAGGTAGCATTGGTTTACATCGGAATTGTTGAATTTATAACCATAGCAGAATATCTCGATAGAAATCCCCCCAACAGATTGTGAGCATTACATTTTAACAACAATGAAGAAGATGGAACTGGTTTTGGAAAAATACATTCATCAATAGACTTGTTTTATATTGTTGCAAGATATATTAGAGCGTCTAAAAACACACCTTTACAAAATTCGAAATCCTCTGCGGTATTGATCTAGGGTTTGTTTGGTTTGGCTACAATTTGTATACCGGATTTCTAATTGGCAATGTTGGCGAAATTTTCAGCGTGACAGACTTTTAAATAAATAAAATTGTATTTTATTTTATATTAGTATGAAACGTACATTTTTTTGTATACAATTTTTAATATAAAACAAAAAAAATGACTATTTTCTATAAAGTCAAAGGCTTGATGAACCTATCGTAGATCGTCTTTATCGAAAGCTCCTATTTCAAGGGCTATCGGCCTGAATGGGATATTTTTAGAACAAATTGTCTGGTAGCCTGCACTCGTCGTTAATTTAATAATTGAATGTGATGTATGAGTGGAATTTTGGTCTTCTCTCTTCCATTTGGGCCTCGTAGGGATGTTTCGTATTTACGGCTGGTCCTTATATATTAGTGCTGGCTATAAATGCAAGACACTCCTTACTATGTGTTCTGTTTATTTGATATTTTTATTATATTATATCGATTCTATCGTCTTCGATGGTTACTTATTAATGTATTTTTGTCTTATAATTATATTTTCGACCATTGTGGCGATGCCTGTAATTAAATTAATAAATAAAATCACTTAAAAGAATAAGCCAACATGTCTACAATATCATCATCGGATATACAAATTATCAATCCTTTTTACATTCGTTACAAAGCGCTCAAAGAATATGTTGAAAAACCAATGTCTTAACATTGAAGAGTTGTAGCGTGAAACAAAATGCAATTGTGAAATGCAATAACTATTTGAGAAATTCATACATACATAACTCTTTCCCAAGAAAGTTTCACATGCGGTGAAAGTCACAATTTCATCGATTGCAACAGTTTCACAGTTTGACCCAACACTATCTTTGACTTTACTTTGACACTTTACGTCTGAGTCTTTTTTTTATTTTCTTTTAATCTACCACTAGTCCCAATCGCATTTTTGCATTTTTATCAATTACAACAACACACCACTGTTCTCATATCTCGAATTTAACTTTGAAGATGAACTTAATCTCGGGTCACATTTAAGTATCTTATATATACTCTCTCTCTCTCTCTCTCTCTCTATACACGTCTGTTCAAATATACAAAAAATCAATACATCAACACGCTTTTCCACTTATCAATTGTCTGTTTTATCACATGGAACATTCTAGGAATAAGATCCATGTATTGGATCATTCAATTTGCATTAACTTCAATCAACCGTTGCCAAAAGGGACGTCTACATCATCTTTAAGGTTCTCGTCGCTGGCACGATTTTTTCGGAACGGCTTCTGTGCTGTACAATCTCTAAAAATAAAACTTGAACTAGAAATTGCTCTCGTTTGCTTAATTTCCATCTTTAATAAAATGGCAACTAATTATTTGATAAAATGGCAACTAATTATTAACCCATCAAAAAGATAATTAAAATGATGAGTTAATAAGAGATATAAAAAAAGTCGTCTTAATTGTAGTGAAACGCAAAGGAGGTCTGTAAAAATTAAAATTAATGATTGGTAATTTATTAAATAAGTGATCAGTTAAATAATGTAAATATTCATTTTTCGATCAGTAAATAACAATTTTTCTATCGGTAATTAATTAAATAAGTGATCAGATAAACAATATAAATGATAAATTTATTTAAGGGTCGGCTTAGGTTAAGTTGAGTTAGGGTTGGCCTTATTCATTTAAGATTTGGTTGTTGGGGTTGGTATTTATTTAAAAAAAAAAAAAACATCTTAGCAGTCTACGCTTATTTATTTAAGGGTACGCATATCCGAGAAAAAGTCAGTCCATGGCAAAAAAAAAAAACCAAAAATCGGGAAGCCAGTAGCGTCAGCGAAAGTGAAAGAAAGCCAGTTGAAAAACGAATTCGAAGTACGGGAGAAAAGCGAGGAATCAAAACATCAGTGAATGTCGGATTTTATCAAACAAAAAACGCGCGCGGGTGGAGAGGATGTTGCCAGTGATAATATTTCTTATATGGCAACATTGACTCTACTTCATCTGTTCAGAATGCGTAAAACTGATGGTTTCATTTAATAACACTGTTCGACACGAGAAATGGTTCAGAGACGAGATATGACTTTTCTTATAGATCTATGCCCAGTAAACACGAATCTGGTAATAAAAAATGTCGATTGGCTCGAGATTCGGAGATATGTGTTTTTTAAATCGCGCGATTTTTCTATATCTTGGTGTTGTTCGGTCGATGTCTCAAAATCTGTCAATACTAGTACGGGCTTTTTGCTCGCAATTTTACCGATTTAAAGTTCAGCACACTTTCAATTAAACCTTTTAAACGAAAACAAAAAATAGTGTGGCCTGAACACTATCCCAATAAACATGTTTCGATAGAAAATACTCAATATAAAATAGTATTGACAGTGGGAAAAAATCCCAAGTGAAAATTTTTAATTTTGATTTGAACTGGACGACTACTTAGAGAGATTTGAAAGCTGAAAAGTACTACAAATGAAAGATGAAATACCCGACTATAGATTCCAATATTCATTTTGAACAGAAAATTGACAGATTTTGAGACATCGACCGAGCAACACTGAGATATCGAAAAATCGCGTGATTTAAAAAAACACATATCTCCGAATCTTGAGTCAATCAACCTTTTTTATTACCAGATTCGTGTTTACTGGGCATAGATCTGTAAGAAGAGTCATAATATCTCGTCTCTGAACCATTTTTCGTGTCGGAACAGTGTGATTGGCAATTCTTAAAATTGAGTTTGAGTTTAAAATGGCAAAAGCCGAGACAAAAGTTTGTAATGAGCATGCGGCCACGTGGTTTGCAACCATTTGTAGCGCAGCGTTTTTTTTGTCCGTGACACTTGGCAACCCTATTTGGGTATTGGTAGACCATTTCGACCAATAGGAATCGAAGTGAAATGAAATATATGGATTTAAATACTTACACTCATATGTACATATATATATATATATACAGAGTCTCTTTCGAAATTATATATTAGATTTGCGTGCGCTCTTTGTTTCTAGGATTCTGTAAGATTGTTGATTGATTTTTTTCGTTTGGTCTGTTTTCAGTTCAGTTCCGCCGCCGGCAATGTGGGCCCAGAGAAAAGACTGCATTCATCTTACATTCAATGCCGAATGTCCTGATCCCAAAATAGAGTGAGTTTATCATGATGTTCCGCTATTGCAATGTGCGACTGTATTTGAACTTATTTCATTTAATCATAATTTATATATATATATATATATACATATATCGGCGGCGAATTATATCAGACGCTTGTCGTAATGCGGAAGTTCATTTACTAAAAAATATTGTTTGTTTTTTTTTTGTACATATAAACTGCTTTGTTACCAAATTGTGATGTTTTGGCGCATAGTATCCATTGCAATTGATAACCTTTTCTTTTTTTTTTTTTTTGCTGATAATGAGTTTTATGTGCGATGTTGTATTTTTTTTTTTTTTATATATAAATATATATATATGTTCCGGGATGCAAATTTGGAGGAAATGTGTTTCCATGCGGTTTATCCTTTGTGCATTACATGAAAGTCGGCAAAGATGAGAGCAATCTCTATTAAATGAGTGATTTGGGTGGCTAATTTTATTTTTGAATTGTTTTGAAACTCGAAATATATAATTAAAAGCTACTTATGGCAATTAACTGTTTACGAAATTTACGAAAAAAAGTAAATATCAATAGATCTATAGATATATATTTTTTAATGCAGACTATTCTTTTATGCTTATTGGTAGTTTCAAAAGGGAGATAATGTATTAAAATTCAACCAATATCAAATTTTAAACGAGTTAAGAACCATTTTTACTATATATGTATGTATATTATATTCAAAAGTAGTTTTGTTTAATGGAGCCAACCCATATTGGGTCATTTTTTTTTTATTATTTACCAATTGTGTTTTGCATATCTTCATTGTAAGAAAAATTTTATATTTTTTAAATTACTCATACAGGGTTGGTTCCATTGAATAAAACTCAGTTGCTATTGGCGTATATATATATATATATATATATATATATATATATATATATATATATATATATATATATATATATATATATATATATATATATATATATATATATATATATATATATATATATATATATATATATATATATATATATATATATATATATATATATATATATATATATATATATATATATATATATATATATATATATATATATATATATATATATATATATATATATATATATATATATATATATATATATATATATATATATATATATATATATATATATATATATATATATATATATATATATATATATATATATATATATATATATATATATATATATATATATATATATATATATATATATATATATATATATATATATATATATATATATATATATATATATATATATATATATATATATATATATATATATATATATATATATATATATATATATATATATATATATATATATATATATATATATATATATATATATATATATATATATATATATATATATATATATATATATATATATATATATATATATATATATATATATATATATATATATATATATATATATATATATATATATATATATATATATATATATATATATATATATATATATATATATATATATATATATATATATATATATATATATATATATATATATATATATATATATATATATATATATATATATATATATATATATATATATATATATATATATATATATATATATATATATATATATATATATATATATATATATATATATATATATATATATATATATATATATATATATATATATATATATATATATATATATATATATATATATATATATATATATATATATATATATATATATATATATATATATATATATATATATATATATATATATATATATATATATATATATATATATATATATATATATATATATATATATATATATATATATATATATATATATATATATATATATATATATATATATATATATATATATATATATATATATATATATATATATATATATATATATATATATATATATATATATATATATATATATATATGACTTATATTATTGTATCAGGGAAAGATCAATATTAGCGAATTGTAATGTACATATTATTTTTCTATGGTGTACTTTTTTTTCGTACTGGTATAATTATTTGTCACAATGATTTGGATTAAATTGAATTTTTGTTCATAGAAATGGATAACACCATAAATGGAATTTTCAATGGAATATAATTTTCGATTGTGTATGTTTGTATGTACAATGGTAAAATTTGATCTTTGCCTCGATACAATCAGTCGTCTGATGGACTGTATTTGTCCACGAACTCTGTAATTGGTTTTTGTGTGTTGAGATAAAGTTGTATACTTTATTGAAATGTGAGTTCTCAATATTTTAGTTGAGTTAATATATATATATATATATATATATATATATATATATATATATATATATATATATATATATATATATATATATATATATATATATATATATATATATGTATTTGTGTGTGAATATTTGTAGGAAAAATTTAATATTTAGTGTACTATAAATTTTGCTATGATCGTTCAATAGGTTTACATCAAAAACGCTGTCGTTTGGTGGCAAATGCTTACCCGATAAGAATTCATATGATTATGTTATAAACCTGTATGCCGAGATAGTGCCTGCGAAATGCATAATTATCAACAAGGGCAGGTATATCCTGGTGATACTCCACAAGGTTCGTATTCAATTATATTTTCATTACATATAGAATTGGTCATTGCGACTAAACCATACGTATCTCCTCAGTATGCAAGCCCATTACTTTATTCATAAAACTGGCAATATGAGTAATGTTATGCAACACAGTCGTTTCGTGGCACTTGATTGTTGAAATATTTTTTTTAGTGCCAAAAATAAATTCAAACGTTATCAATGTGAAAGGTCAATGCTACACAATGGGTGGTCTTTACCTTTTTATTTTAATTTGCAACTCATTTGAGTTCTAGTTCAGACATGTGTCGAGTCACAATAGCCTCTAATAATGTTGGAAAACAGTTTTTTTTTTGTTCTTAGAGCGCAAATTTTGACTTAATTTTGTAATTATAAATGCAGTTTTATTCCTGTTTTCATATTCCGTCAAAACAAATTGATATCGTTTCAATACAATCCTAATCTAGAAAGATGATTTTTTACGTTCAATCAGTCTTTAACCTTTGAGTGCTAAATAATGATATGTCGTTGTTTATAATAAAAACGGCATAATGATTGTTAACATAAGTTGTTGACGTCATAATGGTCGTATTCGAATACTTACGTTAGTGCATCATCGGTATGAAACTTTTTATATATATATGTACATAGTCGTGCCATAAGTTCTGTTACAAACATATTTTATCACAGAACAAAAACTAACATAAAACAAATTTTATTACAACATAAACTTATACACATAATATAAAACTTAAAAATTTTCGAAATGTCCACCCCTATTTTCTATAAATCCCTTTAACGTGATCGGCCACCCGTCTCATCAAATTACGCACCACTTCCATTGACATTTCATCGACTGCTTCAAAATCATCTAAAGAGCTATGGCGTATTGAGCATGCTATGTTCTCCAGATCTGAATATAATTTATAATCCAGGGGATTAAGGTTGGGTCTCCCGGAGGGTCATTCTGCCATACTGATACACGCCCGAATGCTGGCCGTCAACAACGATTTTTGTGCTTTCTGGATTTTTAAGCTTCTGTTGTAAAATACAACGCTTATTGTTAAATAGAATTATATTGATGAGCTTCATAACTAAGGCTATGGCTAATTTTTACTATCACAGAACTTGTTCTCACTGTTCATCCCAATTTTGTGCCATGATTTCACGTTTTCGGAGGAGCTTTCTTCAAATTCGCTCTCGGTCTACATGGATTGGATTCGACGATCAAACTGTTCTTGGCTGGCCATTTCTTTCAGTGTTTAATAATGAGTTGGATATGGTGAAACTTTTGATCGTTCGATACACGAACATTCTTGGAAGCTTAAGCTTTTTCATGCCTTCTTCATAATCTCATGCAGCGCTATCACAGGCATGCGGTTTTCGTAATCTATCCACTCCATCTTACCTGAACAAAGGAGCAACTGATTATGTATATGAATGTAATCTAGATATGTACCTTTACCAAAAGGAGTAAAAAAAATATTGTTGGTATTTAATATTTACGAGCAAAACGATCGCAAACCTTTGTAACAGAACTTATGGCAGGACTATGTACATATATATGCATTTATATCAATGCAAACTTTTTTTTTCCCACTATTTTGTTTCTATAATAATATAGAATATAGAATAATAACAAAAACAATAGAAAATCGTTTTCTATTATAGAGGTCATGAGCCGTCGTGCAATTAAATGCAACTAAAATGCACACCAAATGATGCCAAAATCATAAACTAGTGCATTTACAACCACGAAAGACAGCTACCAAACACCCGCTTCAAATATCTTGTTTCAAATACAATGTACAAAAAAGTGTGGGTACGATTTAACCGTACATTGAGAAAAATACTTTGTATCTTTAAAAATGTTTGTGCATGAAAAATTTGTATTATTTTCGGTGCATTAAACAATCTCGTATTGTGCATCGAATAAAATATTTTGGTATTATAAAGTGACCATTAAAAGGTCTTCCGCTATCGACAATTGTCAACTGTCAAAAGTGCTCACTTTTGTTTCTCACTAGTGAAATGTAATCTTAAATAAAACCAACCCTAACTTAACCTAACCATACCATAAATAAACAAAATCCAAGCAAACGTTGGTTCGTATTTTGGTATACGCGATACAGTTCATCTCTCATTTTAATGCACATTTCATCCAATTTTTAAGTAGCAAATATTTTTTTCAATGATCAAAGCAAACTTTCTAATGCAATCTGTATCCGTCATTTAGAAATGCACACATTTTTTTTGTAATGTACAGAAACTTTTGTCGCATTAAGTATGGCACACTGCCAATGAAGTATGCTAACACTATGGTGGCCACTGACTCATATTTGTATCATTTTGGGTGCACAACGCTTACTGGAATATATTTGTATCGCGTTTTCGTCATAAACGAAAACGTGATGAAAAATTGTATCATTGGCCACAAACGATTGACGCGAACGTGATACAAATATATATCAGCAGACTGATACAGTTCGCGCAGTCGTAAATCATATATGTACCAGCGGCCACCAAGCGTTGTGCACCCAACATGATACAAATATGAGTCAGCGGCCGCCATCGTGTTAATAAATAATAATACATAACTATTTTCCTTCAAAAAAATTATAAATTTTGGCATTTCTCGCTAGTATTTTGAAAATCATCGTGGCGTTAAAAAGTTAAACAATTAGTCTGCGCGAAATTATCACCTTTGGGCTCTAGGAATTGCGATAATATTGTTCGTTTCAATGTGATGTTAAATAACAATGACAACAATGAATAAAATGTTAAATAACAATAAATAACAATGCACGAATATATAATTTCATTGACTGTTTTCAGGTGGCAGTTAATGCGCCTTTCTGGCCGAGACTTACAACTGAAAATGTCAAGCATCATTGGTTAAAAGTTGACTTCGGTAAGATGCTCGAGGACAACGAGAGCGACGAGGAAGGCGGTGCGTATCATTTCGTTGTCCCGAGTTTATTTTGATCGGGTATGAATTCATTTTAACGCGTTATGTTCATGTTACAGGCGGCAAACACAACATTGAAGACATGATGAGACAAATGGGAGGATTAGACGGTATATATATTTATATGTGGTATTATAATCGGTGATGCCGTCGAATGGCTGAATTTTTATCCAACGCTTTATTGCCGTTTCAGATATGAGAGACAGACCTGATTTTGACGACACGGAGAGTGATTCGGACGACGACGCTATTCCCGATCTCGAAGAATAAAACGGCAAATCTTTCGTATGCATGTAAACAACATGAAAGCGACTTTTTCACAGATTTACATATATTGTTTAATGGTTTCAATGTTAAATGTCCAATTTATCATCTTTTCATATTATTTTTTTTTTTTATTATTTTCGATCAAATTCGATTTCTTTTATTGGTATCTGTCATAAAAAATTTTTGCAATATAGCATAGTATTTTTGCATTATATTTCATAATATCACTGTTTCAGTTGCAATGTATCATATTTTTTTTGGCATTATTTGTATAATAAAAAATTTCGGTGTAAAATATGCTAGAATATATTTCTTCACATGTTCATCATTTGCATATATCATATTTTAAGCAATATATCATATTTTTTTTGGCATTATTTGTATAATATAAAATTTCGTTGTAAAATATGCTAGAATATATTTCTTCACGTGTTCATGAATTGCAATAATCATAATATTTTTCGCGATACATCAAATTATTTTTTGTAATATATCATAATATCACTGTTCCAAGAGCAATATATCATAAGATTTGTTTTGGCGTATTTTGTTTAATCAAAGATTTTGCTGTCAAATATGTTAGAATATTTCTTCACATGTTCATCGGAAACCACTGTCCTAAAATATGATGAATTTTTTTCATCATTAATTATGATTCAGTGAGTATATATATATACATATATATATGTATGTATATTTATAATATTTTGATAAGTACAAAATAGCGTAAATTATTTTTTTTAATTGAATTCGGTAGATTGTTTATTTAGAATACGTCTATTTTCTACCTCATGATTGCATTGAATTTTTTCTCATCCGAAAGTCTCCAGATTTGTACCAAATGTGACGTATAAATAGGTAGACTTAAGAAGGTTGTGTTGGAAACCACTCTCGCCAGGTCCAGGACAATAAAACAATGTTGTAACTCTATTATAATACTATATTGCAACGGACAGTGTTAAGTCTATGAAGTTCACTCGAATGCGGTTCTAATAACACTCATATACATATAAAACGACCTTTTTTTTTCTCTCAAAATATGATTAAGTATCGAGAGCGATTTACTCGACTTATTTAAACGTATGTTTTAACTATAGATTTGTTTACTCTTATAGTTTTTATTCGGAACTGTATTATTATGGTTTGGTTTTGAGCGATAACGTAACTAGTTGTATAGTGTGGCATCCAGACTCTGCAAAGAAAAAAAACCGACGTAACCGATTTGCCAAATTGATTTCAAATTGGCAAACTTTTACCATTTTTTCAAATCAAAGGAGTTGAATTTGCATGTCCTAAATACGGGAGCTGGAACTGGAGTCTGGTTAATTGTAGAATGTTGTAATCGTTTTTCAGGCTTTTCATAATGCTAGTAAGCATTACTGTTATTATTGACTTTTTCAACGATAGCAAGTTTTCTTACTATCATTGAAATGTTTCCGAATAAGCTGTACTGCTATCTTTTTTTTAATATTTAACTTGGTGTCGTAAAGGATACTCTTCGTCATATGAACATGTTATATGTATTGATTTTAGTTATATATATATATATGTATATGTATGAGGTATTGTAATTTGAATAAACATTAATTTTAATTTAATTTCTTTAAATTTGTAAAAACCAAATGTTGTTTTATTTATTTACTAATACACGCATCCCTGCATTGATTTTCAACAGGTAAGAAATACAGATGTGGGGGGAGATGTTTGGTAAACCTTTTATACTTATTACGAAAGTATATGACTTACAGTAGAGCGTCAAGTTTCGAATTAGTATACACTGACCAGTCAGTGTGTACACTAGCATTGGATTTTAGCTAGAGCTTACGACGCTAGATTCCGCAGATACTCTTACTAGACTAAGTACATATAAACTGACGCGCAAATTCATGCACTAGTAAATCTACTAACGAATGATATTAGATTGGTTTAGCGTTGCTCTTCCAATGAATTTTATGCTCAAGAATATAACTGGTTGTGTTCAAATAACTAGTTTATTGTTGAACAGAAACGAAATAGGCAATAATTGACAAGGTTAAATCCACTGTAGAAGATTTGCAATTGCGTACATCCGTATTACCTACGATTTTAGGTTTGCAAATATTTTATATTTTTCATTTATAGTATGTTCTTCGATGTAATGTCGCGTTTTTAGTTTAATCCGTCATAGGCCGACTATATACTTGTTAAGAATGTCTACTTGTTATTACTTTCGTACATTTACTGCGTACGGATAGCTAGTGTATGAATTTACTTGTAAACGTGTTCATTCATTTTCCCGTGTATACTGTTGCTGGGTGATTTTGATGATACCTACACTACTAGTCGGTGTATATTGATTCGAGCTTTATACTCTTATTGTAATATATGTATATATATATATATAGGTATATTACAGTGAGTTTATATCTGAATACAATCTCACTGGCATGGCTTTTTGTTATTTTTGACAGTTGAATGTAATTGCTACGCAATGCTGCCACCTTTTCAAAAATGACAGCAAACGATGAACATTGATCATCGATCGATGAAAAATGTCTGATTTTATATAACATTAGAAGTAAAGATATTGAAATGGCAATGGGCGGGTGACGTGGCTAGAAAACTTGGCGAATATAATATGTAAATTTACTTAAAAATGTACATATTTGTTACAACATCTGAGTAAAAGCGGTAAACGGACTACTAGTCATATGTGAACCAGTCATAGGACAACCGGTCGCTCTAGATCGGTCACACATGATCACCCGTCACACTAAAACTGGTCACACTACAAAAATTCGACCAATTTTTAATTTTTGGGTGGGTGTGACTGACCAGTTTTAGTGTGACGGGTGATCACGTGTGACCGATCTAGAGCGATCGGTTGTCCTGTGACCGGTTCACATTTGACTAGTAATCACCGAACCAGTAAAAGCATAGAAATCTTGCATTTGTATTATTGAATATCCAAAATGTGTATCGAGAATGTTGTCATGGTCAGCATATGTGCGTCATTAGCGAGTTTTATTTTTGATAATAATTATATTCCTCAAGTGGTAATTGTATTATTAGCAGTGGCGGCTCGTGGATAAGATATCTGGGGGTGCTGCGGTTGATTAAAAATAAAAAATAAATGTTTATTTGGATTATATTTTACTACTAACATCAAAATTATCAAAATTAAACTTAGATGTATTTTATTTCATTAAAAAATTGATTCCTATCACCTATTCTTTAAAATTTTCACTGTTCATAATCATTTTGTGGCGACCCCATAGAAGAGGGTGGCAGCACCGGTCGCCATGGTTACGGCAGTGGAGCTGTCATTCGACCATTCGGCCCTAATTCGTGGGGGAGGAACTACCCTGTTCCCCCAAGACGAAGGGTGGACGGAAGCCCTACCGACAGTGTTACTGGGAATCCGATCGGCATGGAAGGAAGACCTTAATGCCACGTCAGCAGAACTGGTATATGGTCAACCGCTACGGCTACCGGGAGAGTTTCTGGCTCCACAACGAAACGGAGGACCCAACACAGCGGAACTAGCAGAGAGATTGCGGTCCCAAATGGCGAGGTTGAGACCCAGTCCACCGCGGCGTCATGGAACAAGATCAACCTTTATCTTCAAAGACCTGCACACCAGTGATCAGGTGTTCCTGAGACACGATGCTGCCAAGGGTCCGTTACAGCCTCCATACGATGGTCCATACAGGGTGTTGAAGAGGGGACCGAAGTTCTTCACACTGAGAATTAAGGATTCCAATGTCACCGTATCGGTAGACCGCATAAAGCCGGCATACATGGAAAGCAGCGGAGAGCCCCCCAAGAAAATGCAGAACCACAGCAAGAAACTGGCCGACAAGCAACCACACGGACTGGCAGGAGAGTCCGGTGGCCAGCCCATCTGGACAGCTACATCCCGTAGTTGTCGCGACGGCTACGCAATGTCGCTGGGGAGGGAGTGATGTGGCGACCCCATAGAAGAGGGTGGCAACACCGGTCGCCATGGTTACGGCAGTGGAGCTGTCATTCGACCATTCGGCCCTAACTCGTGGGGGAGGAACTACCCTGTTCCCCCGAGACCCACAATTTGTTTTCAATTGACAGCATAGACAAAGCCGTCAATCTTTCCTGAACCATTGTGTTTCTTATATATATGTATGTCTTTATTCTATTTATTGATGAAAAACATAACAGTAAGGTTTAGAAGGAAGAGTAGAAATGTAGAAAGTGTAAGAGGTGTAGAAGGAAAGACGAAAGCAGAAGGAATGACGAAAAGTGAGAGGTGTCGGGCGCGCGCATACGACGCAAAATACGTCTCGTACAGCCGGGAGTGGCAGTACGAGACCAAGCTTCTAGCGCGAGCTCCCTCCCCGCGCCCCTCCTTCGCCCACTCGGCATATTCAAACGAAAACCGTACTGCACAAAATCATAAACGATGCCTCACCTTCTGATATTAGTACCGCGATGTATGATCATTATTGGATGTATCGGTGTGCGGGCGGGCTTAATACATGCATAAATAATATTGATATGTTCATATAATATACATACATTTATGTATATAATAATATTATTTTTTTCTCAATTTCCTTGGGGGTGCTGCAGTACCGCAGTGCGTATGGACGAGCCGCCACTGATTATTAGTCACATTGCGATCGCCCAAAGGACAATTTTTTCTATGAAAATCGCGAATACGGAATATTTGGCAGTCGAGCTCTCGTTAGTATGATGGACTTTTCAGCCGCCAGATGTTCCGTTATAGAGATTTTAATGACTTTTGGGCGAGCGCTTATCACCGAACTGTCATTACATCAATCAAAGGCTCGGTGTTTACTGGTCACAAATTACTCGTCACAAAGTCACTAAAATCTCTATAACGGAGCATCTGGCAGCCGAAAAGTCCATCATACTAACGATAACTATCATAGTAACGAGAACTTGAGTGCCAAATATTGTGTATTCGCGATTTTCATGGCAATAATTGTCTTTGTCACCACCCCAATGTGACGAATAGTCCAATTACCCAATCAAAGACCAAAACATATTTTTTCTACATGGCAACACTGAAAGTGTACTTTTGACAATTGACACTCCCGTTTGACAGTTCACGAAATCCAGTTCTTCCATTAGCTAATGATCGGATCGACCTTCGGAAATTCAAAACTGTAGTCTTCGCAGTGCCTTTGCTTCCAATTCGAAAGTGAGTCAACATTTGTGAAATTTTCGCCATTAAAACATTCCCATTCAGAGTCCGTTCACTATTGCGTCGCAAGTCTATCTCATACTTCCATTGCTCCACATAATATTGTCAACACATTTTCAAAAACTCGCCTCCAACCCGTTTAAATTTACACACCTTCATTCACATTCAGCGCGCAAATCGTCATCAGAATGAGTCATCCTTTTCGACACATTGCTTTGTGTGTGTGTCATTAATATATTGTATCGATAACCTATCACCGATATATTATACTGTAGAATAATGTTTATTGACCCTTTGAATGCTGACCAACGCCGATCGACGTTTTGCCAACAAGTCCACGAGCCTGAAATACGCCGATAAGTGTTGTTTTTTGAGTATGTAAAAAATAATCAAGAATACTACCCACTAAGCCTTTCCGGGTAGCATTGAAAAAAAATGCATTGTATAATCCGTGTCAATGTTTATAAATACTGGTTTACACCGGAATTGTTGAATTTATAACCATAGCAGAATTTCCCGACGGAAATCCCTAACTGCTGAGTATTTCAGATCGTGGCTTGGCATATAGATTGTGAGCATTACATTTTAACATCAATGAAGAAGATGGAACTAGTTTTGGAAAAATACATTCATTAATAGACGTCTTTTGTTTATTTTATATGTTTGCAAGATATATTAGAGAGTCTAAACACACCTTTACAAAACTCGAAATCCTCTGCGTTAGTGATCTGGGGTTTGTTTGGATTAGCTACAATTGTAATACCGGCTTTCTATTGGATTGCTAAATAATGCTAGTTGGAAATGTTGGCGAAATTTTCAGCGTGGCGAGCTTTCAATAGAAAATACGTCAACACTCAAAGGGTTAATCTTATGTGTCAAAATAGAAATCACTTATTTTACGTATATCTTTAAAGTACAGACTATCCGTTAAATATTATACCAAATAAACAGGAGTGTACTACATTAAGGTGACCATTCGTACTGATTTTACCAGGACGTAATGGTTTTTTGGGTATTAGTGAGTAGTAGTTGGCTCGTGAGAATTCAAAGAGGGGGCTGCAGAGATTAATCGGGCTGTAGTAGCTCGTTGACCATACCGGTGATCATACCGATACTATATTGGGAGAGCTGTAGCCCGGCAGCCCATATAGACGAGCCGCCACTGGTATCTGCTCTGGTAAGTCGTGAGATAAAACCAGTACACATTTTATAGATCTAATAGATGGATAAATATAGTCCTGCGGTGAAAATGATGTCTCCTATAAAAATATTGGCATATTAGTCAAATTTCAAATTCTATTTATCAGGAACAAATGCACCAGCCGAAGGATTTTTTACTCGGATGAACAATATATAGTCTTGTTTAGTATTTTATAAGAGCATTCAAGAAAATGATTTAATTTTTTTAAATAAATGTGCGTCCATGATTCTTTAATCTCAGTTTTAAATAATTTAAGTATTTAGAAATATGCTTTTGGAAAAAAATGGTCCTGGTTTTGAATTGGGTAAAAATGGTCGGTGCCACTTAAGTATGCGGTCTACCTTCACATATCTACTTTAGTATGCGATCTACCTTCACGTTTTTACTTTAATATGCGGACCCTAACAACCTAATCTTAAATTAATAGGGCCAACCCTAACTTAACCTAACCTAATCTGACCCTTAAATAAATAGGTGTTGGCTGCTAAGATATGTTTGTTTTGTGAAAATATTGATGAAATAAAACTAAAAAAATGTCCTGGTTTTGAATTGGGTAAAAGTAGTCGGTGCCACTTTAGTATGCGGTCTTCCTTCACATATTTACTTTAGTATGCGATCTACCTTTACGTTTTTACTTTGATATGCGGTCTTACTATCTCAGTTCTCGCGTGTGATAGTGAGACTGAATAATACCGACCCTGCCAACCTAATCTTAAATTAATAGGCCCAACCCTAACTTAGCCTAACCTAATCTGACCCTTAAATAAATAGGTGTTGGCTGCTAAGATATGTTTTTTTTTGTGAAAATATTGATGAAATAAAACTAAAAATAACATATCTTAGCAGCCAACACTTATTTATGTATATAAGGGTCAGGTTAGGTTAGGTTAAGTTAGGGTTGGCTCTATTCATTTAAGATAAGGTTGTTAGGGTCGGTATTTTCTTCACTGTTGACGATGTTTTGATAGAAATGCTTCGACAACATTATGGGGCGGTAGGAAAAAACAAAAATTATAATAAACAGGTCGTTGCTACGATGGATCATCGCATGTTAAGGTAGACCGCAGACTACAGTGGCACCAAATGGTCACCTTAAACTGTATGTATAATAATTTCATAGAGTTATAACGAATCGTATATAAATACATATTTATTTTTCAGCTTTTCTACTCAATTCTGATATCACACTTCAATGGAAGCCAAATTTAAAATTTTACTCATCGGAAAAAGTGGGGTGGGAAAATCATGGTAAAAGCAATTTTTTTTTTACTTTAAATAAATTATAATTTGACTCAATTATAGCCGTAGCTAATTAATATTATATGTAATTTTAATATTTTACAGTGTTCTGAATTCGTTCACGACTTCGGATTATGAAATGGTGCAAGCGCCGACAATAGGAGTAGACTTCAAAGTGAAAGAAATCTCAATAAATAATGACAAAATCAAATTGGGCATCTGGGACACGGCTGGCATGGAGAGATACCGAGTCATGACACCCTCATTTTACAGGTAACGGAGACCGATTCGAACGGTGGATAGACCAGCTGCCCGATCTCCAGTCAAATACGTCGAATGGTCTAGTTATGAATGGTCAATAATTTGGTTTCAGGGGTGTTCAAGGTGTGATACTCGTGTACGACGTCACCGATCGAGGCTCGCTCAACGATTTGAATAGCTGGATCAGTGAGTTGCAAACGTACGCTGATAAAAGCAACATTGTTGGATTAGTACTCGGAAATAAAATAGATAAGGTAAAGAAGTAGTGAGCGCAGTTGCGATGTGTTAACGGGCCCGTTTTTAGTGACACCAGATAAATTAGACTCGGTTTGATATGGTTCGTCTAAGAGCAGGCCCGGTGTTGTAGGTGAACCGTCACTATTGTGACTGATTGTCTATCATATGTTAACTGTATACTCGTACAAATATCATCATATTCAATTCCGGTAGATTTTATATGGCGAATACGACTCAATCCTCTGATTGATTGCCGTTTTTATTGAATCGATAGCCATTGTTCATTCAATGTTTTGAATTTTGCAAAAGACTATAGCTCGCCTGTGGCGATTATGTATCCATACACTTTATAATTTTAGTTGGTTTGTATAATTTTTATAGTGTGTTTACATACATAAATGGCTAGATGTATGAATGGATAGGGTTCTCAATCGAATATTCGAATATTATAATACTATCTTGAATGAAATTTTAAAAATATTGTATACTTAAGCAATATATGTACATACATAGATAGTCATTTTTTTCTTCAATATGCCCAAGCGACCTTAGCAATAATGCGGTTCCAACAATCCTTGGTCCTTTTCCATGCGCCTTTATTTTGTTTCGATTTTTTTTTCTTATCTAACTATGTATATATATATATATATATATATATATATATATATATATATATATATATATATATATATATATATATATATATATATACATATAATAGTCTACCTATACAACAAACAGTCCCAAATAGAAAGCGTATACCTAGAAAGCATTGAAAGCCGCATCATATACATTTATAATATCGCTATTTTGTGTCTCTGTGTATGTGTATCTGTGTGAGATGACGCTCGCCGTACTATAATAGTCGTTTACATATTTACATAGTCACAGCTAAACCAATGTAATATCGAAAGTAAAAAACTTCTATATATACTATTTGCTACCAATGTTTCCTCTAGGCTAATAGACGGCGCTAAGTCTCTGAGCATTTAGCGCCATCTATTGAAAATTTATTTAATTTAATTTAATTTGTTTTATATTGTTTAAATGTAGGTAGGTAGGTAGTTTTTACCTTTTTTTTTCATGTTAATTATAAATATTAAATTAAATATATTTAAAAGGTATTTGAAAAAAATATGAACGCGTGCGGCTCGAACAGAGCACCGACACATTTCTTTTAATTTTTTTTATTTAATAACTTAATATGCCATAACCCATGCGATGATATTTCATTGGGTACAATACTAGTAATATAGTATATATAAAAACGGACGCGATGAATGTGGGTATGTTTGTGGCGGACAGTTCCGCGACAAATCACTCACGGACTTTACACTCAACGGCGTTACGCGCACGAAATTAACCGACAAATCACTCACGCGACAGCTGGCTCAATTGTGTTAATTAGTCACGATACGTTTAATTGAGTTTTGGAATAATTATTGTCAAAAAAAAAAAACTCACTCACGGGATAAATCCCGTGAGTGATTTGTCCGTGATTATAATGTCCGTGAGTGATTTATTTGTGAGTGTAATGGCCTGGAGCCAGTTGTCGCGTGAGTGAAGTTTCGTGTGCGTAACGCCGTGAGTGATTTGTCGTGACACCATGGCGGGCGCGTGGACAAGTATTAGGATTTAAAATGCGCTGCGCGGAAGCGTGTGCACACATACACACATCCACGAAGAAACACACACACACACACGTTCATTCATCATTTCGAATGGGTGAACGGGTTGTATCGACGAATGTGTAATGCGCGCAATCAACTTTTTCTATTAATACGTGCGCGCATTACACATTCGTCGATACAACCCGTTCACCCATTCGAAATGATGTGTGTGTATGTATGTCTTCGTGGATGTGTGTATGTGTGCACACGCTTTCGCCAAAAGTCACTCGTATATATGTATACCCACTGTAAATTTGCTTTTAATGTTCTCGGAAATACGGCAAAAAACGTTTGATGTTTTCTAATCTAATATATAATTTCGAAAGAGACTTTGTATGTTGGTATATACATATGTATCTTTGGTTGGAAATTTCGTAAACAAGTCAAAATTTCTATGACGACAATTCGATTGTTTTTTTTTTCGATTCAAATAAATTTAATAATAAACAAATGAATATTTACTATTAGATTCGCCATGTTTACGCTGTTTATATTACAAATACTGAGCGAAGCCGGGTAAAACAACTAGTAATTTATAAAATTCAAAAAGTAAACGACAACTAAAGTAATTGATGATTAATTATAGTTAACCAATAATTATTCAAATTAAATAATATTTTACTTACAATTTGTTGATTTTTTGAACTAATTGTTTAAATAAATCAATACTGGTGAGAGTCGAAAAATATACGAATATTATTTGAATATTTCGAAAACTAGGAATAATTGAGAACCCTAATTAGTAGTTGCATATATCGATGGATAGATATGTAGATGTATGGAGAAACAATATAACAATACAAAATGGCGTCGACTTTGCCTGTCGTTGATTAGCATATTATTTGTGCGATTTTTTTACATCCCGTATTGCGTGCTTGTTGGCGTCTTGTCATTTAATAAAAAAAAAAGTGATAATAACGTGCTGATGATGGCAAAGTCCTCGTGAAATTTTGTCAATTGATGTTTTAAATTTTAGCCAAGAGCAGTCAGCACTGAAGACGGACGGATTTTTGCGCAACGCTACCGCATGATGTTTTTGGAAAGCAGCGCTAAAACCGGAGAGGGTGTGAACTTCGCATTCGAAGAGTTGGCACGGAAGGTTCGTCTCGCAGTTGACTTGTGTTTTTTTTTATATGCCATTACGAGCTTTGCCCCTTAGCTACACCTATGCTATTAAACTTGAGCATGTATACATTTATAGATTGTAAATTTGAAATCATATCCGAAGAGTTGTAAAATAAGATGACGAACCGTTTCAATCAGTGAAATCAGATAAATTTCAAATATGATAAAATAAATCTAGCCAGCAGCATGGCTCAGTGGTTGCGTTAATGCTAAGCACCGAGAGGGTTCGGTGATTATTGGTCACAAAGCGCTCGCTCAAAAGTCACTAAAATCTCTATAATGGAACATCTGGCAGCTGAAAATATGATAACTATCACACTAACGAGAACTCGAGTGCTAAATATTCCGTATTCGCGATTTTCATGGCAAAAGTTGTCTTTTGGGCGATCGTTATGTGACTAATAATCCAATTACCCGCCGATATGTCACTGGGTGCGATCCTGTGAGCTGACCTCGATTGAAAATTTATTCTAAGTATAATCTTTAATGCTGCTGGTCAGTCTTGGATATTTGTGACTCCAAGTCGATCGTTTCCTATCAGTTTGCCAATTTATCTGATTTTCAATGAAACGGTTACTGTGAAATTGGCATCTCCTTTCCAATCTCTCTTGCAATTCTCAAGTTGTTCAGCGTCTTGAGGTTGGCCGATTTGTATGATAAAATGCTGCAAAAATTTCTCCATAGATGTCACTGTGGATGATGTTTGTATGAATTCGCATTGTATAAAAATGCTTGTAATGATTGTATTGTGTCTGTATTAGTACACTTATCGCTTCGGAGTGATCTGTTAAGGCGTGTTTGACATAAAATAGGCAAACGATCTGATAGGAAGCGATCGACTTGGAGTCATAAATATCCAAGTCTGACCAGCAGCACTGCAGAAATACTCGGAATAAACTCTCTTCAATCGAGGTCAAACCAGGACTTGAACCCGGAAACCTCTTGGTGGCTAGCATTAACGCAACCACTGAGCTATACTGCTGGCAAATGTTATGTGAATTGAATTATGTGGTTTTTTGTTGTTGTTGATAGGTTTATGAAACTCCTGGACTATGGGAGTATGAAAATGCGGAGCCGGCGCCATCACCGACGCAAAATCAACAAAATTGCTGCTCCGGCTACATTTGTGAGTGTATTTATTTAAATTTTATACACTCGTACAAATGAAAGTGTGTTGATTAATGTTTTGTTTTCTTTTTCAGGGTGATTGAGTTTTAAAATGCGCATGTTATTTTTCAAAATTTATTATTCAGACATCATATCTCGAAGAGGCAATTTTTTAATTTAATTTCTATACATATAATATGTGAGTGGTTTTTTTTTATTATTATTATTTGTGTGTTTGAAAATAAAAGGCGAATATTTTTTTTTATGTATCTTTTTGGTGGTAGTCCGCATACAACGAAAATCCATTAACTGCATGAAGAGTTTGTTGTCAGGGCCAAAAAATATAAAGCACACATTTTCCTTTTTAAATCAAGGAAAATTTTAATAAATGTACAACTAGTTGTTTTACCCGGCTTCGCTCAGTATTTGTAATATAAACCGCTTAAACATTATTAATCTAATAGGAAAAATTCATTTGTTTTTTAAATTGAATTTATTTGAATCGAAAAAAAAATAATATTCAACCATTGTCATAGAAACTTTGATTTGTTTTTGAAGCTCCCAACCAAACCTTACCTTACAAGGTCTCTTTCAAAATTATATATTAGATTAGATTGATTAAATACTTCAATTAGTGGATTTTCGCTGTATGCCGTCAAGCTATTATATGTGCAGTAAACTTTCAATTATCCAGGTTGATTATAAAATGCTTTTTACAGTAGAGAAAAATCTGTGATTCCTATTGTTTAGCTAAGATGTTCTGACCAATAAGAATAGTGTATTTTGTAAGTTTTCGTAAAGCAGAGGTTTATGTATAACAAGGCTTTTCAACAAAAAAAAGCAATGTATGAAAGAAACATAAGTATGTATGTATTAGGGGGACCGAAAAGTAATCAAATAAACACCTGTCTGTGCAATTTTCCTATGCGATGAAGATGATCCTGAACTATAGACCATGGACAGCCAATAATTCCTCGATGGTTTGACAAGGATCTGATTCCACCGTTGACGTTAGGTATCATCATCTAATTTTTGAGCTCTTCTTTTCGTGCGATCTCCTTGATGTCCCTATTCCCATTTTTAAATTGTTTATATGTACCACCGATGGACACTTGTTTAGTTTCAAAATATCCCCGTAAGTATCGGTGATCCGTTTCACTGCTTCGTTTGCCTTCATTACTTGGTCTAACATAAACAGCATAAAATGACGCAAGTGTCCTTCCTCTATTATTGGTCTCAAAATCCTTCCTCAGGTATAAATATATTTTTTTAAACAGAAACAATAAATTTACAACAATAACTTCAACATAATAACAAAACTTAAGTGTTTGCTGGACCGTGTCTTGACACAAACTGACTGCGAAAAAGCTCGTCGACAAGTTTTGACTACTTTTCGGTCCCCCTAATATATACAATACGTTGATAAAGATTTAAAGAATGATGATGTAAAATTTTTGTAAACATTAAACACTATTTCTGTTTAGGAACAATTTATACGTCCATTTTATAAAATAAATGTGCATTTAAAAAAATTTTTGTTCATTAAAAAAAGTTTGCGTTCATTACAACAAAACTGTGTGCATTTTTAAATGACGGATACAGATTGCATTTGAAAGTTTGCTTTGATCATTGAAAAAAATATTTGCTACTTAAAAAGTGGATGAAATGTGCATTAAAATGACAGATCAACTTTATCAGCAACCAACGATATGGACCAACGTCTGGTTAGGTTAGGTTAAGTTAGCGCTGGTTTTATTTATTTAAGATTACATTTCACCAGTGAGAAACAAAGGTAAACACTTTTGACAGTCGACAATTGTCAATAGCGGATGCCTGCAACGTTGCCACTTTTTGTATCCATTCTAATGCGCTAAATCTATTTTTTGAATGATCGTTTCATATTTTTTTTAATGGTCACAATACGAGATTGTTTAATGCAAACTTTTAATGCACAAACATTTCTTTTAAGATACAAAGTATTTTTCTCAATGTACAGTTAAATCGTACCCTTTCTGTTTGACTTGATTCACGAATTGTCATCACATCTTTTAATTCGATATGTCCAAAATCTTAGAAGAGTAGAATAAACATATTACAGGCCACCAATGTATTAAAATATTGTTAAACGCAAAACATTATATTTATTGTTTTGCGAGATAAAAATTTTTCAAAATCAAGTAAATTGAATTTATTCCACGTTCATTTATAACGGCTCATATATGGTTTCTTTTAAGAAATAATGCTGTTTTCAACATTTAATCAACAAATCAGATAATCGAAAGTTTACTGTACTTTTTGTTAACGTATGTATATTTGTTGATTACCATATTAATAAGCAGCTTTGATATTTACATATATATTACGTTTACACTCTAATTTTTACGTTGTAATGTTTCATGATAACTCTATGTATATAATTTGGATCTGGAACGGATGTGTTCCAAATAAATGCGGAGAAGCGTACATAAAGTTCCCGGAAGATGTGAATCCAAAGACGATATGTGTATTTAATCAATGTTTCATTTAAGTTGAAACATTTTTTCAATACAGTGGTCGCTAAGATTCTGTCGACGAATCATAACCTCTTTCCGGGAACATTTTGTTATGACTTTATGTGTATAGATATATATATAGTGGCAGTTTATTCTAGATGCAAATTTGTGGCGTATGGTATGACACATCGGACCACAAAGATATGAATGTTTGTTCATTGGTGCAAATGCGATTTAATTGCATAGTCATTCGGGTCAAGTCTGTAATCACGTTCATTTCGATATTGCCGATATTCGATTTGTGGCATGTGAAGTTTATAATTATACATTATTTGCGAAGTTTCACAAATAATGTATAATTATAAACTTGTATTATATTGTATGTTTTTGTATTTATGTATATGGAATTTCAGTATTGCGTATTTGCATGTGTAATATGTATCTACAAACTCCTATGTATGTCCATACTATCGATTCGTTAATATGAATAGGTACATCGGAACGATTATAATATATAATATGTAATGTATAGCACAACTGCTGCGTTCTGATTTTTTTACATTTACATTTTTATTTAATTTGTAATTTATTATTATTAAACGAATTATAATTCATTGAAATACATATGTTGGTTTTCTTATTCGCATTTTATATATGTATGTATGTGCTAGTGTTGTACCCGAGGACATATCATCGCATGGGTGTTGGCATATTAAGTTATTAACCGTTTGCCCGTGGCCGTCAGCTATGGAAGTCTGTAGCGCGGCTGTCTTCCATAGAATTTCTGAACTTTGCACGGGATTTTGAGGATTATATGCGCCTATTTCGACTGTTTTAAGGTTCAAAATTGGTTGAATATATTACTGAGAGTTGAATGCCATCTATTCAATTTGCTTAAAATGAATATATATCAGTCAAAATTATTTTTTTGTGGAACCATACTGAAACCTCGCTTATGTGACGTCACGTCTTCATACAATTATGAAGAATGATTATTTGACAATTAATCCAAAACTACGAGATATATTATGTATTTTATTGTTTAAAATAATACTTTATGTGTTAATTAACATATCTGGTTACATTAAAATACTGGTAACTATTAAAATCTGTATTTAAGGTCGAAAACTTGATTGCCAAATTTGCGAAAAAGGTGTTGCGTACGGGGCTTGTTCGCTATATTTATTGCTGCGGGCAAAGGGTTAAATAAAAAAAAATTTAGATAAATGTGTCGTCGGTCGTGTGCTTGATCCCCACGTGGTCGAATTTTTTTCAAATACCTTTTAAATATATTTAATTTTAATAATAATAATTATTATTTTTAGTTGTTTGTGTATATATATGTTTTATTTTTGTTATGTCTAATTTATTATTTTGTTTCTTGTCTTTTCTGTTATATTTTTGACCATTGTGGCGCATTAGGAATTCCTGTAATGCTACAACGGTCCAAACTTTAAATAAATAAATAAATAATTTAATATTTATATTTAATTGTTTAATAAAAAAAAAATGGTAAAAACTATCTATAATAGTAACTCGAGGTAGGACCGGAAGCGTGCCGTTCTTTGTTTATTGTTCGCCGTGCATTGTTCATTTTTATGATGAACCTTTTTTATTGCACTCTAGCTTTGTAGCTTGCTCTATTTCCTGGAAAATAGACCCAAAATGCCCTGTTTCCAGGAAAAAGTACGCTTCCGGTCCTAACTCTAATAGTAACCTAACTACATATAAACAATATAAAACCCCGATAGAAAAATTAATTAATGAAATAAATTTTCAATAGATGGCGGTAAATTCTCTGCAAACATTCTCATATATACGATTCAACACCAAAGTGGTTTCGTCTAAACTTTAAAGTAAGATTTCGTTTCTGCAATGTTTTCTTACTCGAGCGGCTCCACGCCTGAATTGTTATTGACACGCCTACTTAGCTTATACGCAAGTGTATAACAGTGGCGTACGGTGAAATTGTTACAAATCGAGCGTGGGCCGTGATGCTTTGCATCATTCTGCGAAATGGTAGCTACGCCACTGCCCCAAAGCGTCACACCAGTCTTACTTATAAAGGACAAGTTGCACAGCATAGCTTCCCCGATCCATTAATGTATTGTTTAGGCACTTAAAGGTCTACCCTGGCCAGAGTCTATTGTTTGCGCACGCACTCGCCCAGGTATGTGAGAAATCCAGCGTATCCATTTTTCGGACACTTATTGACTCCCGTTAGCTTAATCCGGGGTCTCTATTGTTCAACCACGAATGCACTTAGACAGTGGATACTGTGTCTCATGTTCCCACGTTACAGTATCATATAATTAATTAGGTTTAAAATAAAACCAAACTACATTAGCATTGGTAATTGGACTATTCGTCACATTGGGGTGGTCACAAAGACAATTTTTGCCATGAAAATCGCGAATACACAATATTTGGCACTCAAGTTCTCGTTACTATGATAGTTACGTTAGTATGATGGACTTTTCGGCTACCAGATGTTCCGTTATAGAGATTTTAGTGACTTTGTGACGAGTAATTTGTGACCAGTAATCACCGAACCATTAGCATTGTACCAAAAAGTCATTTTTTATTTATTTAATATCATACAGGCGAGCTTAATACTTAAATATTGTTTTCGAACATTATTTATCATTTTCTTTAGAACAATCTTTGCATAAATATGAAATCTATCTGTTTATAACTAAATGAAAATCAGCTACAATCTACGCACTTTAGATTATGAAATAAAGAATCTATTAAAATTTAATTAAAAATTAATTGAAATTCCAGGCTTGTTATCAGTACAGACTTCGTATATGTATTTGGTGAGTAATATGTTATTTGTAAATTAATATATATTAATACACACATACATATATAATAATATCATACATTGTATGTATGATAAACACAGTGAGATGAATACATCGTATGAATATATTACTTATTTACTAAAAGGTCACAACCGTGAGGTCATTGAAATTAATTCTTTTCGTTTTGCTTTATCTATTTCAGAAACAGACTACAGATAAAGTTTTATTGAGTTGCAAAAGTTAATTTAATTTTTATTACGTCACAATAGAAGATAAAATTAATTTTAAGCCACATTTTTTTTTATACATATGTACATATATATCTATTCACATTCACAATCAATGGTTTGGATGTTGATTTGCTTAACCAACGGTTGAAATCAGTGGCGTACCGTGAAACTCTCCCTGTTTTTGTCGCACAGCCTTGCTTACGTGTGCGCGAGCAGGGTACAAGGGGACTAGATGACGTCATACCGAGTCCCCTTTTATAATAATGGACCGTGTATTTTGTAAAACGGAAAAATTATACTGTGTCTTATGAAACCGAACAAATTAATTCTTGTTTCGAAGCATCAGACAGGCGGGCGACTAGGAATGGCTACGTGGTCGACGCTTTGGCCACCCCTGGTCTATAAAGTATTGTATGTAGTACGAACTTCATTGTCAATGTCATATTCATTTCTTTGTATGTACACTAAATTCGGCGAATGAATGATTATATTAAACTCAGCATAGTGATGACTTGCATATCGTCAGCATACAAAGAAAATACATTAATTAACATATTTTTTGACTTACGTGCAATTTTCACGCTCTATATTTAGTTAAGAGGCTATTTTCTGCCATACAAAGTGTATCAAAATTGTTGAAATATATCGTTTATAAGAAAAAATGTTGGATGTGCCCAACTCATAACATTGGTTCGGTGATCATTGGTCACAAAGCGCTCCCCCAAAAGTCACTAAAATCTTTATAACGGAACATCTGGCAGCCGAAAAGTCCATCATACAAACAATAACTATCATACTAACGAAAACTCGTCAAATATTCCGCATTCGCATTCTACATTCCGCATTCTGCGCGCGCACATTAATACGGGAGGAAAAGCTTGTTCCTGTTGTATCCTGCTCGCGCAAAATAAGTGAGTATGTACCGTTTACCCATCTGGTTTAACATCTGGCAGCCGAAAAGTCCATCATACTACCGATAACTATCATACTAACGAGAACTCGAGTGCCAGATGTTCCGTATTCCCGATTTTCGTTGCAACGATTGTCTTGTGCAAAATAGTCCGTGCTCAAAACAGAGACGAATGGAAGTGTGTTGAAGAGGCCTTAATCCAGCAGTGATTGTCAAACGTCTTTGAATGATGATTATACGGTTCGGTGATTATTGGTCACAAAGCGCTCGCCCAAAAGTCACTAAAATCTCTATAACGGAACATCTGGCAGCCGAAAAGTCCATCATACTAACGATAACTATCATACTAACGAGAACTCAAGTGCCATATATTCCGTATTCGCGATTTTCATGGCAAAAATTGTCTTTTGGGCGATCACGATGTGACTAATATTCCAATTACCGATTATACATACGTATTTCAACTTCAGTTGATGAATTTTCATTATATATTTACCAACGATAAACTGTAGAACTGAATTTTATTTATTTTTGATATTGTAAGTAAGTATGTTGACGCATTTACACATATGTATACTTTGAGTACAAATCTCCTGTTTGTTGGATGTTGGTTTACATACATACGTACATACAGAGGTCAACGTCAATCGCGTCAGTGTCGATAATGTCGTCTTACGGTAGCCTCGTATGCTTGGTGATCTCTTTGTCAATCCTGTTTTCTGATGTGGTTGATGCTGGAAGACACAATTCACGTCACCTCGGCGCACCGCCTGTAGCTGAAGATGCAATTCTTCCATCTGACCAATGGTTCACTCAAAATTTGGACCATTTCAACCCGACTGAAACCAGAACTTGGAATCAGGTCAGACTTAATGCAATTTTCTTGTTGTTCGCCACACAGCCAATGCTGTCACCCTGTGGGTTTCCAGAAACCCTTTAAAAGTCTGGAAACCTAAATTCATCAATAAACTTTGCTTGTTTTTCAATCTCGAAATTATTTGACACCACCGCATATGGAATGATGATTTAAATAATTCATTCAATTATCTATCTAGTTTCCACTTATTTTGTTAAAGCGACCATTCATGTTTAGATTTGTCCGCAAACAAATTTCTCATCAGATTACAATACAATACAGTCACTTACAATATTTATCGTAGTTACGATAAATATTGTAACCAAACCAATAGTGATATCCATAGTTATTATACTAGAAATAAGAACAATTTAGCTGTAGGTAGAGTAAGGAATAAAAAGAATACAGCTGGTGGTGTCTTTCATAGGGGTATGCTCGTGTACAATGCTCTCCCTGAGTGTGTCAGGTCTTCTAAGACCGTGGATGTATTCTTGCGAGGTGCGAGGAGACACCTCTGTGTGGGACAGTGCATATAAGTTTAGTATATATGTATATAATTTTAGAGTTATGTATTTAATTAAAATAGAAGTTGTATTAAAATAAGCTAAATAGCTAAAATTATATAAATAAATAAGAGACGGAGACTCGCGACAGAACAGAAGACGGAGACAGGTTTCTTTATGTTTGTTTTTTATACAATTATATGGAGGGAATTTGGAAGAGAGAGACCGAGGTTCGAACTTTCTCTCCCAAACGCTTTCCTTGTAATTGTATACACAGCAAACATAAAGCAACCTGTCTCCGTTGCTAGTCTTGGTCTTTTGTTCCCAAATGCCACCTTCAGAGAGGCTACGACACACCCTAAGAGAGACAAGTCTTTGTTTCTAAGAAAATTTCAGCATACAAATTGCCGCTTAGTCCACAGACACTTAATCTTATAATCTATACTAACTTAACAATGAGAACTTTGCAAATTCATAATAAAATCATTTACAATGTAACAACGTACCAAAATTGACCAATCTCAAGGTGAGTATTTGGCAAAGGTATTTTCTACTCTACAAAAGATCAATCAAGAGATTTGTCTTTCGATATGTACATATTATATATACATATATTTTAGCATCTCTAGCCTACCCTTTCAAATTAGAAAAGGTCAAATAATAGAATGTCTACACTCTTTTGAATAATGTAATCATATTTTATAGAGATATTTCACAAATGACCAGTACTTCAAGGCGAACAATACCGGACCCGTCTTTCTGATGATCGGCGGTGAAGGTGAAGCTTCTCCGGAGTGGATGGTGGCCGGAACATGGATAGACTATGCCAAAAAGATGAACGCTCTATGTTTCCAACTGGAGCACAGATACTACGGAAAAAGCCGACCCACAAAGTATCCATCATCAGTATAGTCTAATTTTAATCAATTCCAAATTCGCGTATTGACGATTGAATCTGTTGCAGAGATATGGGTACTAAAAACTTGGTGTACTTGACGTCTGAACAAGCACTTGCAGACCTGGCGAACTTCATAGCCTCTACGAATGAAAAGTACGAGTTCGACTCGAACACCAAGTGGATACTATTTGGCGGCTCGTATCCGGGCTCTTTAGCCGCTTGGATGAGATTGAAATATCCTCATTTGGTTCAAGCTTCAATTTCTTCCAGCGGACCGCTTCTAGCTCAAACTGATTTTATGGGTATTTTCATATTAATCGTGGACATCATTGGGATGAATCTATTCCGACACTTATTGGATATTTATATATTGTAGATTATTATAAAGTTGTGGTGGATGCCTTGCGTACAAGCAGCGATGATTGTGTCAATCAGATCAAAGAAGGGTTCAGCCGGATAAATATCTTGCTCCAACACAGAGTCGGACAAAGAAGTATCAACACAAAATTCAGGTTTCAGTATTTTGATTTATTTATCTACATATGTATATAGTAGTACTTGCTTAATTCTAAAAGAACTTTACTGTAATGATTACAGTACTATTCTCCATCCAAAGACCAATCCTCGGCAGTCTATTATACTATTTGTTTTCAAATTTTATTTAAAGCTAACTAACTAGCATTGCCAAGCAAATAAAAACTTCTAAATAGCTCAAAAGTGTGTGGTCTAATTGGGTTAGGATATTGTAATGATACACCAAATTTGGTGGTATAACTTAGTTACAAACATTAATTTTAAGTGGTGGCTCGCCTATATGGGCTGCGGGGCTACAGCCCTCCCAGTATAGTACAAATGTATGCTATTTTTACTGTCCATATGGGCTGCAGACCTCCCAGTATAGTACATATGCTATCTTTGTCTACATTTGATCACCGGTATGGTCAACGAGGTACCATAGCCCGATTAATCTCTATAGCCCCCCCCCTATGAATTCTCACGAGCCGCCACTGTTAATTTTCATATATATATATATATATATATACATACATATATATATATATGTAGATTACTTTAAATCTTTAGTTCTCGGGCTTCATTTCTAAACATTGCGATAAAAAACAAGTGATGATTGTGATTGGCATTCATATTGAAAGATTTCTTATATATCGTAGGAAGTTTCATGCTTACATGTTTAGCCTAGAAGTAGGGCAAAGCCTGTTATGTCTACTAATTTTCATATCTTCGACTATTTTTAGGTTATGCGACACAATTGAAAATGCTTCCGATCTTGATATATCGACCTTTTATGAGAACGTAGCTAGTAATTTTGCAGGAGTGGTTCAATATAATAAAGACAATCGCATAGGAAAGAGTGCCAAACTTTCTAATATCACTATAGATCTGGTGAGCAACTTAACCTAACTTAATATCAGTCAGGTTATGTTTGTATTAGTTTCTACATTTATTTTCATGTGGGGTTTGTTTTTGTATGAAATGTTTATTATCAGGTTTGCAGATTGATGACAGATAAAGCAGCCGGATCTCCTGTCGACAGATTGGCCAACGTCAATTCTGTTTTGCTAAATATCAATGATGAGAAATGCTTAGACATTAAGTACAAGAATATGATAGCTCAATACACCAATGTTGATTGGGACGACAAGGGAAGTGAAGGAGGTGAAAATTGATTGCATTGTTTGAATCATTTGTATACTAAAATGTCAAATTTTATTTGGTTGTTCATAGTCCATCAACGAAGATACTTTACTCTGTTCTGATTAAAACTCATATGGCATAAATTCACTTTAACATATAACGTTATGATATTTATTGAATGTGCATACAGATTATGTCGATAACTTTTCGCTATAATTTTGTATTCATTTTTAACAATGAAAATATGAAAGAAAAACGTTTTAGGAAACGATCTTATATTATGTTACATTTCAGGTCGTCAATGGATGTATCAGACCTGCAACGAATTTGGATTTTACCAAACATCTAGTGAAGAATCAGAGATATTCAGCAATAATTTCCCTGTAAAATATTTCGTCCAACAATGCATGGATATATTTGGATCAAAGTTTGTATTTTTTTTTATTTCTCTCTATCTCTCTCCCTTCTTTCTTTCTCTCTCTCATAAATACGAGCGTGCGAGATAGAGCGAGATGCACTAGGGGGTGACAGTTTATGATTTTGGTATCGTAAACATCCGGTGTGCATTTAAGTTGCATTAATTGCACGACGGCTCGTGACCTCTATAATATATCCTCATGACAATTAGTGTGATAAATTTTTCGGCTGTCAGATGTTCCGTTATAGAGATTTTAGTGACTTTTGGGCGAGCGCATTGTGGGCAATAATCACCGAACCGATTAATACAGGTGTCACAACTATAAAATAGTTGTGAACTAGGATAGTTATGAAGTAGACGGAGTGAACCAGGTGGAGCTCCCGAAGCTCACTAGCGTTAGTTTCTGATACACCGGTGCATCTGTTTCAGTTGGGACACGTGGTTGTGTGCAGTTGTCTTTGTCTAGGGGTCGTGGTGTGTTCTGAGTATGTTCCGCTTGAATAGAAGCGCATTCCAGAGGGTTGCGGGCATCTGTGTGACGGGGGAAGTATGCGAGTGTATTGACCTTGATAAGGGATAGTAAGCAGTGTGCTATATTCCTACAATAGAAAACAATTTCCTATTGCTTTTGTTATTATTAGTACTGTAACGTAGAGATTAGATGAGTGGCGCTCGTGGACCGATGGTTTACTAGCGCAGATCACCTGCTCTCTCGTTCCCGCCAAAATGGCCTCTACGAATGAATGAGCCGTATGCAACGGCCAATGGGATCGTCTGACTCATCGACCAATAGTTGTTGAGTCCAAACATGCATAAATATGGGGCGCTCTCGAATTGGAAACCATTCCGACCTGGAGCGCCGACGAGAGCAGACGAATAAACGACTTCTACAATGCTCCTGCGTCTTTCTCTCCGATCCCGGAAGCCCCCTCTTTACGTGCACGCAACAGTACTATATTATTATTACCGATTCATATGTTTCATACCAATAATGCACTGGCAAATACGACCATTTAGAATTCAAAGGGTTAAAATCATACTCAATTTCATTTAACATACTACGGAGCTTTGAGCCATTTCAATTCAGATCTGTTAATAGTCAATTTAGAATTTATGCATTGAATTGGACTTGAGTCTTTAGTTGACTGCCGATTTGGTAAGGTTAGAGCTCGTTCAATTTATGATAGCCTACCCCTACTCCATGAAAAAGATGCGTACGCATACTGATTGTTGCTTTAGCGCATTTTTTCCGAGGAGTGGGGTGAGCCTTCACCAACATGTTTTCGTCTATGTATTCTCAATGGTTTGAAAGTTACACTGTATAAGAATTATTATATGTATGTAAAATATATATACATACATCAAGTCTTTCATGTTTTCTCCTTCTTTATTCTTGATCGTGGAATTCTCGTTTCAGATTCAATGCCGACTATATCAATTCAGCCATCAGACAGACTAATATTATGTATGGAGGTTTAGATATACAAGCGAGTAAAATTGTGTTCGTACATGGAAGTATAGACCCGTGGCACGCTCTTGGAATAGTCCAGACCAAAGAGTTTTCGGCGCCAGCTATCTTCATCACTGGTAATAACTTCTATATTTTATTTATGTATATTGCCTATAGATGGAATTCGTCGTCGCAATAAGTTGGTTTACATATGAATATATCTTTCGAGAACTGCTAGTGTAATATTTAAAATAAATACTTCTTTAGTTGATTTGCATTTACACCCAACGTCTGTAGGTGTCGGTATGCTAGATACAAATGTCCTTATAAATATTATATAATACCAAAGAATTTTAGTTTATGTCTGGTAGACATGAAAGTCATCGGCAAATAATCCTTAGTACATTTTCTATGGGCGCGTTCATACATGTTATATTATATTTGTATAGTCCATAAACAATACAATTTGACTTCTAACTAAGACTTGGTATAGTAAATTCGCTATCTACAACGCAGTTATATAAATCAGCAAGTATCTTTAAAAGTGCAGAGCTGATAATTAGTACTCAAAACTACTAAACTCAAAATAGATTATCTCAATTGCATATTACGAAATACTGCCAAACCAAAGTTGGGCAATTTATCTCTCGATTTGTCATAGTATTGTTACGTACGGCGTCGAGTAAGTGCAATCGGATTAGGCTGAGTAGCATCCCCGAGACTGTGTGACCGTTATAATTGGTTTCAAGGATTATCTCCAGACTGAGTGCAAGTAGGCTAAACAATGGCCACCGAATTGGCGTAGTTACGGCACCCGGTCCCTTCTCAGAAGTGACAGCGATAGCGTGGGACTGAGTGTCGTGGGAATACATATCCAGGTACATGCCTAAATAATAATGAAGTAACCGGACGTCGAAGATACCCTGAGTGACCTGTCCTTTATAAGGAGGTACTTAGACCATATCAATACATTCTGGACGGAGCACTGCCAGTGTGTGTATATCCTTAATAACCAATAAATGCTGTGAAACGACTTTGGCCTCTTACTTGGATCCTCCACCCACCCCTATGCAACAGTATCATAAAATCTTAAATCTTAGATACAGGTTTTTCTCTCCAAATTGACCTTTTTCCTTTGGAATGAAAAAGGTATGATTTGAAATGTAAAAAGGGTCAATTTGAAATGAAAAAGGGCCAATTTGGAATGAAAAACCTATAATCTCTAAGATTGATGAATTAAAACGACTGTCGCTTCATTTACAGACTCTTTGAACATTTGATGATTCCATAGCAGTCGTCATATAATATGTGAATTATATTTTTTACGTTCTACATACATATGTACCTACTTATACAATAACTAGTCTAAATTAGATCTTATATTTCAGGTACGGCTCACTGCGCCAACATGTATCCTCCAAAAGACGATGATTTGCCACACTTAAAAGCTGCGAGGACGATGATTTACAATCTGATAGACGCGTGGTTGGGAATGTGAAGCTTAGCAGATGTTCCGCCACCGAGGAAAAATTCAAAATGAAAAAATGTCTTCGTATATATTATGTTTTTAATTTTTCCAGATGTCAATTTATCCTTAATTTTCATACAATGGTATTTGATGTCAGTCAAGTATAAAGCAACACGTGTATTTTATTTAATAATATCGCATAAACATTTATAAAGTATATAGAAAAAGAGATACACACACATACATGCGTAATTAACAAAAAAAAAAAATTGATCAAGAATTACATTCAGGTTTTCGTAAAGTTATGTGAGATATCAACGTGACAGCCGGATGATGAACGGGATTTTCTGAAACATTAAAATACATGTGCTTATCTTTATATTGATTCAATGTTTATTGTATTGCATAGTCGACATTCGCTTTACCTATGTACATATTTTCAATAAATAATATTTCAATAAATATACATATTCTTGTTTATTATAATATATGGAACTTTTAACACTAGCCAATGCGATAACATGTGAAAATTTCATAAAGCGATGTTTTACTTTGAAGTAGAGCAGATTTACCTATGAATGACCACATAGCAATGTTGAAATGTGTGTATATTTATATTAATCTACAAAAAAAGACTTGCTCCAATAGATGCTTTTTAATATATTGTATGTATTGAGTAAATAATACATGGATAAAAAAATAACAAAACAAAAAATACTTTCTTAAAACTTCACATCATATTATTTAACAAATTAGATCATTTTTATAAGAAAAAAACATTATGAGAGATAACATCCAAATATCAATACACTAATTATATTAATAAAACAATTTTATACAACCAATTCTTATTTGATACAGATTTTTCATTCCAAATTGACCCCCTTTCAATGTCAATTTGAAATGAAAAAGGGTCAATTTGGAGTGAAAAACCTATATTATGTTTTCATACTATTTGCTTATGCTTAGTCATAGGTACAGGCACACTACAAAAAAGTTTATATTTTTCTAAAAGTCAAAATGTTTATTTTATTATATTATTTTACAATATATTATATTATATACATATGTATATATGCTATGGTCAATGTGATAAATCAGATTATTATTTATTTTTGACTTAACTTAATTTTAACTGACCGAGTTGATCTTTTTCAACTAATCACATTTCAACATAATCAACTGATCACATGCATATATACATATATGTACATACATGGGCGGCTCGTGACCTAAAAAATGGGTGGGGCACGAGGGGGCTAAAGCCCCCCCTACCCCCTACATTTTTTTTTTAAATTAGGAAAAAACTATTAACATGTTAACTTTTTTTCTATATTTGGCTTGAAATTTATTTTGAATGTTTTATATTTTAATATATGACATTTACTATTTTTTCTTTGGATGACTTGAAAGTTACGCCATTTAAGCTGTTATATGTACATATAAATTGGGCCCACTTTATGGCACAAACTCTTGAGTTGATGAAGACTCAAAAAAATTAACTCGAAATGATCAAAAAACTAGTAAAAAAAAGTTTTTAAAAACAAGGCTTTTCTATGTTTTGTATATAACATTTTATGCAAGAAAAATGCCTTTTTTTTTAACAAATTATCGACTTATAAATGATGAAATATCGAAATCGTTTAATAAAAAAATGAAATAATTTACATATTGTGATTGACAATTGTATAGCTTGCAAAATATATTAATACTTAGTTGAAATATCGAAAAACGTCGTATATTTTTCGAATATCGTATAAAGAATAAAGACGAGCAGGCCTGGCGTATTTTGCCCCAAAGAGGCCTTTACGCGGCCAACTAAAAGCGACCTTCTGTAGGTGGAAATACGGATCTTTTTACTCTGCCTCGACTGACTATCTACACTCGACACACAGTACCACTGACAAGTGCCAGAGTAGCAGATAAACTGAAGCTGGCGACCACGGGACCATGGCAAATAAGTGACTGCCCCGAACTGAATTATAAACCGGTTTGTAATGAATGGGATAAAGAAACAGCAATGTGTATAAAAATTTTCTTTTCTTTTTTGATTAGGAAATATGTGTGTGGGGCAGTTACCTGGTTGCCCTTAAATACGAGCCGTCCCTGTGTACATATATCTACTCACTGGATTAAGTTTCCTTAATGTGGGTCTTAAACGGTGAATCTTTTTTCTACCTACCGAACTATGACAAAAGATAAAATTTTTAAAACAGAAATACATATATGAACAGAAAGTAACCTTACAATCTTCAGACTTAAATCAATTTATCATAGATTTTCAAAAATGAATAAGGCCTGCTTTAAATATTATATTTTAACGTAATTTTAGTAACAACTTTAAATTTTCATTTTGTCCTACTCATTAAAAAAGCAACGAGAAACCACTCAATGTAAAAAACATTGTCTTGATGCAGCAGCAACTTTTTATATATGTAATAGTCCATCCGCTGTAGGAAGACGCATATGCTGTCCCTTACACCATCTCGACCAATAGCATTTCGGGTTCGGTGATTACTGGTCACAAAGTCACTAAAATCTCTATAACGGAACATCTGGCAGCCGAAAAGTCCATCATACTAACGATAACTATCATAGTAACGAGAACTTGAGTGCCAAATATTGTGTATTCGCGATTTTCATGGCAATAATTGTCTTTGTGACCACCCCAATGTGACGAATAGTCCAATTACCAGCATTTCGCGCGTACAATGTTCTACTGTCTGCACGAGTTACTATTGGTCGAGATAGGATGTAAGAGACAGCACGTACGTTTTTCCTAGGTGTCTTCCTACAGTGCACCAACTATACACATGAAATTAAAGATACATACAAAAATAATATAATTTTGACAAAATTATCACATTGGACGACCCAAAAACAATAAAAATAAGCAATACATTTTTATTTTTAATATTTACATATGAATAAATAGAAATTATTTTGTATTTCTCCCGGTTGTATTACACATATGTAAACATTTTTGGGTGTTTGAGTTTTTTAATTCAGTTTCAACGCAGGCTAGAGCAATGCTAAATAATCCGCAAAAGCAGTGAGCAAATGCTACCAAATAATAAAAAAAAAAAATACATCAATGCTTAGCGTTGTTTGAAATAACTTATAAAAATTAGTTTTAAATATCGCAACACTAGATAAAATATACGCAAAATACAAATTAGACAGTGTTTAATATATTTACATACATAATGCGCGCCATAACGTTTGTTTTGATCAAATAAAGGAAAATGGGTACTTGTCTGATATTCAGTCGCCATGAAAGCAATACACCGTATGTCAAATTATGTACCATGACGTATTAGTGTATTGTTACAGCGTTTTTGCAGAATCATCAAACAGGTCTGAATATCGGACATGTACTTTCGACCACAAAAGCGCACACGAAAACACAGATCCACCACAAAATATGCCGACAGTTCCAAAAGAATAAAGCGAAAATACACTGTAATTTTACTATTTTTTTATTAATCAATCAAAAACAATCCAAATCCACGTTAAAACAACAATGAATGATTGAATAATATTCAAATTTGATGACATCCAAAAGTTTCCCATGAACGGTTGCGTAAAACGTTTCGATCATTGATATGTGAATCCATTAAACAGTGTCAACTAATGTTCATAATACGGTTCGGTGATTATTCCGCAAAAAGCGATCTCGCACACGTAACTAAAATCTAGATCACGCAACATCTGGCACCCAAAAACTCCATCAATCGAAAGCTTTCCACGCGAAATATTGTACTAATGAGAACTCGAATGCCAGATGTTCCTTGATCGAGATTTTAGTGACGTGCGCGAGATCGCTTTTTGCGGAATAATCCGTTTACCTAGAATACATATGATGCATTGGACTCAGTCTACCAGCTGACATACACGTTTGTTTATTATATAGGTTTTTCATACCATATTGACCCCTTTTCATTTCAAATTGACACTTTTTCATTTCAAATTAAACGTTTTTTATTTCAAATTTACCCCCTTTCAATAAGCTGATGATTCGAGTCTGATGCGCCATATGTTTTTGTCTAGGATCAGACCTGATATTGAACTGGCTGTTTTAACGATCGAAATGTCATCCCCAATATTGAGAATATACCTTCAACTATGAATATTATTGTTTTGGAATGTGGGTTAATAATGAAATGGAGTTATCACATGTGATGTAGGCATAATGGTAACCATCAAGTTCAGAGAGATGGTTCGTCGTAGAATTATTCCATGATAATTGAAGTGGTGCGCCATAATTTATTAGCTAAAATTCACTTTTTCAACGAAAAATAAAATATTTACATGTTAACTATTTTTTACACGTGGCTTGAAATTTAATTTGAATGTTTTATATTTTAATATATAATTTATACTATTTTACTTTGGATGACTTGAAAGCTACGCCATGTACATTAGCAATTACATATACATATGTACGTATTGGGTCCAAATTACGACATAAACTCTTGAGTTGATGAATACTCAAAAAATGAACTCGAAATGATCAAAAAATTGTAGCAAAAAAAAGTTTTTTTAAAACAAGGCTTTTCTATGTTTTATATATAAAAATATTGAGACAATATATTAATGAAGTAAAAATATATATGAAAGATAATGAGAGCCTATAATGCAAATTTTATAAGATATAGTGTGAAAAAGATAAAGTTATAAACGTTAAAACGATTAAAATCTGACAAGATGAGTGGGTGGCGAAAATTCAAACATCTAAGGCTACTCGCCATCAAAATTTTTGAGTCATTACTAAAGCCAGGACCCAGAGGGTGCCGCGTATTGTTCAAATGTTGTAAATGCATTGTTAAAGGTTTGCCGAACCTTTTTTACAAATGATTTATAACAATGAAACAATGAGCGGCACCTTGGCTATCCTACCTCTAGTCATTACATGTCTCTATTACGATTATTTTTCACCATCGAACTATCAGAAGCGATTTAAATTTCTATCGGTGACCAAACCGCGCAAAATGGCAAAGTTTCAAGCCGATCAGAAGAATGTAGGAATTTCAACTGAATCATTAGCGAAGTGAAACATGGAAAAGCCTTGTAAAAAAGCCGTGTAATAATAAAAAATGAACCCTTACCAAAGCATTATGATTGTGTGCGAGATGAGCCGACGAAACCATCTACCCCCACTCCTAATCTTAATGCTTTGGTACGAGTTCATTTTTCGAGTCTTCATCAACTCGAGTTTATGCCGTAAGGGCCACCGATATGTATTACAGGTCCAAATAGCAAAAGCAGTTGTATCTTAATTTTAAATGACGCAATTACTAGTAAGAAAAGACAATCATTTCAGACTAGCGTAACCATAAATTGGTCATCACTTGCGCACCACTTTTTCAACTGTTGCGTTATTTTAGTTCAAAATTTTGAGCAGTCAACGACGCGGACTCAAACTACGTCTTCACACAAAGTGCAAAATCATCACTAAAGATCGGCGCTTGGTTTCTATTTGGACAAAAAAATGGGTTCACTATTGTTTTTTTTTTTTTCTAGATTTGTAGGACTGACAATAGTGAACCCAATTTTTTGTCCAAATAGAAACCGAGCGCCGATTTCTAATCATCACTATCAGTTTTGGCAGCACAATCAACATCTGGCGCTCTACCGATGAACGTTTCGCTCGCAGCTCCACTGGCATTTCAAAAAGCAACGCTTGCCGGTGATAATATTATATCCGTAGATCACCAGATATTGATTACACATCCGCTGAAACTGACAGTATATTTACACTATTATGTAAACGTAGCATTAGCATGCTGTTAAGTTGTTGAAATATATATGTATGTATATGTACATATGTTCATACAGTTTCGAAGATGTAGCCATGCATTATTATGAAACCCATTTTTTTATTTTTCAAAATTTGTATATATATTTTTATAATTGATATTTACTTGCGACGTGTTGAACTGCTGTGTTTTTACGTGGACTGCAATCCAAACTCGATGGGTATGCCTTCCCTAGTACGGGATCTCTTTACTATAAATAAGGAACAATACACAGAACTAATAATTTACACATCTAGAGGGGGGGGGTGGCAGTGGCGGCTCGTGAGAATTCCCAGTGGGGGGGCTGCATAGATAAATCAGGCTGTAGTAGCTCGTTGATCATGTATATGTACTAAACTAGTAGGGCTGCAGCCCCGCAGATCATATGGACGACAAAAATATCATGCATATTTACTATACTGGGAGGACTGCAGCCCCTCAGCCCATATAGACGAGCCGTCACTGGTGGGTGGGTGGGTGGGTGGGTGGTTGGGGTGGCACATAGCATACACATATAAGGGAGACACGCGGGAGTTTGGTTTGGAGAACATCTATAGCATTGTCAGTGAGGGTTTGGACCAACCTCGATGACGTGATGTGGAAACAATTCTCTATCGACAGCTAAATCTGTTCGATAGTATGTAGATGGTAAATAAAGTAAAAAAGTTGTCCATAAGTAATGCACGTGTCCGTCAGGTGTATCGACTGAGTACACCTCTAAACAACTATAGAAAGAAAAAAACAGTTTCAAATATCTAAACCAGCATTTCTCAAATATTGTGATGGACTGACGCAATACCCAGGGGTGTCATCCAATTTTCGTAACAGCGAGTTATAGTCGAATCGATCTGATAGTATGAGACTTACGTAAAATGTACGTGCTATCGCATTCACCTCCAACTCGACCCGCAATGGCCAATTACATTTCGTTTCAGTTTCGCACTGAATTTTGGCAAGAAATACAACATCGTGCATGCGTAAGCGGTCGGTAGAATTTGACTTTTATTTTTATTTTAATTTCGTATTTTGAAATGTTTACATTAATAAAATTTTAATATAAAGTACGTAAGTTGTCGATATTATTAATTTATTTATGGAATACGTATATATTTTATATTAATTTATATTTTTTAGACGATAAAAGTAATTGTCAACGTCATGTTATGGACAGCAAAACTTTCAGTAATATTATTAAAGATCTTACATTGAATTATATTGTAATAATATTATATAGTTAAGAAATAATTTAATAAAAATAAAGAAATTATTTTATGTCCTTGCGATATTGCAACACATTGCACGAATGCGACAGCATACTCAGTTCTCGTAAGTCTCACGCTACATCTCAATTAAAATTATTTCAATATACATATGTATACATATCTAATCTATAATTTGGAAAGAGACTTTGTATGTATCCTTGGTCGTCGTTTTCGTCGTCGTCGTCGTCGTCGTCCGTAGATCGGTGACGTCATCGAACACGTGATTCGATTTTTTTTTTTTCGATCCATGGGCGCCGATTTGTTTTTTTCGTTTCAATGGATTCACCCCCGCGGGGGCGCAAGGCGAGTAGCTTCATGGGGCCCCGCCAGGGGCGCCACAAGGGGCGCAGCCCCGTGGGGCCCCAGCCTCATGGGGCGCAGCCCCATGGGGCTCAAAAGGGGGCGCCACAAGGGGCGCAGCCCCGTGGGGCCCCAGGGGGGCCCAGCCTCATGGGGCGCAGCCCCATGGGGCTCAAAAGGGGGCGCCACATGGGGCGCAGCCCCGTGGGGCCCCGAAGGGGGCCCGGGGGGCCCAGCCTCATGGGGCGCAGCCCCATGGGGCTCAAAAGGGGGCGCCACAAGGGGCGCAGCCCCGTGGGGCCCCGAAGGGGGCCCGGGGGGCCCAGCCTCATGGGGCGCAAGCCCTAATAGGCATTAACTAAGGGGGGCGAAGCCCTAGACGGCAATTAATCATGGGGGCGCGGAGGGGCGAAGCCCTAAAAGGCAACTGATCATGGGGGCGAAGCCTTAGACGGCATTTAATCATGGGGGCGCGGAGGGGCGAAGCCCTAAAAGGCATTAACTAAGGGGGGCGAAGCCCTAAACGGCAATTAATCTTGGGGGCGCGGGGGGCGAAGCCCTAAAAGGCATTAACTAGGGGGGGCGAAGCCCTAGACGGCATTTAATCATGGGGGTGCGGAGGGGCGAAGCCCTAAAAGGCATTAACTAAGGGGGGCGAAGCCCGAAACGGCAATTAATCTTGGGGGCGCGGGGGGCGAAGCCCTAAAAGGCATTAACTAAGGGGGGCGAAGCCCTAGACGGCTTTGAATCATGGGGGCGCGGAGGGGCGAAGCCCTAAAAGGCAACTGATCATGGGGGCGAAGCCCTAAACGGCAATTGCTCATGGGGCGTGGAGGGGCGAAGCCCTAGAAGGCAAAGGCTCAGGGGGGTGCCGAGGGCGAAGCCCTAGAAGGCAAAAAAAAAATGATTTTTTTTTTTGATTTTTTTAAATTTTTTTTTTGATTTTTTTTTTATTTTTTTTTTGATTTTTTTTTTTGATTTTTTTTTTAATTTTTTTTTTATTTTTTTTTTTAATTTTTTAATTTTTTTTTTTTTTTTAATTAAATTAGCTTAGTCATGTTTAAGCGGTTTATATTATAAACACTGAGCGAAGCCGGGTAATACAGCTAGTTTACTATAATTACAAAACATCATAAAAATAGAAGATTGGTACATTGACATTTGATATTTTGTGCGACCCAAGAGAATCACATACGAATATTGTACGCGCATCGAAACATCATAGGCTAAGCGGAATTTCTCGAATTTTCCTAAATAATCGGCTTGAACTTACTCTTTTACTATTTTATATTTTGAATAGTGGGTTTTTTGTATAAGCCAATTGGATGATACCACTGCATATTTCACGTGTCAACGACTTTATTGCCGCACGTTTTTGTTGACGTCTCTATGGAGAATGTTTAAAAGCTCACGCAAAATACAGCTTTATTAGTTTTAAAAACTATTCATAGTTTGTTGTCGTTCTAAAGAAACTGATATTAGTTCAGCTTCTTAAAGGTGTACTGTGTAACTACTATGGGCGAGCGCGTGACGATTTTGACCTAGCTAAAGGGCCCACCGGTGGGCGCACGGCGACAGACCTCACAAGAGGCAAATATTTCCAGTTTGTTACCAAAAATCTTCTTTCTGAATGAAAAGTTTAATTGGATTTTGTGGAAATGATTATAAAACGTGCCGTGAACTAAAATTTATCAAATAATGATCTCCATATTTTTTTTAAGACCAAAAGTCGTTTGAGAAATGCTGTTCTAAATCATGCCGGTAATATTCAACCGATTGCTCTAAGTATTTGCATTTAAATATGTATAACACGTTAACTTTCTCAATTCAAATACAATATAGATTTTTCAAGTAAGCGCTGAGATTGAAAAATTCATTTTGTATTGGAACTGCCAATTTTGAGCATAAAAGGTTGTCAAACTTCTATATTTTCTTTTTGAATACGGCGTCGAATTATATTTATATAATTAAATCACAACCAATGTCATTTTATATCTAAGGATATACAATTGCATTTAATTGATCATTAATACAGATCTTTTCAAATATGAATTTATATTTTAAATCGGGTATAGTACATTTATGTATGTAAATTTTTTTTAATGAATTTTGAAAATATCTGTATTTAATATTGCAACATATCGAAAATAAAGATATTGTACTTCAATTGGGCTCACAAAGATGTTTAATAATAATAATGGTAAATATCATATATGTAATATTCGAAAAAGACGATATTGCTATATATGTATACATATAAAAAATTAAATCCAGATTTCTACTTTTGAATTGTAATCAAAAAGTTTATGGTGTAATCAAAAAATTTATGTTTCAATTTAAAATACAAGTTTGAAACTTATAAAATGTTACAAAATTACTTGAAAATTTGGAATCCCTTTATCGGTAGACCCGATGCAAACTTTTTGATAACATTTCGTCCAATAAATATATAGACAATAAATTTTTTATCAAAAGTTTGGTATATTCATTTTAATTTGCACAAAACAATTAAAAATATGCAATATGTTTATATGTAAATATGTATAAAAGAAATGTCGTAAATTTTAAATAGTATAATTTCATTCGGAGACGTGGTTTTTGTTTTATTAGTAGATCATATTTTGTTATACTCACTCGATCTATTTTGTAATTTTTGTGAATTTTTCGATGGTCTTTCTTTTTTTCGTGTTCGAGATTTCTCTAGTAATATATTAAACACTTCCTCTATTCCATCTTCTGGGTTATTACTTCTATCTCTGCAAAAATTATATTTTTCATTAGTACATATGGCTAAAATATAACTTCAAAATATAATTTTTCTGGCTTTCAAATAAACAGTCAATTCGTATCATATTTGTTATCATGTGATCCTGAATTAGTGTAATTTAATATAAAATATCAAGTCACATATCATTTTTACTCACAATTTTTCAATCCTAATAAATTCTGGATCTTTTCTCTTTCTTCCTAATGCGTTTGTTGATATTTTACTAAAGTTTTCTGTATTGAGAATATTAGTCAGTTCGTTCTCAGCTGATTCATTCAAGTGTATTTGATTTAACTAAAAAAATATATTGATTTAAAACTATTCATACAATTCAATACAAAATATTTAAAAAAAATAACAATCATGTATAAAAGTATGTATGTAAATACAACTACATGCCTCGGTTATCATTTTTCCTCGAGTTTTACTGCGTTCTCTGTGAGAAGCTTTTCGTTGTCTCTGTTGTTGCAACTGTTGTCTAGTAGTTCTGTATTCCAAAGCGAATTCAGATATAATTTTGAAGACATCTGAAGGCCTAGTTTCGGATATATGATGTGGCGGTACTCCAAGCCACAATAAAAATTTAGAAAATCTAAAAATAATATAAATCAACGTTACTTTTTGATCCAATTCGTATGCAGTTTGAACTTTATATACCTAATAGTCCAATGATTATGCATATTTGGACTATGTATGTATCATCATCATTATCATCTAAAGCCATTCATCCACTGCTAGATGAAGGCCTCTCTAACATGCTTCCACTCGTCTCTGTTTTGAGCAACTCTCATCCACATTTTCCTAATTTCGTCTACCCATATTCCCAGCGTTCTTTAGTTTACCCTTTTGCATTATCTCGGGTTCCATTCTAGTATTTTTTTTGTCCACCTTTGGTCCCTTCTTCTAGCCACGTGGCCCACCCATTGCCATTTCAATGTCTTCACTCTATCCACTACATATATCCACTACTATTGTCATAGTTCTCACCCACGTATTCCGTTTCCTGTCTTTTCTCATTATGCCAAGCATACAACGTTTCATACTTCTTTGAGTGCATTGGACTTTGTGCAGCAACTTGGCGTTCAATGTCCAAGTTTCACATCCATACGTCAATACTGGCATTTTCACATCCATAAGCCAAGTTTCACATCCATACGTCAACACATTGATCGAAGATCTTTTTCTTCAGGCAAAGTAGCATTTTTAATTTAAAAACCACATTCATTCGTCCAAATGTACCCCATTTCTCTTTATTTCTTCTTCATTACTACCGGACACGTCTATTATTTGTCCTAAATATAAATAACTATCCAATACTTCTACTATTTTATCATCTACTAATGTTATGCCCGTTGATTGCCAAATATTCCGCATTCACGGTTTTCATAGCAAAAATTGTCTTTGTGACCACCGCAATGTGACTAATAATCCAATTACCGTTAATTTCAACGGGCGACTTCGGAAAATAACTGATACACGAATTAAAATAAAGTTATATATTATATATAAATATAGTTTAAGGTAATTTATAGGCGCGCGCGCGTATTAATGCGCCGTTCACCCTTTCGAAATGATGAATGAATGGGTGTGTGTGTATGTGTCACCCGTCGCTCGGCTTAACGTCACACATGCCTGTCATCGCTCGGCCTGACGTCACATGACGCTCCACACCCCACTACCACGCTTCCCCGCGTCTCCTTGACCACTTCACTCTGATTGGCTGTGTGTTGACGGTCTGGCACAACCACACATACCCACACACATTGCGTCCGTTTTTATATATATATTATTGTGATGCTATCAGGCATGCAATAGTTATTGAACATTAAATGTATGTACAATCACCTGTAAAAGAGTCTTCGTTTTATTAAACCTAATATAATGATTCTTTCAGCGCAGTCGTGTAAGAAATCGCCGACTTTGGTTTTAATCGCAGTACTGTCGTGCTTCAAAATGACTTTGAAATTAGCCATGTGGTTTTTGCATTCAGTCTCTAGACGGTCAATATTCGCAGACAACTCCTCGTAGTTGATTTTCGAACTCCTGGTCACAGCGCCGATCTTTAACAACAATTAAATCGTTCATTTGAATCGCTTGTGATTTAATTTAATTCCATCGTACCCCAAAAAGATCTTACCTCGCTGTATAAATCGGAAGTGTCGGGAAATTGATCCAAAACCATATGACACAAATGATGCAACAGAGAATGTTTATGAACGGTGTCTTTGACTTCTTGAATCTTGGAGAGGTATTCAATTTGAAAACCTTTCGCCTCGGAGCCGTTCAAAAATACACCGATTGATAGTATGCATGCAAGAATCTTTTTAAATGTCAAATTCACTTTGAGGATTTCAATTGCTTGCTTCATATCAATGTAAGCTTCGAGGATTTCATTCTGAAAAATGATTTCACTGTCAATACTGCTCGTAAGTGTATTTTAAAATAAATTGTGTACGTATTTAATTTACCTGGAAACATTCGAAATCTAATCTGAAAGCCCACAATTTCAACCGTGCATTTAATTCATAAATAGACGACAACGTCAACAGGAACTGTTCTGCTTTGCCCAAAGGCGTGGACGGGTTCACAACCTATCAATTATATGAATTAGTCAATTTGGATTTGATTTTGTACACACTTTTTGTTGTAAACTGTTAATACAATACGTCTCACTTGTGCCTCTTGTATTTTGAGTATTTCATCTTTAGTCGGAAGCATGGCTAAAAGTTTGTCGATTCCTTCTCGGGTGAGAACCGACGAGTCCATATTGACAATGGCGTTTTTGATTGACTGAGTTGGCGGTAGTTTCTTCAATAGAATATTTACAGCATTGGACCTTTTATGATCTAAAACGATCACTTCACGATTTTTGTTCGCTTCTAGTTGTTTCTGAAATCAATCAGTAGATGATAATGAAAAAATATCAAGAGGAAATTTGTATGATTATAATATATTAATATATGAAATACATAAATAAATAAAAAAATGATAAATAGGAAAATAAACTGCTTATGCACATACTCACCTCCTGTTATTTTATTTGATGCCACGAAATGAACAGCCATGAGATGAAACAAAAAATTTGTTAGTTCCAGCGTTAAACAGAACAATATTTACAAGAATACATAAATAATTTATATGTATAAACATTTCACTTATATGTTACAAAAGTGGTATAACGAAAAAAGTGGTATACTTATGTATATATACATATTAATTTTTATGTGAAAATAAATACAATCATGGCCAACTTTAATTCTGTAATCCAATTTACTTTGAAAAGAAAATTAGATGTTTCATTATAGTACTCAAAAGTATAAATTACAAGTGTGCATGTTTTATGTGTTTCAATTATGCAGTGAACAATTTATTGAAGATGTTTTTGAGTCCAATCTACGCTAAAATTGTTTTGTTGTCGGTGAAAATGAATTTAATAATCATTGAATGAATTTTACAAGAATAAATCGATAGAATAATATGTTCACTGTAGTGCGTAGTATATAAAGCAGTTTTATTATGTGTATATGAAGAAAATTAAATGAAAAGCAAATTACATATTCTCTTAATATTAATTTACATTCTAAAAAAGTGTGTCTTCAAATGAGAAGGATATATATACAATTGATGTGCAGAATCATAAATATGCAAATATATGTATGTATATAGGTTTGAATTTCAAATAGTACGAGGGTCATTTTTTTATATACATATGTACATAAGAATCATTTTGTTATAAACTGACAACAAAGCATTGTGACGCCAAATCTTTGTATGTACAATCATTTTTCAATATAATCTTTATTGATATCTAAGCATTTTTGAGAAAAATAGCAATTCAAGGAACCCTTGAGTTCCTTGAATTGCAACAATTTGATGAACCTTATCATCGGTCTGTATGCATTTTCAACACATGATTTTTCTTTAATTTCAGGATGACATTAAAGTCAGATGGCCCTAGAAAATAGTCTAATATCTCCATAGAAGTAGAATGCATAGAATCGCTCTCAGCCTCCAAAAATGTTGCTACAAAAACTCTGCACGGCAGAGTTTGTTCATTGTTTGCTCATTTTTTGCTAAACTTCGTCTCTCTCTCTCTTGTCTCTCTTCTGACTTTCCGTCTCTCTCTTCGATGGCTCGCTTTTAGACGATACTTTTGTTAACAATGACCATTCTATGCATTCTACTTCTATGAATATCTCCCATGAAAGTTTTTCAACTATACTGCCTTTTTTTGAACAAATAATCGATTGATGGAATTAAAAGTCGATACGGTGAATAAAATGCTACTGAAAAGCAGCTTAAAGTAAAGATACATTTTCCAACAGGTTGAACCCCAAATCGTCAATTTAAACAGTAATCAATATATACAAACAATTCTTACTTAAAAAATGATCCTTATAGTATAAAATCATAAATGTAATTTAAAATTATATCGCATATTTGAAAAAAAAACTGAAATTCTTCATAAGCCATAGCCACAAAATTATTTTGAAATTGACTTAAATCTTGGACTCGCATGAGATATTATAATATAAATACGAATTCATATTCAATTGGCCTAACCTTGATAATTTCCTTGGTGCGTGTCTCGAACAGGACTTCCAGCGATGATTCATCAACTTTAACTTTTCCCAGCTCGTCCCAAATGGTGGTGCTGGGGATTTTGGTACCTTGAGGAATTTCTCTCCAGAACAGTTTGATGGTTTTCTTCGTTTTGGCGGCTGAGGGAAGAGTGACAAAAGTTTCAGGTATCGACGGTGCAGATGGACACATGGGAGGGGGTGGTATGTGCATATTAGAAGGGGGCATCAGGAAAGGCGGGGGTGGCGGAGGGGGGTTCACATTCTCCTCCATGCCAGAAGGTACTTCGTCGTCATCGTCATCTTCAGTCAGGTCGGAGAAATCATATGAATTGAATATAAGAGGTCTGTTGAGAGCCTTTGCAATGTTCAGCCACTCGATTTCATTATTTCGTTTGACTTCAGTTTTGATATCGTTTGCACTGCGAGATTCTGAAAAGATTAAAACGATAATTAAAATCAGAGCTGTTCAAACATTTGTATTGATACAATGTTTCAACTAAAATCAACGAGTCTCCGCTTAGATAACATGTTAAATCGAGCAAATCGTATAAATATGTAATATGTATGATCCCATTATATAGAATGGGAAATGGAATAAAATTTTACCTTTAATTTGACAGTTGGATAGCCCTTTAATTGCTTTTGATATGATGCCGGCCACATCTCCGACTCTATTTAAATTATCGTCCACTGTGGCTTTTGTTGGTGATTGATTGCACAGCTTTCCAGCAATGTCTTTAACAGTATTTTGTTTCTTGAGGAACAGCACGTGATTCTCCAACATGTTTTCTTCTAAAATCAGTCAAAAGACCACTTGAAATTGTCGTTTAAAAAATATTTTACATAAATTAAAAAAAAAGTTGATATGATGCCATTTAATAAAATTCAGAATTATCGTTACCATTGATAATATTGTTTTCTTCAATGCTTTTAGGTAATTTTTTTGATACGATTGTTGTTAATTCTTGTTGTTCTTTCATTAAATCTCGTTGCCTTTGCATTCTTTCACGGCGTCTTTGTAAAGAAGCTGCTATGTCTGTTATTTGTTAATGCACACAAAAACACACAAAAATTGGCAGGTTAATTAACAAAAAACCAAGTTTCACACAAGAAAATCTGTAAAATGTTTCCTTTTTTTTTAAACAATGTATTGTTTATAATTGAATCAACGGATTAAAGCATGTGTTAAAATTCCCGAGCATATACACACATCTTACATATAGGTTTTTCATTCCAAATTAACCCTTATTCATTTCAAATTAAACCTTTTCATTTCATTTGACTTGGTAACAATCATAAATCAAGAATAATTGAGTTAACTTTCCTATTCATGACTATTTCGGCTTATTTTATAATAAAAAATACCCGATCATAAAAGAAAAATTCAAACTATCAATAAATAGCATTATGATTGACATTATATTACAATTTCATCTAAATGTTAATTTATATTTTAATTGAATTTATTACAGGTAAAACCCATTTCAATATAGTAGCAAGTAAATATTGCATAAGAATAATAGCATCAACATAATTAAAGTGAAGATTTCATTGAATCATATCAATTTGAAACAATACGACGAAAAACATAATGTTAAATATAGAAACTTAAAAATAGTAAGAAACGTAATAGATAAAAAAATTGGACATTGACAACATTCTATGGAAAAACAAAACTGACCATAAGTCATATTAAAGATGTAAAGATTCGTATGATCAGCTATATGGTTAAATAACAACATGGCATTGTTTATTGGAAAATTAAAGAGAATGATCTTCAATTTCGCTACAATAGGCGAAAATAAAACACGTTTGAGTACTCTAAGATAATTTTTAGGTACATGAAAACTGAATTCTTGTAGAATTAGTGGATTATTAATAATTCCACGAAGTACAAGGAACATGTGTCGTAATAATAGTATACGACGACAAGATTTTAGACTTGTTAAACTTGTCATTCCTCATATAAATATTATTGACAAATGAATTGTGACGAATTTGGAACCAAAGAATAAACTTATAATTTTTTTTACACATATTCACCATTCTACGTTTTAATTTATATTTACAAAAAAACATTAATTGCACTCATTTTCAAACCTGATTAAAATTTTCCCACACATTAGTACCTAGCTAGTTTATAAATAAAGGGCAACTTACTCTCTCTGAACACATCAGATGGAGATTTAATTGGACTAGAGGATATTTTTGGTTCTTCGGTCGTCGGCGACACCTCTCCGTATCTCGTCGGAGTGCTAAACGAATTTCCACCATTGACCAAGTGCAGGGGTCTCGGTTTTGATAATATCGATTCACCATCATCGTGACGTTTCCGCAACGTCTCATCCAATTGTCTAAAATACAACAACTCAAATATGAATACAGACCGTCAACTGCATGTGCATTAAGTACAGAAATGTGTACCGTTTATTTCTATCATCGATAACTTGATGGTTCATCGACGCTTCGTAGATTTGAAGTTGTCGTTTCAGATCTAAATCAATAGTCTGATATGAAATGTAACGCTTTATGATGTCATATATGCCTTGCTCTTTCAGACTGTCCGTTTGCAAATAGTAAGTGTCTCGGTCGGTTATTCCGCAGAGACACTTGTTGATTAGTGTCATTGCGTAAATTAACAGTTCAGTGTCGGAAGCCTCGTAATCTTTCAGTAGATTTATAATGTTGGTCCACGGAGGAAGCCCCTGAAATTCAATAAAATCAATAAATACAACTTGTGCATTAGGTGGACGCATATTAAAATGACAACTTTTGTAAAGATGTATGTATATTCACCTGGCTTGTGTCTACGGCGTTGATGGCGTTTATAAGCAATATACAATTGGTGTCAACATACTCAACGAACACCAGCAGAAGCTTCAGCGTGGTCTTCACTACCAATCTATAATCTGAAGCTATCAATGTGTACAGCCATTGAAGACTCGGGGAGTGTTTCATCACCCCGTTCATCCCGTCGACGTACAACATCACCTGGCCGAGGGCCCTCAAGATGTAGTTCTGGTAGTTTTGATCAGCTCCAGCGCCGACCCTTATCAAACAGTCTAAGCCATCGTTTTGCACGAACTCGTGTACGAGGTCCTTGTCTTCTTGGAAGATCTGCTTCAGAGCGAACAACGCACGCCTGAGCTCCCTGCCTTCAGTGTTGAGTAGCTTTTCTGAAAATTTAAATAAACATACATCATACAGGTCAAAGGTTTTTGAATTTTCCGATTATATATACATACATATATAACTTGTTTTTCATTTTTATATTTATTACATGCATTACATACTTATAAACTACTTAAAATTTTCAATGTACATGTACAATATTTAATATGTAAATTTCAATGTCCAATGTACAATATTTATTTATATTTGCTTTTACATATATAAAAAAAGTGTTAATATTATTTATATGAAATGGTTTCACTCACCAATTATTGAGTGGACTCGAACTGATAATTGCGTTCTGAGAACTATGCAGTTTTTACGACTGAAACAAATATAAAAATTTATTGTTATATTATATAAAATGCAAATAACCTTCAAGCAGTCTAGTCGTACTGAAAATTGGTTGTTTTTTTAAATAACTGGTAAAAATTTAATATTTAATCCCATATACCAATACTATACGTACATACATATATATAATATTGTATAATTCATTAAATGAATCAGTGTCCCACCCAGGATTGAATTTAGGGAGGGGCAAGTAATTATTTTTTTTAATTGAATCAAATTCATTAAGTGATTATAAAAATGTATTAAAATAATTTAATTGTAAATAGGTTTTTGAGCTCTTTTTCCTATTATGCTGCACATTAACATTAGAATAATGTAATACTATAATTACTGACAAAAATAAAATAAAATTGTAAAATATAAAATGATCAGTAGATCAGTAGCTATTAAAATATGTAGATATAAGATGCATTGTGAACATAATTTAGTAATAAAAAAAGCATTTAGAAATCAAAATCAATTAAAGTAATAAAATCCAAGTTTTATAGCAAAAATTTCAAATATTTTTCAATTTCTATATAAACAAACTATTGAAAATATAATTAAATAAATATGGCATTTACAAGGTTTCCGGATTTGTGTAACGATATTATTATGTGTGTACGTATTTATTCAATCGATTAATTTATTTTATTTTACCACGAAGGCCTAACAGGTAAACCGCAATGCGCATTCCTTACAGTTCATTAAAAACATTGTATCATTTTTTATTACATACATAAATCTTTGTATTTTGAGAGGCTCAAGAACAATTATTGAATTAATCCATACAGACATTTATGGATTTAGACTTGTACATACATTTTTACATATTGTACATAATTCAAATCCAGATATTTGTGATATAGCGGGTAGGATGGTTTTTGCCAATTTGATAGATGAACCGTTTCAAAAATGAAATCAGACAAATTGGCAAACTATGATAGGAAACGATTGACTTGGAGTCACAAATATCCAAGTCACATACCGTATGGAAGTTACTCGAACGACTCTATCCTGTCTATTGAAGTACCCGGCGTGCTTTTGGAGACTTTATGCCAAAATTGGAGTCACAAATATCCAAGTCTGGCCAGAAGCATTAGAGATTAGCACGGGATCGAAACCGGTAACCTCTCGGTGCTAAACATAAACGCAGTGCCGGTTTTAGGGGGGGGGGATTAGTCGGGCGGCGCCCGAGGGCGCCAAATAAGCTAGAGCACCGCACGATGCGCCAAAGGCGCTTTTAAATTTAAAATTAGAGCGCCAAAAGCCATACAAAATTTTAGATTAGAGCGCCAAAGGCGAAAGTTTTTTCTAAGGGTGTTAAGATAAAATTGCCCGAGGGCGCATGCTGCATAAATTGCATGCCGTCTCGCTTGCACCAACACATTTCGCGTTACAACCATATACACAACGAAAGCATTTAAATTGCAATTACCGCTTGGGTGAGTACGTTTAAATAAAAAAGAAAAATATTGAATATAGAAAACCAATCTTTATAAACGTGGTGAAATAAAAAAAATTGCCAAATAAATAAAAAAATAGCACGGAAAAAAATCCGTAAAAAAAAATATATTTTTGACTTTTAAAATTCGCTAGACAATTAATTATAAGTATTTTAAATCAATGAAATATCATAATCGATAGGAAAAACATCTAACTATTGATTCCAATACTCACTTTGAGCACAGCAATACTAGATTTTGAGTTAAATACCGCAAAAGCCAAAAAACTGTAAAAATCGCGCATTTTTTTAAAAGCTCATATCTCGTAAACGATGCATTGAAATGGTTGGACATTAGAAATAGTCTTAAAGTAAGCACTTTAAAGTTTATATATAAGCTAGATAAGAATCTATTACCCAAATATTTTAATAATCATATAGTTAGGAATAGAGATATACATAATTATAAAACGAGAAATAGGAATAAATTAATTAAAGGTAGAGTTAAGAAAGCTAAAACTGCAGGAGGTGTTTTTCACAGAGGTGTTCAAATGTATAATGCCCTTCCTGAAGGCATTAGAAGTTATAATAACATTGCTGCTTTCTTGAAGGGTGTTAATGGATACCTTTGTGGAAGATGATTTATAATTTTTTGTTGTTATTTTTGTTGTTATAAATAAATAAATAAAAATAGTCTCCGCTCTGGTAATTTTTGTTGTTGTTGCTCAGTGTTATTTATCTTGTATATAATGATAATATATAATATAATGATTACTGTCACTTAATAGAACAAGGTATGACTTTGGATAGAATAGAAGAAAATGGATTGTTGTTTCTGATACGAATCGAGATACATACTCGGACGTCCAAAAGATGGAGTTGCAAAAGGCCACTTGACTCATAGTCACACATTCACGACCGTTAGACTAATAGTATATATGCGATTCGGTGCGGATGGATCAATCGTTGGATAATAACTGACGATTTGTACAGCCTCCATCGGCGACGATCTCTCTTCGTCGATTCGCACGACGCCATGGGAATATCGCTACGTTTGAAGACGCAATGCAATGCAAAAAGAAAAATGGCCGACACTTTCCCAATCGAAATGGCAGATGCGCTTTTCCAACGGGCGCTAATTGCAATAATTGGAAAAACGCACGAGGAAAGCTATCTCATTTAAATGCAAATCGTGCGAACTTGACAAGTTCAATAGATGCGTGAGCTCTAACCGTTTTGTACCATCGTATTATACATACAATATTATATATGATGATCGACATTTTCACACCGACTCTTTTGCTCTCCCGTACATATTTATAAGTCGTAACTATAATATAATATAATACACAGTCTAATCCGTAATGAAAAATAAAAAAAAATACGAATGAAAAACATGCACCATAGGCGAATTTTTTTACTATAAGTGTATGAAAGGGGTTCCAGGTAAATTCGTGTTATACAAAGAAATGTTTATTTTTATATTTTTGTTATTTATTTATACCAGGAAGGCCTAGCAGGTGACTCTTATGCCCCTCCCTGGTCAGAAACATTGTAAATTTGATGCAAGTATCATTATACAAAGTAAATACATATCAATTAACATCCATAGAGACATCTACAGCCAAATTTGCAGCATTCAGTAAATACAAATAATATCCATAGAGACATTTATGGTTAAATTAGTAAATTTGTAGCATTTTATGTATACAGTTCTGAAAACTCGAGATTTGTGAGAAAATGGGTAAGGTTGCCATTTGTTGGAACCGTTTCAATGAAAATCAGATAAATTGGCAAACTCTGATAGGAAACGATCGACCTGGAGTCACAATTCCAACGTCTGACCAGCAGAAACCAGTGGGACTCGAACCCGTGACCACTCTGTTCAAAGCATTATATGCCAACCACTAGTCTATTCTGGTGCACATACGTTTTTTTGGGTTTGGATGAAAAGCTTTAATACTTGTTCCAACATTACATCGTCACCATGACTTCAAATATCGCATATATGTACATATATGACTTCAAATATTGCAAATATTGTTATATGTGTATGTACAAGTCAAGAAAATAATTCATAAAACAAATAAATATGAATATAATGTTTTTTTCAAGCATATTGTATTTCAAGTAATTGACATCCGAGGAACTAATTACGGGCAATTGCATTCGAAAAATTTACCGGATACGTATGTAAGCAGCAGTGTCATCCGAATTCCGTAACAACGGGTTTCCAACAAAAAAAATCGTCCTATATATGCGAGAGCCAGAGCTAAACTTAGGCGTTGGCTTGGTGCTCATTTAATAACAATAGATCTCTCCATTACCGTACAAAGCAAGAGAACAAAAAACATGGTTGACAATAGTGAACCATTTTTTATTATTACAAGCCTCTTCTATGTTTGCCTTCGCTCGTTCATCTGACAACATTTGGATTTGATATCCAACATTCTTCCCATCGTATTGAAACTTTGCCATTTTGCGCGGTTTGGCCAAAAATATATAATCAAATCAAATCGGCCAGTACGATGGTGAAAAATAATCGTAATAGACAAGTTTAAAAAATGCTACAATTTTGAAGTCTAATGGTAAGTTGCCGTATTTATTTGCCTTTTTGCCACCCCCTGGCTTTGTCAGATTTTAATTGTTTAAACACCTATAACGTTTTCTTTTTCACACTATATCTTATTTTGGGTAGTTGGATTATTCGTCACATTGCGGTGGTCACAAAGACAATTTTTGCTATTAAAATCGCGAATACGCAATATTTGGCACTCAAGTTCTTGTTAGTATGATAGTTATCGTTAGTATGATGGACTTTTCGGCTGCCAGATGTTCCGTTATAGAGATTTTAGTGACTTTGTGACCAGTAATCACCGAACCCTTATTTTGTAAAATAAAAGTTCATTCAAGATCCAAATGCCCTATTAAAATCTAATAGCATTCTATTATTTAACTTGCACTTATCTTTTTCAATAATATTCTGTGGTCAGCAATTCAAAAACAGATTTTTTTTTTAATGATAAAATATTTTAAATTTTGAACTAGGGGTTTTTTTTGAAACCTCTTCGATGACAGCATTGTATGTATTTAAAGTACGTTCTTTTGAAAAATTTAAAAAACACATTTCAATATACAAATGGTTTATTTTATGTCAGCCGATCGATATGATCCGTTTTTAGTCAGGCGAGTACATAATCCAATCGAGAAACCAAAGAAATGAAACAATGCAAATTTGCCAGTGCATATCGTGATCTCTAGTCGTTCTCAAGGTCTGCCTCCAACTCGACCCGGAGAGCAAAAACACGGACTAAGCGGCGGTTCTCAAATAGATAAAAACACTCGAGCGCAGCATCGTTCATTATTGTGCTTCCATTTCGATTAGAAGACCGGCTCTCACTTGAATACAAAGACCAAAAAAAAAAAAAGACTGAGTACCAAAAAACCACTATTTTGATACTCAGTAGATTACAATACACACATACGCATATAAAATAAAACTTATTTTTAAAATGATGTAACTAGGTCTGTCATACGACGGTGAAATGTCTTTGAATATACCATCTAATATATATAATTTTGAAAGAGACTTTGTATATATGTCTGTTTATATCCTTCGTTCGTAGAAATGCGTGACGTCATCGAGCAAATAATTCGCTTTTTTTCCGATTCAAAGGATTCGAAGTTCCCGGGGGTGTAGGCACCGAGGGCGAAGCCTTAGGGCTCCACCCCCTAGGGGTCGAAGCCCTAGGGATCCGCCCCCTAGGGGGCGCAGACGCCGAGGTTCAAATAAATTTATGAAAAATAAAACCATTGAAATAAATTTAATAAAATGTTTACTATTAGATTAGTCATGTTTAAGCGGTTTATATTACAAATACCGAGCGAAGCCGGGTAATACAGCTAGTATGTATACAAAGGGTATTTCTGGTTTATCGGCGTAGACTAGCGACTTCTGAACCTAACTAACTGAACTAACTGAACCAAAATTTTCGAAATAAATGGCGTAAGCCTATTCATAGTAAAACACCAAACCAGACTAGGCACAAATTGTTTTATATATGTAATACAGGAATTTTTTCGTCTGAGAAAAGTCAAAAATTTTGTGATCACACGATTTTTTCCATACCACTGAACTTATCAAGCTGAAAATTTATATTTGTATTCTTGTTCAGTTGATAAGGTTTTGGTTAGAATTCGTAAGCCGGAACTAGTAATTTTTTTTAAAACAATATTTCATTATTTTATTTTGAACTTTCAAATTATTTCTATTTTCTTCATATTTTATGTTCATAATATTTATGGTGATGATATGTAATAAAACAAAGTCCGGCAACCGGAAGTAGAACTTTTGTGTAAGCTTTCCTACATTTGCGCCCAATTTATATCGAAAATGCTCTCATAGCCGGTATGTGTGAACTTGTATGTAGGTACATATGTATGTTTCTTGTATGTAGGCCACACATGCGGCATCAAAAAAAGCCAAATCGAAACAGATAATGGACCACGAGGAGAATGGGAACAGACAGGAGCGGGGTTGCGGGGAGGGCGTGTGAGCATCGGAGTGGGGCTGTGACGTGGGATGGCGCGATTCGTATCGGTGACGCACTATCATTCAACTGTCAAAAATTATAATTTCACTAATAGGGGCAAGTGAAAATGTCATTAGATATGATTTCACGGAACAATACCCAATGAAAATGTAACTGGTTATGATTTTACAGAAACGTCAGTAAAATTATAATTTCACTGAGGCAAAATACATATACATATACATATAAAAACGGACGCGATGTGTGTGGTGTATGTTTGTGCGTATGTGTGCTTGTGCCAGATCGTCAACACACAACCAATCACAGACAAGTGATCGAGGGGAAGTGGGGAGGGGGGGGAGGTGTGGAGCATCATGTGACGTCAGGCCGAGTGATAAGTGACACATACACACACACACACTTCATTCATTCATTCATCATTTCGAATGGGTTGGATTGGTGAGCATGTAATGCGCGCATTTTTAATTACGATAATATTACGTGCGAGCACGTGCCTATAAATTACCGTAAACAATATTTATATATAACACTCGCTGAACCTGGCATGCATTGCAATGCCACAATAACGCATGCAATTCCCGTTTCTGTTTTAAGTGATGGTTGGAGCTCAACTAACGTCTCTTCAAAGCCGTGTCGTCATAAACCAACTGGTAACGTGGTTACCAACAAACACATTTCCTTGACTACACAATAACGCTTCAAACTTTCGCCTCAGTAACATCGTACATAATTACGAATATTATTATTAAGAGGTTTTTTTTCCACAGTAAGCTTCCCGGACATACATACATACAACAAATCCCGAGTTCCATCGTAATGAGGTTAAGTGGTTTAGGAGCCTATACGAGACAGACAGACAGACAAACAGACATTCAATTGTATATATACATATACATATATAGATATGCATAACTTTATTTTAATTCGTGTATCAAACAACGGGCAACACACTAGTATTTAATAAAAGCTTTAAAAAAGGCTCAAATATTTCGTCACACACTGATTGTTTGTACAGACAGACACTGGCCAGTCCTCGGCGTTGGCTGGGTGCTTTTCAAATAACTATATACCGCTCCATTAATGTTCAAAGCAAGGGAGCAAAAAACATGGTTGACCATTTTTTGTGCGAAGAGCATCGACTGGACTCCTACCTCGGGACAGGGTCTACATAGCGGCATCGAAAGTGGAAAGATCGAAAAAGCAAATATCGGAAAGCAAAGATCGAAAATCGAAAGATCGAAAAGAATGTATGCATGGTAAGGGCGGTTTCAGACTAGCGTATTTTTCTGCGCGTATACCGTCGTTTCGGCATACGCGCTTACACGCGCGCTACATTTCGCGCTTCAAAAAACCGGACCCGCGTACACGGGCTTATTCCGGCGTTTTTGCTCGAACCGGTAGTGGCGATTTAGTATCAACATGGATAATACGAGCTTATAGGCGCGTCTACGCTCGTACGAGTTGCGCGTATGGAAAACGACGCGCCTATACGCGCCTACATGCACTTCAAAAAACGAGATTATACGCGCGTATAAAACGCTAGTCTGAAACCGCCCTAAACGGTACTATGTATATATAATATATATGTATGTATATCAGTGGCATGCTGTGAAATTATCTCTCGTTTTGTCGTACAGCCTTGCTTAATGTGCGCGGGCAGGATACGGGAGGAAAAATCTGTTCCTCTTGTGGTATACTGCTCGCGCAAATTAAGTGAAGCTGTACGACCGGGGTGGGAGAGTTTTACCTCACGCCACTGATATATGAAAATATATTACCCACTTTTCATATGTATTCATGGTAAACGAACATTTTCGTTTTTCGACTTTCGGTCACCGCTCGGGACATTACACCGAAATAAGCAGTTTTTAAGCGGTGCCCACTTTTATATCTAGGGCACGAATGCGTGCACCTGGTTACTAGTATATTATCCGCATACGTATGTGTATAATATTTCTAAAAATTTAGTAGGATATTTATGTAAACATCCACTGAAATTCGTCCAGATACAATCGAGAATAGCATGGCTTGCTTCAGCGTCCGCTCCGTATACATTACACACACGCACACACACAGACACACACGAAGATAAACATAGTCGAGACCAACCTGAGGATCGCGGACCGAACCAGCAGGTGTTCGCCTCCGTTTATTGAGGACAATTGGAACGTGTTCAAGTTTACGTAAAAATGCCCCATATCTCACAAAATAGATCCGAACACCTGGTCATCGTCTGTTGCGATCACAAAAAACGCTCTATGAACGTACGAACGTACCCAGATAATAAATAAAAAACCTGACTTTTAACTGACTCTCTTGTCTTTTCAACATGGAAGATTTCAAAGCGATCGGGAGTGATTTAGATCTTCGTCAGGACATTAATATGTATGTACTTCGTCGAATGCTCGATAAATTCTCATCTGTATATAAAAGTCAATGGGGGGGGGGGGGGGGGGACTCAATCGACTCTGATTGTCACGCATGCGTTTAAAATCGTATAATCGATCGATGCGAATCGGCCTTCGTGTATTGTGCCCGTTGAAACTTGAACGGGTTAAAATAAAGTTACCATGCCAAGTCCATGGGCGTGAAAAACGCCAATAGGCGTTGTATTTTGAGTATATAAAAAATAAACAAGAATACTACCCGCCAAGCCTTTCCAGGTAGCATTGAAAATAAATGCATTGAACATGGGTCGTGTAATCCGTGTGAATGTTTATAAAGACTGGTTTACACCGGAATTTCTGAATTTATAACCATAGCAGAATTACCCGATGGAAATCCCTAACTATTGAGATTGTGGCTTCGGAATTTGGATTGTGAGCATTACATTTTAACAACAATGAAGAAGATGGAACCAGTTTTGGTAAAATACATTCATTTATAGACTACTTTTGTTTATTTTATATTGTTGCAAGATATATTAGAGAGTCTAAACACGCGTTTACGTGTGAATCAGGAATCGGAACTGAACAGGGATCGGGATCCGGAACTGAAAAAAGAATTGAAATCGATACTGAAATCGGAATCAAAATCGAAATCGATCGTTATAATATTTTTTCGAAATCCCCATACTTGTCGATGCACGGCACATACCCACAAACACAAATCACGTCAGTTTTTATATATACATATATGCCCAGCGTCGCTCAGACGGATGAAAGTTTATAAAACAAACTTAAGAGTTTCAAGTCTTTCCAAAATCCGTTAACAGCAGCATATCCTAACAGAGGAAAAACCATTTCTAAACTTCCCACACACGGATTAATGAATATATGAATATGATCGTTAAAATTTTGAGTAAATAAAAAAAATGTAAATGGGCTGTAAAGGCATACGTAAATCAAAAAATCCCCAAAACACACAGACACACACACAGATACACACACAGACACACATACAGACACACACACAGACACACACACAGACACACACACATTTTTTCTAGATCATGAAAACGTGATCAGTAATCGATTCTGAGTTCGAATCCGTCAAAATCTCGAGTTCGAATTTTCGCATGATCACAAAACTTCATCTATTGTTACTACGTACATAGATAAAGTAAAAAGGTTTGGATCCGCTATACAGTTTAAATACCAAATTTGATGGTATAATATTGAAAATTGTGAAATTCCATAGTGGAGATATTTGAGACGTTGTCCGGGCGTTTTTTTATGGAAGCCCTACAATCAAAGACTTTCAACCGGTCTAAGTTCCACGCGAAAACACACTGAGTGGTATATGGTACGTGTTTTTTTTAGATACTTTTAAAAATGCGAAAAAAACGCAGCACTTCTAGCCCATATACATGGCGTAAAGTCCCAAAAATCACACCCTGGAGTGTTTTGGGTGATGCTTTACCCTTGCTTGACAGTGATCGATAACGGTGAATCCCATATTTGATGAAACTAAAATCTCGATCACGGAACATATGGCACTCGAGTTCGAGTTATCGTTATTGATTGGTAGAGTTTTTGGGTGCTAGATGTTTCGTTATCGAGATTTTAGCGACTTGCGCGAGCTCGCTTTTTGCGGAATAATCATAGAACCGAGAAATATATAGCACTCGGTTTGGGGATCACCCACAGTCACAGCGTGGAGCCAAGGACGCGACATTCCGTACTATTCAGTGTGTTTTCGTTAGGGGCATCATTTGGGGGGGGGGGGGGGGTGGTCGCCGCCCCTCCCTAGATTTGAACGGGACTATCCGGGACGTAGTTAATATTATGAATAAAATGGTATTGTAAATAAAATGATATTCTTATAATAGCATTATAGGTTTCAACATTTATTTAATTCTAATTTCATAATTTTTATTTAAAAAAAGATTATTTTGTATTTTATAAATATGCCTTTATACCCTAATCCAGTGGTGTAACCTCAATTTTGGAACAACGGGTTTCCAAATTTTTTTCAAAAAATTTATTTTGAAAAATTAAATAATGGGTTTCCGGAAAATTCTGATTTTTAACAACGGGTTTTCGGAGACCCATGGTAACCATTAGGGTGACAGCACTGCCCTAATATCTTACTATTATTTAATTTATTGATAAAAATATGTAAATAAAAAAATGATTAAAAGAAATAGTTAAAATTAATATACACTCATTTTTTTAATATAATACAATCCTCCCCCCCTAGAAAGTCATTTTTTACTGGTAAAAAATTTTGCCCCCCCTGGTTTTTCACCTTATTCGCGTATTTTTAGATAGTACACCAAATTTTGTGGTGATTTTTTATTGACTAAAATTAGTTTTTCTGTCTATTGTTAACAATTTTGAAAAAATACTTTTAAATATATAACATACTTTTCAAGGAATCCTTCCAACTCTTCCTGCTGTTCGCTCAAGGAAGATTCGAGATCGAGATACGGTCCATAGTCGCCATCTTTGTACACCTGGAGTGAACTATCGTCCAACTGAAAACAATAAACAAAATCTTTAATTTCTAATGACATTTGGCGTGTGACGTTTCCATTTACGCCACTGATTGAACGTGTCCGGCCGTGAAACGACAACGATAATTATACTAAAATTTGATACCCACTCGGCGGGTCACCCTAATTGACCGCTCGTTAGCACGAGCGTTGTTGCAAATTCACATTCACAAGCGATCGATCAACGTGTCAAACTCAATTCAGATTTAGGTGTTACATATTTCAATAATAGCACGATAGGTAACTGATAGTCCTGTGTCGTACCTGTCATTAAATCGTGATGATCTATGTATATATACACATATATGATCTATATACATTTGTATATATGTACGTATGCTGTTATTTAAAAACTTATAAATTCTAATAAAAAAAATATATTTACGTATGCTTTTTAATTTAGGAAACATCTCAAGGTCTTTTCAGTTGATCGAATGATCCCGTTATTCTTCCCGGTCTCATGATGCCAATAAGCCCATTAAATGATCAATAAGCGTGACCCAATGCGCAATTAGATCAAGTGGACGATCAATGACATGCATATGACGTTTTGACATGATATACATTTGAATCGAATTGTGTGGCCGACCTTTGTCTACAACAGTGTTCATAACTATACATATGTATGTACGTATGTATGTATGTATTTTCAAATAAATATTGGAAATTATAAAATTGAATAAAGACTGAAATTTGGGTTTACATATTTATCGTTATAGCATGAGATTTACGTAAAATTTACATGCTATCGCATTCGTCCCCCAGTGGACCCGCGATGGCCAATTACATTTCGTTTCAGTTTCGCATTGCATTTTGGTCAACAAATACAACATTGTTCGTGCGTTTAGCGGTCGGTGGAATTCGACTTTTATTTTTCGTTAGTTTTTAGTTTGTGTTTCGTATTTTGAAATATTTACGTTAATAAAATTTTAATATATAATACGTTAGTTGTTGATATTATTAATTTATTTATGGAATACGTATATATTTTATATTGATGCAAATATAAGTATATATTTTATATGATTGACAGCAAAGCTTACATTAATATCATCAAAGACCTTGCATTGAATTATATTGTAAAAATATTATACATATAGTTTAATAAGAAATAATGTAATAAAAAATAAATAAATAATTTTGCGTCCTGTCATTGTTACAACACATTGCATGAATGCGAGAGCATTGTAAATAGGTTTTTGAGCTCTTTATTTCCTATTATGCTGTACATCAACATTAGAATAATATAATACTATGATTACTAACAAATTAAATTAAAATTGTAAAATAGAAAATGATCAGTAGATCAGTAGCTATCAAAATAGATATAAGATGTATTGTGAACATAATTTTGTAATAATAAAATAATAAAAAGCATGTTCGCTTCTCGTTAATCTTACGCTACGCCAGATCGAATATATGTATGTATGTAGTAAGGATTGCAATTTATCTTTGAATTTAATTTACCGGTAAGCGGTAAATAATTTCTCCCATTACCGGTTTTAATCGGTAAATCGGGAAAAAAGGATTAGATAACTGTATGTGGGTACTTTTCTTTAAAACGTTAGCTTAGATTGAACCGTAAATTATTAAAAATAATTCTCAGGTGAATAGTGTTATAAAAATATTAAAGTCCATTCGTAATTATTAAAAATCACAATTCAAAAAACGTCTGATCGTATTTATCACGACTTGGTTGGTCTGTGTTGCCACTCTTAAGCATGGATCAGTGTAGCCACTCTTAAATACGCATCAGTGGTGCTACAAGAGAAATGTCAAAGTCAAACGAACTACTATTACAAAACTTTAAGACCTACATATAACAAAAGATAAATATAATGGCTTTTCATACCTCCTATTCATCCCGCTCAATATTTTAGTAATTTTGGACATTTAATACTGAAAATAAACAAATTCCAGACTACCTTATGCATGTATATGTATTTAATTCACAATAAATGAATTTCCGGTATTTTGACAATTTACCGGTAAACCAGTGATCCAATCTCTAATCGTTGGGCTTGGGTCGTACAACTTTGGTAACGAGGAGCGTAACAGTTAGAATACCATGGTAACGAACTGTTATTAAGATTTAAAAGATTTACTGTTGTTTGAAATGCCAGTAGGACTTACTAGCCGGCAATTGTTTTGTATATTGGTTGTTAATGCGCTAACTAATGTCTAGTTTTGATTATGAAACTTTGACAGTTTGATTCTCTTACTTTGACAGTTATTTGACGTCAGCACTGTTCAACGTTCTGTGACATCTATTGTGCGTCAAAGTGTCGCATGTTAAACTTTCATTGAGACCGCAAATGCGATTGTCTCGGAAACCTTAGAACAGAGAGCATTGTGATTGACGCGTGTTTGTGAAAACGTGTCGCTAAAGGATTATGGAGCTTGACAAAATTAAAATGAAAATTATATTTTTATTTTTTTACGTACATATTATACATTGCCCGAAGGCGACACATAAGGTTACATTTTTTTTTTGTATATATGTAGGTATAATAATTACTAACAATTTTTCTAACAACAGGACGTAGAATACAATAGAATACAAATAGAGACATCTATGGACAACCAACAAAATATTGATACACAGAAAATTTGAGACAAATACATTATGTAGGTAGCATTTACGAGATTCAACAAAGTCGAGATGCCGATAGCTTGAATTTGCGAGACACCGGGGGAAGGATACCGATTTATTGTATCTGTCTTAAGAATTAACCCTCTTGCTGATACGATGTTTTTCAAAATCCAAGCGAGAAATGCAAATATTTATTACGAATGAAGAAAAAAACAGTATTTTTTATCAACATACTTCATTGGCCGAGCGCGCCACATTTTACACTGTGCGTTGCATTTGAAACAATACATTTGGTGTTTGGTAGCTCTCTCTCTTTTTCTCTTTCTGTCGTGGTTGTAAATGCAAGTGAGGTGCACTAGGGGGTGACAGTTTATGATTTTGGTATCGTAAACATTTGATGTGTATTTTAGTTGCATTTAATTGCACGACGGCTCATGACCTCTATAATAGAAGATGGGTTTTCATTGCGTTTGTTATTATTCTACGTTTCATACCAATGATGCACTTGCTCACAAGTAAGTACATATTCAAATACGACCATTATGACGTCAAGAACGATAGTTGTTACTAATTCTTGGCGTTTTCTTAAATAACGATACATCATTCGTGTTTATCATTCGAAGGGTTAAGCTAGAAAAAAATCGTAAAATTGTAGCAGGAGTCTATTGAAAACCGAGAATTTTAAAATGAGAAAAGCTTATTGAAAGCGCAAAATTATAAAGGGTCCCAGTGAGCCAACCCCTTCCCCCATAGGCTATAGAAGCTGACAGATGTCTTGTTTCTTCTTATGTGTGTGAATGAATTTCACTCAAATGAATTTGAACCCAAACGGAGCTGGGATTTTGGGAAAATTCAAATAATCGAAATGTCCACTACCTCAGGGCTGAAACTCAACAAGAGATTTAGGGCGAAAACACACAGCGATGCACGTCGCACGTGGTTTTTTTTAGATACTTTTAAACATGCGACAAAAAAACTTGCACATGTTCTTGAAACGCCCAGCACGCCCCGCCCCAAAATGACCCCCTGGACTGTTTTCGATAAAATTGTATCTTTGTATTTATCCTTGCTTGACAGTGATCGATAACGGTGTATCCCATATTTGAAGTCATGTAGGAGACCCCCCACAGCGAGGAGCCAAGCACACGATGTGCCGTTCATCGCTGTGTGTTTTCGCCCTTAAACCAGCTTGGAATGTGTGGCTGCTTCAGACGATAAACGACTCACAAATGAATAACGCGTATTATATAAAAAAAAAAATGACGGCGGGGAATTTTGATCGAAGCCAAAAAAAACCGGAAGTAGAAGCGGACGATATGTAATTCACATTTTCACAGGCGATTGTGTTACGTTCAATTCTGCAACATAGTCATTGTTAATTGTGCGAGGAAAAATACCGGTTTTTTGCACTTAATTTAAAGATACAGTTAGGCCGGGTATCCAATTGCAAGCAAGGACTCGAGACATTTTGCGATTTTATCTGTGATGTGTTTACTGTATCTTAGATAACGAATAGGACGAGCTTGTTTACAAGTTACACGCACATACGATTATGCATAATACGCAAGTTCGTTTAATCCCTTTTGTTCAACGTAAGTGGTGACCTTGGGAAATGTGGAGGGACGGAGAGGATTGACGAAACACTCCATTCAAGTTAATTTGTCTTGCCGTAGTAAATACATATCTAAAGGTATAATTCAGACCAATTATAAAACAGGTGCGTATTTATCGTAAGCATTTCAGTCCATTTTTCTTCATTTCAATAAATATCTTGTAAAACATGAAATATAACGTATTGCGTTGCCTGTAATACGTTTATTCTGCTTTTCCTAGATTCTGGATATATGGAATCAAAATAAGTGATAACAATTTGTGAATGAAGTCAAAAGAAATAGTGTTTTTGGAAATGAAAATTGGACTTTCGCCAAAAATATCTTATATCATTTAAAAATATTTTCTAATATATTAATAAAACAGCAATAGAAAAAAATGCATGACGGGCTAATACAAACAAATGAACACAAAAAAAAATTATGTTTCTTTAATATAATATTGGTACGATTAAAAAATAAAATGAGAAATAAGAATAAAAAACCATTTAATAAATAAATTTAAAAAAAAACACTACAAATCCATTGTTTTAATTAGGCCAGCATTTTAATATCGGAAATTTGATAAGTTACTTTTACAAATGTATAAAGCAACCTAAAACTAATGGAATGAGCATTAACGCATCGTATACGAGTAGTATTTATCCTTGCTTGACAGTGATCTATACCAAAACGACCCTTTGGACCATTTTTAGTAAAATTGTATCCTTGATTGACAGTGATCGATATAACGAATATGGGATACACCGAAAATGGTCCAAAGGGTCGTTTTGGTATAGATCACTGTCAAGCAAGGATAAATACTACCATACAATTTCAACGACATATGTATGTACATAGGTCGAATTTGTCGTTTTGAAAGGACTATCCCATGCACGCGTGCCATGAACGTCACATTTTTTTCTATATGTTTAAAACGGGTGACCGTAAAAAGGTCGAAAATGTTCGTTTACAATGCATACATATGAAAAACGGTTAGTATGTATATATATATATATATATATATATATATATATATATATATATATATATATATATATATATATATATATATATATATATATATCAGTGGCGTGCGGTAAAACTCTCTCTCCCCCCGTCGTACATCCTCGCTTAATTTGCGCGAGTAGGATACAAGTGGAACAAGAGGAACAGGCTTTTACTCCCGTATCCTGCGCGCGCACATTAAACAAGGCTGTATGACAAAAAGAGAGATAATTTCCAATGATATATATTATATTATATATGCATAGGACCGCTTACCATGCACCCTTTTTTTTCGATCTTTCGACTTAAGATCTTTCAATATTCGATCTTTGCTTTTTCGACCTTTCGATGCCGTGATGTAGACCGGTCGCGTTATCATGCTTTCGGGGACGTTGTATCGTTCGGGGACGTTTCGTCGCGGAACCAATATGCCCGAATGTCTATAATTAAATGATCACAGTGCACAAAAACAAACGTTTGCACATTGGCGCATTTATCAGTAGTCAGACATGTTTGAGTAGATTGAAATAATAATAAGTAAAAATGCAAGATTTAACAGGAGATTGGAGTTTCGAGAGATCATTGTCAAATTGTCAGAGACGGCACGTGGTGTCGAGGTGAAGAGTTGCACCTTCCCACGACCGGTTATTTCTGGTTCGGTAGCCGCTGAAACCGGTGGCTCACATTTGTCGTTACGAATGACTCACAAAACTCTCGACGGTTGGCGACCGCTGCCTATTATATTGAATATTATAATATGTTACGTCGGACTAAAACAAACACTCGGAAAAATTAACGCACGAAATTCACCTGTCGAAACCAGTTTGATATAATTGACATTTTACATCATCAACGGACGCGACGAGTCTCGTCGCCTGGAAAACTCTCGTAATAAGAACACACACACAAGTGTCGATAAGAGTTGCATTATGGCCAAGTAATTTATTGACTATTGCTCGCGAAACACATTTAGATACGACGATTTAAATAAAATGGCGGTCTTGTCAGCGCTGATGGACAGAAGACGTGTGAATAAACACAATGACACACAGCATCCGACCGTTTCAACGGTCAAATCAATGCGTTGATTTCATTTCAAATCCATTCCTTTCCACAATAGCTTATTGATCCGTTCGAAAATAGCTATGTAGTTTAGAATCAGCAGTTGAAGATTAAACATTCCATTCGGTGGTGTGAGTATTGCGGAAACGCTCTTTTAAAGATTTAATAATTGTAAACGTAAATATACAGAGAAATGTTATAATAATAGAAGGGCCCTTACGAATAAATAAATGCTGTCAATATTACGCGGCACGTCTCCATAACTACGCTACATTGTACGGAATACAATCAGATCAATTTACTTATAAAAATGTATCCCATGTTGTTTGTTGTGTGTTTTTGAACGCATTGTGCAATTTTTAACGACGCTTGTCCATCTTGCGAGTAATATAAACAAACAGAGAAGTTTTTATCGGACATACGTCGAGCACCGAGCATCAAATACGACTAAAATTATTTAGGAATGTCTGTGGACAATCGTCACTTGACAACAATATAACGTCTAAAGCCACTTTTATTATTATAGCGGACCCAAAGCGCGCCGTTTATTATTCAATTGTTGTAAATGCTTTGTTAAAGGTTCGCCGAACCTTTTTTTGCACTCTAGCTTTGTAAATAGAGCCAAACCGCCCCGATTCCTGGAAAAAGCACGCTCTCTATCCGTAGTCAAATTATAAAATTTCTTTGTAAATATATCATCTTCGACATACATATAAAACCCTTTATACGAAGGTAGCATTTTTGATTTGAAAACACCATTCAGACCTTCGATCAATGCGTTTCGACAGTGATGACTAGAGGTCGGAATCTGAAGGGGCCGGAAACGTGCCGCCTATTGTTTCATTGTTGTAAATCCTTTGTAAAAAAAGGTTCGGCAAACCTTTAACAATACATTTACAATCTTTGAACAATAAACAGCCCCTTCAGATTCCGGGCTCTAGTGATGACGTATGGATGTGAAACTTGGACACTGAACGCCAAGATGCTGCACAATGTCTAATGCACTCAAAGAAGTATGGAACGCTGTATGCTTGGCATAACGAGGAAAGACAGGTAACGGAACACATGGGTCAGAAGTATGACAAGAATACAGTAGATACAGTAAAGACATTTAAATGCCAATGGGCAGGCTACGTGACTAGAATAATGGACGAAAGGTGGTCGGAGGAAGTGTTTGAATGGTACCCGAGAGAATGGGTAAAAAAAAGGGTAAAAGGAAGACCGCAGGGAAGATGGGTAGACGAAATTAGGAAATTGTGTAGCGTGAGATGGATGAGAGTTGCGGAGAACAGAGACGAGTGGAAGCGTGTTGGAGAGGCCTTCATCCAGCAGTGGATGGTGAATGGCTGTAGATGATGATGATGATACGAAGTTAAGAGGATCTTTCACGGATGTCCAGCAGCATAGGTCAGTGGTTAACATGTAATTGATTTTGATTTTTAAATGCTTTTTATTATTACTAAATTATGTACGCAATGCATCCTACATATATCTATTTTAATTGCTACTGATCTACTGACCATTTTCTATTTTACAATTTTATTATATTTTTGTTAGTAATCATAGTATTATATTATTCAAATGTTAATGTACAGCATAATAGAAAAAATAGCTCAAAAACTTATTTACAATTCTTGTTAGCATGTAATGCTTATAACTGAGTGGTCATATATATTTAAAAGGTATCTGAAAAAAACTACGACCGCATGCGGATTGTATTTTAACACAGGACCGACACATTTCTTTTTATTTATTTTTTTAATTAATAGTTTAATATGCACTAACTCATGCGATGATATTACATCGGGCACAACACTAGTGTATACATACATATATACTATTGGCGCTACAAGGCTTCGCTCGGTAAATGGAAATGAAATGGAAACCATGAAAAAAATCTTCATTTATTTTCTAATAAATTTATTTGAATCGTAAAAATTAATATTATTTAACGACCGACCAATCACAAACGTGTTTGACCAATCCAGCCAATCAGAAACGACTTTGAAGGTAGCCAATCAGAAACTATTTACAGACACCGTTTCGGTGTTATATATGTACATATAAGATGTATAAAATTAAATGAAATATTATATATAAGGTAGTTCAACAGTGAAACGGTTGTTTGTCGGTTGAGGAGTTGTGGGTTCAAATCCCGATCGAACGCGGAAATTTCATTCGATTTTATCGATCGTGTGTTGTTGTCAAAATCTGGATGATTTTGAAATCCAGATCGATCGTCTCGTGTTTACTGGTTTTAACTAACAATAATATTGGTTTCATAAAAAATTGGCTCATTCTCAATTTTCATTATTTTTGCTTCAGAAGGCAACGAAACCCACAGGAGGTAAAAACTTTTCCAAGACAATTTCACTACATGACAATTATTGGTACATGACGAAGTAGACTAAGCTCAACTGAACTTTTGTATACAAATGGTATGAGATTTTTGATTCGTTCCAGTCACGGATGCATTTGGACCCGTGTGTGCATCAGTGGCTGGGAGTTTATTTCGGAAAATAGGACTTGAGCGACTATTTCAGACATTGCTAAGACGATACGACCGACTTCCCGTTTTTGTGAAACTAAAAACACGCGTTGGAACTGTCCAGATTGCATAATAAAAGTGCAATGGCCGGCAAAGCAACACGTTTAAAAAAATGGTATCAATTCGCTACCCATTTGACAAAACTCTTATAATTGCATTACCTGATACGAGATCGGATAATGAAAGTGATTGCGATTTTTCAAAAACTTTTTTGATGATTAAATAAAAGGTGAACTTACTCTTTGAGGTGCTCCCAGTAAGCGATGGAGTGCTGGTAGTTGACAGGTGAGAGGCAGAAGGGTGCTGAATGTGTGAAGTACAGATTTTCCAGGAGTTGGGGCTTCGCTCCAGCATCTGAAGGGATCTGTGTCGTTCACGTACCGTACTCTGCACGTCATCTCCTGTCTGGTCATCTTCAGCTCCACTGTCTGCTTCTCTTCGACACTCATCTGAAAAACAATCAACTACATCAATACTGACAACTAAAAACATACTATCCAGCACTGCAAGTCAACAGCCCGGAATGGCAGGGCACGAAAAATAGTAGTTCCCTTCATACTGTACAGCAGCGCACGTTCAGACAAGTTTTGGCCGAACGCAAGGCCACATTATTATCCACAAGAATAGTCGAAATATGATTTTTGTGGAATCGAAATGTGGAATTTTATTTAATTCTCATATAAACACAATTTAATATATTATTCCTATTGAGTCAATTCAGTTTCGTGTAAATACGAGTAAATAATAGTAGCGAGTTTTTAGCTCGAAATTTTACCGATTTAAAATTCAGCACACTTCCAATTGACCCTTTTAAACGAAAACAAAAAATAGTTTGGCCAGAAAACTATCCCAATAAATATGTTTCAAAAGAAAATACTCAATATAAAATGGTATTAACAGTGGGAAAAAATCCCATGTGAAAATACGTACTTTTGACTTTTGATTTGAACTGGACGAATACTTATGGAGAGATTTGAAAGCTGAAAAGTACTACAAATGAAAGATAAAATACCCGACTATAGATTCCAATATTCATTTTTAACAGAAAATTGACAGATTTTGAGACATCGACCGAACAACACCAAGATGTAGAAAAATCGCGCGATTTAAAAAACACCTACATATATCTCCGAATCTCGAGCCAATCAGCATTTTTTATTACCAGATTCGTGTTTACTGGGAATATATCTATAAGAAAAGTCATATCTCGTCTCTGAACCATTTTTCGTGTCGAACAGTGTAACCATACTAACACACTTGTGTAGTGAGTCTCGGTGATTACTAGAGGTAGGACCGGAAGCGTGCCGTTTGTTGTTCAATTGTTGTAAATTCTTTGTAAAAAAGGTTCGGCAAACCTTTAACAATGCATTTACAACATTTGAACAATAGACAGCCCCCTCAGGGTCCGGGCTTTAGTGATTACAACAAAATGTCTATACCCTTCAGGTATAACACATAGATTACCTAAACACAATCTGCTTTAGGTCATCAACTTTAGAGAGTCTTTAATTAATATAATGTATAAGATGTATTATGAGCATTTATAAGAATTGTAAATAGGTTTTTGAGCTCTTTTTCCTATTATGCGCTGTATATTAACATTAGAATAATATAATACTATGCTTACTAACAAAATTAAATTAAAATTGTAAATTAGAAAATGATCAGTAGATCAGTAGCTATTAAAATACATAGATATAAGATGTATTGCGAACATAATTTCGTAATAATAAAAAGCATTTAAAAATTAAATTAAATTACTTGAAGATTAAATTACCGTTGATCGTATTGTACACATGTATGTATGTATGTATGTATGTATATAATATAATATTTGAGGTTTAATTTTTTACACGCGTTTGAATCTCCAGTACGTGATCGCATTGCAAATTGCGCACGGGGATAATGTACTGTTGTAATTTCAATTCGATCGCACACTCCTCGTTTGCTTTCGGTCTCTGGAGGAATTCGCTGAGATCTATCGGATGTTTGCACAAAATCTATTTATTAAACTGCCAATATGTATTGTATTGCAGTGCGTGTGTGTATGTATTATGTGCATGTATGCATATTTGTTTTGGACAAGTTCCAGCGTATGCGAAACGATAGGTATGCGTATTATGGAAAAATAAAATACAGTTTCCGATATTTCTGGACGCCTAATGTTTATTTAAACATTCAAATTTAATTTCGAATTCGTAAATCGCATTGTTCGCGTGAGAACGACGCTGACGCCATTGTCTGGAGAAGAATTCAATAAAATAAAACGCACATTACACCTTATGCAATTTCAAATATGTAATCGAAATAAAAACAATGAGCACACTCGGTAGACGTGTTAACTTTGTATATATGTTAAGTTGTATATGCCATGAAATATTTGTTTTTGATTGTTAAATGCTTTTTATTATTACGAAATTATATTCACAATACATCTTATATCTGTTTTAATAGCTACTGATCTACTGATCTTTTTCTATTTTAAATTAATTTTGTGAGTAATCATAGTATTATATTATTCTAATGTTAATGTACGGTACAATAAGAAAAAGAGCTCAAAAACCTATTTACAATTCTTATACATAAATGCTCATAATACATCTAATACATAATATTAATTAAAGACTCTCTAAAGTGGATGATCTAGAGCAGATTGTTTTTGGGTAATCTGTGTGTTATACCTGAAGGGTATAGACATTTTGTTGTAATCACCGAGACTCACTTCACAAGTGTATTAGTATGGTTATTAGTGATTGTGTCATAGAATCTACTGGTTAGTTTGTTAGTAATGTCTGTAACAAACGGAATATTATATATGGCATCCAGAGTGTATTTTCAGTTGTAATATATTCCAACTGGCGTTTAAGGTCATTCACATTCGAATGCAATTCAACTATTAAATTATAGCTCTGCTAGCGCGAATATACTTTCAACATTGTGCGCCAGTTGTAATATAACTAAGCTTCGGCGCGACTGTGTCCACCATTGTTCATTTTTATATGGAGCCTTTCTTTTTGCTCTCTAGCTATGTAGTTTGCCCTCTTTCCTGGAAAAAAGCCCCAAAACTGCCATTTTTGGTCCAAAAAGCACGCTTCCCAATGCAAAAATGCAATTCCCCATATGAATCAACTTACATACGTGGGCTGGACGGAACATATTCCAACTAGTCAAAATATATTACAATTGAAAATACACTTCAACTATAACGTTGTTGTATAAAGTTGGTACCAGGCTAGATGGAATATATTCCAACTAGTCAAAATATATTAACAACTGGAAGATACACTTTAACTGTGACATATGCATACAACTGTCAAATCGAATGCGCATCAAAACGTCAGAGGCCGACTGTAGTTGGTCAATAGAAACAATCACTAGACTAGAGCGTTTCGTTTCATATCCGGTCTAAACTTGCACCCCTCGCTGAAAACGTTAAAACGTCAAAAATATATTGAAAATAGCCCCTAATATTGAGAAATATGTAATATGAATAAATAATTTTGGCAAGCTACCGTCCGTTTGCGAAACACAAGATCGCGTTAATATGACTAGTATACTTGGCTGAGGTGTCTTGAGTAGAGATAATCTTAATGACTGTTTGTATTTAAAGATCTGATTCAAATATTTTATTATACATCACTGGAATATATTCAATTAGCCAAAGAATCTTTTATGAATGTTTCTGTTTACCGCCCCCAACTGAATCAGTTCAATTAAATATTATAAAAACAACACTGCTGAACGAACAGTAAAGGCGCGGACACACAGAGCTGTACGCGGCACGTGTTTTTTTTCTTAGATAGTTTTGAATATATAAAAAAAAAACGCTGGCACACCCATTACATACATATATGCCTTAGCAATCCTGGCCAAAACTCACCCCCTGGAGTGTTTTCGGTGATATTTTATCCTTGTATTGACATTAATCGATAGCGGTGACTCTCATATTTGAAGAAATGTAGGAGAAACTTGTCAAAATAATAAGATTGTACGAATTAACAATGACGTGAAGACCCGCCCATTCACAACCGGCGTCTATCTAGGCATGCCGTGCCGTACGATTCAGTGTGTTCTTACCGTGACGTTTGTCGGAGTGCACACACGGACGAGATATTCCTTTTTGATTTTTACATACCTCCTTTACGTTTCACTTACGATTACAATTCAGGAAAAAATTTGCCTCTTATCCGATCGTTTTCATACTTTACTCATCAATATAAGTAAATGGATCCTCCGCCATTACGATGGTGCAAAAATATCGTGTAAGAGGCGTTTGAAATTTGAATTTCTGAAAAGTGCCTGACGTCTATCCGGTTTTTAGTTTTAAACATAGATGGCGGTAGTAAAATAAAATTATTGGTATATTTTATTCAAAAAATAATTTGTTTATTTTGTTCACATTGGGAAGTTATCTCATAGCAAAGTCATGCAAAGCTCAAGGGCCCAGCTTGACAGGGGCCCCAAATTACTATACACTCAATATTATTTACCATTATCCAACTTAAAGATATCGAAAGTAATAAAAATGACTTGAGTCGTACATTTGTATACACAAAATATTGTTTTGCTCCACTATCGGTCAGCAAAGAGCAATAAAACTGTGGAACAAAACCAGAAAGCAGTAAAACAAAGAGCAGTAAAACTCTGAATGGGATTGAAATCTCCCCCTAACATTTTTACGCTACTCAATAATTTTATATTACTCTAAATTTTTTCAATAGATTTATGAGCCGTTTTTTATTTACGATCATGAAGTCTTCGAGCTGTAATATTTGCTGTATACATAATCTGACATATGATAATAGAAAACGTTGGACTGTATTTGCTACTTCAATCACCAAGAAATTCAAAACAAGACATTGGCATCAAAGCAGTAAATCATAGCATAACTGAATGTAAGAAGGATCGTATTTATTTGTGTTTTTTAAACAGAACGAATTATTTTGGATCAGTTTTGAGTTGGTTCACTATCCGAGTCTGAAAAATCTTATCTTTTATTGATTTAACGATTTAATAATTATAATCGAACCGATCTAGTAAGAGACTCACGCAAATTGTACTCGCGATGGCCAATTACATTGCATTTCATTTTCGCATTGCATTTTGGTCAAGAAATACAACACTGTTAGTGCGTATAGCGGTCGGTAGAATTTGACTTTTATTTTTGTAAGTTTTGAGTTCGTGTTCGTTCGGATTCTAAATTAAACAATTGGCTACGTAGGTGTGGAATCATCGTGATGTTAAATTTTGAATCAAAATTCTAAGTTTAAACATCAATGATTCATTTCAGTGATGATTTGCCAGCTTGCAGTCGCCAAGTAGCTCGGAAAGAGGGTGACCACTATCCGTGTCCGGACATTTCATCGCGGTGGCTTTTTAACTCACTAAACAGACTATAGGACAAGGTATAGAGCGTTTACTAACCAAAGCATACATATCATAGAGCCTATAGACGAACTTATATACATCCTAAACTTATATAGCCCACCACCCCTTTTTTATATGAAAAAATACTCTGATATATTAAATAAATAAAGTTTTGAACTACAGTCCATAATCCTGGATATAATGTAGGTATTGGCTTTTGCAGCCAGAACTACTACATAGTACCCTCTTTTACTTTATCTAAGTACGATGTACATTTTATTTTATATAGATATATACCAGGAAGGCCTAATAAGTAGACCCCAATGCACTTTCCTAGACAATTAATTATAAACATTGCAGTATTTTTATTATATAAATCGCTGTTTTCGAGAGGCTGAAGAACACGAAATTAATAAACAATTAATTATTGATTTGTGCATACATTTTTACATATTGTACATAAATCAAATTCAGATGTTTGTGACATAGCGGGTGGGATGATTTTTGCCAATTTGATGGAGGAACCGTTTCAACAATGAAATCAGATAAATTGGCAAACTCTGATAAGAAACGATCGACTTGGAGTAACAAATATCCAAGTCTGACCAGCAGTGATAAAGATTAGCACGAAATTGAACCCGGTAGCCTATCGATGCTAAACATAAACGCAACCACCGAGCCATTCTGCTGGCTATGTACGTAGTAACAATAGATGGAGTGCTAGGGCGGAATCACACAGCGGTGAATATGGCACGTGGTTTTTTTAGATAGTTTTAAACATCTAAAAAAAAACTACGTACCACATTCACCGCTGTGTGATTTCGCCCTTATGGTCGTGCGAAAATTCGATTTCGGGATTTTCACTTATTTGAACTCAGAATCGATGACTAATCACATTATTTAGTATGTGTGCATTTTGGAGATTTTTTGAACACCCGTTAGTCCTATTGAACTGAAACGTCTTAGTATCAGTTACTGACATGTTTATCGATACGACGTGATTTTTTTCAATTTTTTTAAGTTCCCCGGTGATACCTCCAATTTTTTCAAGTTCAAGTGATACCTCCCCTTATATGTATGTACATAGGTGTCATGGTGCATTTATAGAACATTAAAACAGGAAGAAAATTTTGCATTAATAACTCTCAATTTGGCTAAATTGTGGAGTTCAAGAGGTGGAAATGAGATTTAAGGCTTCATAGCAAACACCAGTTATATCTATATTATATTTCGAAGACAATTTTTAATGAGGAAACCTTTTTTGCAGACGGACACGCGTATGTATGTATGTATGTGTGTTAAAGAACTGGTTGTATAGCATGTCCTTGTCCGTGAACCCTAGTGGTTCATCAACGCTATTCGAACGAACGCATTTTAGAATCGATTATACCAGGACAAACTGCACTCCTTTGACGCATGTCGTAGACATAAACGCATCATTAAATGTATCAATCATTGACTTCATTTACATATGCAATGAGATCATTGTATGAATGCCGCACGAGTTTTGCGAAATGGATGTGTCAAAATGTAAAAAGAAGCTAGAGCAAAAGCAACCGGTGACATTTGTAAATGTCATATTACAATGGATTAAAAATTTGGCGATGGGCCATTGACGTACAAAAACGAATCCAGACAAGTCCAGCAATTAGTTTCTTGGCGACTCATAACTAGAGGTAGGATAGCCAAGGGGCCGCTCTTTGTTCCATTGTTGTAAATCCTTTGTAAAAAAGGTTCGGCAAACCTTTAACAATGCATTTACAACGTTTGAACAATACGCGGCACCTTCTGGGTCCGGGCATTACTCATAACTGTAGTGAGCGGACCCAAAGCGCGCTGTTCATTGTTCAATTGTTCGCCGTACTTTGTTAAAGGTTCGCCGAACCCTTTTTTTTGCACTCTAGCTTTGTAAATAGAGCCAAACCGCCCCAATTCCTGGAAAAAGCACGCTCCCTATCCTACCTCTACTCATAAGTACGTATTTCAATACCGGTTTACCAGTAAATCGCCAAAATTCGCGATTTACCGGTATATCATCTTCGACCAAGTGTGACAAAAAAATTGGTTTTTGAACGTGTGAATGTCATATTATGTCGCGTTGTCATTTTGTCCGCAGATATTATGGGCGAAAACACACAGTGATGCACGTGGCACGACTCGTAAGTACGTATTGCAATACCAGTTAACCGGCAAATTGCCAAACTTTCGCCATCGGTAAATACCGGAAACTATTTCATCGCCAATTGGGGGGAAAATACACAGCGGTGCACGTGGCATGTGGTTTAGATATTTAGATACTTTTAAACATGCGAAAAAATGGGCCGAGACGGTTCCCGGAAAGATGCATTAAATTTTACTGAATAGTATCAGTTTCGAGAAGTCATAATTTTCAAAGGCGCTCAAAAAGAACTTACGCAATAGTATTCCACAAAAAATGGGTTAGCAACCACGGATAACATCCAAATATGGAATTCTATTGCGTTAGTTCTGCTTAAACGTGTTTGAATGTTTGGATGTCTGGAGAGTGCAACTATCTCGAGTGCATTTTTCCGGTAACCGCCTTGCACATATTCATGGAACGCCCAGCCCATGGAATGACCCTCTGGGGTGTTTTCGGTAAAATTGTATCCTTGCTTGACAGTGATCGATAACGATGTATCCCGTATTTGAAGAAATATAGGAGACCACCCACAGCGGGGAGCCAGGCACACGTTGTGCCGTTCAACGCTGTGTTTTCAAGCTTAAAACATATACATGCATTAATAGCATAATACTACATAAAAAATCGATGCAAATGGCAAATTGTGGATTAGATTGTCTGGAATTAATTTTTTTCAGTATAAATGTGGAGACTTTAAATGGATAAATTTACTGGAAACGCAGACTAACTAAATCATAAAAAATCCGATCAGACGGTTGTTTCAATTGTGATCGAAACATTCAAATGAACCAAACTTTAAATAATGTGTAAAAAAAAAATAAAAAAAAAATTATTGTTACGGGTTTAATTTAATGCATTTATATGAGATTTATTTTTAATTATATACGATTCAATATAGGCTAAAGTTGTAGGGAAAAGTAATTTAGAGTTATCCATTCCACGAAAAAAAAACAACAATTGTTTTTATTTACCGGTAAATACCTGTATACCGGTAGTAGAAACAAAACTTTCAGTAATAGTATTAAAGACCTTGCATTGAAATGTATTCTAATAATATTATATAGTTAGATAAGAAATAATTTATAATAAATAAATAATTTTACGTCCTTAAAATATTACAACACGTTGGACGAATGCAACAGCATGTTTGGTTCTCGTAAGTATCTATAATAATAATATGGAAAAAAAGTGTATTTTTGACTTTTAACATTCGCTGGATAATCAATTAGAAGCATTTTAAAGCATTTAAAAGTTACAACCGATAAGAAAAACATTCGACTATTGATTTCAATACTCATTTTTGGCAAAGAAATATTAGATTTTGAGCCATAGACTGTAGAAACCAAATATACTGTAAAATTTTCACTTTTTTTTTAAACGCTCGAATCTTAAAAACAAAAAGAAACCCAACAAAATTCATTGTCATATTCGAATTGAGTGGGTCAAACTTAGCCGTAAAATAAAGGACGTATGGTCATATGAGAAATTAATCTGTAACAATTCCACAAACTTTTTTAGTATTAGAAATAAATTGGAATTGAAACCTTTGACTTTTTATTTGTTTTTTTTTTGTTACTATTGACTGTGAAAATATGTATTCATTTTCGACCTTCACAACACTTTAGTGTGGTTTCTCATGACGTAAATAATAAATTACATGTACAAAAAATATATAATATGCTCACATATTGATTTTTTTGACTATAACTTTTGATCAGCTTAATGGCATTAAAAAAACAGTTTACTTATGTATATGTATACAAAATAAAGCGTAGTGAAATATATGTATACAGAATATTCGATAGTGAAACATATGTATATGTCACAGTGAAATTATATTTCTAGTGAAAGTATATTTTCAATGACATTTCAGTGAAATCATAACCAGTTACATTTTCAGCGTTGGTTTTATTCATTTAAGATTAGATTGTTAGGGTTAGGATAGGTTAGGTTAAGTAAGGGTTGGCCCTATTCATTTAAGATTGGGTGGTTAGGGTTGAATTTATAGAGTTAAACGTTGTAAATTCATTGTTCGATACATTTTCACTGCTTGAATTGGTGAAAATATATTTTCACTAGTGAAAATATATTTTCACTAGTGAAAATATATTTTCACTAGTGAAAATATATTTTAACTTGAAATATGATTTCACTGTATCATATATGAGAGCATTTTCGATACAAGTTTGAGCGCTAATGTAGGGAGACTCACATAATATAAAAGTTCTACTTCCGGTTGTCGAATTTTGTTAAAAAAAAGCTTATTACAAAATATCACCATATATACATACTATAAGCATAAAATATCATGAAGTTAGAAATAATTTAAAATAATGAAATATGGTTTTAAAACAAATTACCACTTCCGTTTTACGAATTGTAACCAAAACCTTATTATTTCTAGATCATGAAAATCTGACCAGTGATCGATTCTGAGTTCGAATCAGTCAAAATCTCGAGTTCAAAAAATCGCATGATCACAAAACTGTACATTTTTATGTACATATGTACATACATAGATATAAAGTAATAATATTCAATATTCCGCCATATGATTAGATTTCCAAAGTTAACATAACAAATTCTACATATACATAAATATTTAATTACATATGCCATTCTCATTTTTTTACGTTTTCCGGTCTATAATTAAAATGTTCGCAATCCTAAAATGTGCATACATCTTTTGTTATAAAATGTTTTATTTATTCGTCCAGATTTATTTATTTATTCGTCCAGATTACATGATAGTCAAAAAAATGCACTAGTCTAAACGATCTAGTGCGTATATATTTTATATTAATGGAAATTTATAATTTTTAAACGATAAAAGTAATTGTCAACGTCATGTTATGGACAGCAATTCTTTCCGTAATATAATTGTAGATTTTAATTTTCGTATTAAGCCGACAATTTGATTTACGATTGATTTTATATTCGCTAACGTATAGCATACTATGACGCTCAAAGGGGAGCCATAAAAATGCAAATTCCTCGCAAAGTAATCCAAAGAAAATCCAAAGAAATAGTGCCTTAACGTATCTTTCGGTTATCTAATATTAAACTTATCTACTTATCTACGTATCTTTTGGTTATCTTATATATAATTCTAATATAGACTGTTTGCCATGTTTATATTACAAATACCGAGCGAAGCCGGGTAAAACCACTAGTACTTTATAGTAGAAGAAAGTACTCTTTAAAGATTTTAAAAATCTGTAATTTTCCATATATGTAAACTTGATTCGACAAAAGTCTTACTTTAGGAGGTAAATCTCTCTACAGTCCTTACAAATCCTACAGTCCTTACGAATCCTTGAAAATGCACCGAGATGATTTGCATGTCTGATTTTATCCCCTTTCCTCTTACCAAAACGAAATATAAATTTATGAAACGCTAGGAGTTGCGCGATGTAAGTATCTTCAAATTGGAACAAGTGCTGAATTCGTAACCAAGTATTCTTGATCCACATAAATGTGCGTTTTTGATGAATGCGACCGAAATTCCTGTGAAAATTCCTCTCAGTAAATATCAACAAGATAAATATGAATGGATGTCGAATTGCATGAAATGGAAGACTGACTGTTTAATTATTTAAATATTAACTCGTTAATATATAATATATAACTAGTGGTTTTACCCGGCTTCATTCGGTATGAAAAAAGAATCCGGAACAGGAAATGAAAAAGGAATCGGGGTCAGGAATTGAAGAAGGAATCAATCCGGAAATGAAAAATGAATCCGGATCTGGAACTGAGAAAGGAATCCAGAATCGGAAATGAAAAAGGAATCCGGATCCGGAACTGAAAAAGTAATCCGGAACAGGAAATGAAATAGGAATCGGGATCAAGAATTGAAAAAGGATCCGGATCTGAAAATTAATTTTTGATCCTACAATCATCAAACTTGCATTTTTATTTGAATACTAGCTGAACCCGGCATACGTTGCAATGCCACAATAACGCATGCAATTCCCGTTCCCGTTCTCATTTTTCCGAAAAATGCAGGCAGCGAACACATTTGAAATTATTCAATTGTTTGTTTATTTTACCCTAACAATGCAGATCGTGACGCGAAAACATTAGAAATTATTGCATTGCAATGCTACTCATTCCCGAGTTCCGTTCCCGTTTTCGGGCGATTTTATTTTTACAGTAAGCTTCCCGGACATGCTTACAACAAATCCTTAAAGTTCCATCGTAATCGGTTGAGTGGTTTAGGAGCCTATACGAGACAGACAGACAAACAGACATTCATTTTTCTATATTATATATATATATATATATATATATATATATATATATATAGATTTTTAGCTCGTGAGTTATTTAGACTAAACTATGGGAGGCCTTTTTGTGTTATCATTTTAGTATCATAGAAAAAGGGAGGTAGACAAAGTAAGTGTTGGAATGGTACCCAAGAAAATGTAAAGGGTGAAAGGGAGACTATTTTTGGCGCCCTCAGATTTTGAAGCCCGGGACCATCACTCGCATCGCATCTCTCTCTCTCAGTATACGATTAAGTTATTACAGGTTATCCAGTTGTCATTTGCCGGTAAATACCAGTATACCGATAGTAGGAAAAATCATTTACAATTTACCGGTTTTGAAATTTGACGGTAAATTGCAACAATCCTACACGTGATATAACTTTGCTCTAATCTCAAATATAATAATTATGATTTTTTTTCGCTTGTACAACATTATGTATACACGCAACAACTGTATATGTACACGCAAATTATAAAAAAAAATACACGACTTGTTCACGACCGGAACCGAACCTGAAAAACCCAAACACTAAACCCAAGTACTTTCGTGATAAGTCACTTCGACAAGACCCAGTACAATTTCAGCTCAACTGTAACAACACACAGGTACATAGAATCGAAACTAACAATGTGCAAAGCCGATTGCAATCAAAAGTTCAAAAGCTCACTTTTCCAAAACTACATAAGTTCGCTATGGAATTTGTTGATTTTTCGCTGTAAAGATACAGTGGAGATATGGTACGTATATATATAAATATATATTCACCCCGAACATGGTCATGGTGATGGTGATGGTGGTGGAAAATGTGTGCAAAAAGGGCCGGCGCGACTGAACAGCACCGACCCCACAAGCAGACTGACCAAGCAATCGCTGTCCAACTCAAAGATGACCAGTCGTGGCTAAATACACCCCAGAGCGATGCTTCTCAATCTCATTTGCCTCGAAGTTGACAATATTGATCAGTGGCTCTCAACCGAAGTATACAAACTCCAATTGAAGACAAGAATCGAGTCGATTCTAGTCTAGGGTTATATTTGCGAATGGAAGAAAAATGGCGTGTTTGTCGAACAAATCTGACAACATAGAATGATCTGATGAAAGAAAGAACAGAAGCTTTTATATGAACACAGTCTTGTACCGGTTCGGTGATGACTAGTCAAATGTGAACCGGTCACAAGACAACCGATCGCTCTAGATCGGTCACACGTGATCACCCGTCACACTAAAACTGGTCACGAGAAAACTGGTCACATCCTAAAATCGGTCAATCAGTTTTCTCGTGACCGATTTTAGGGTGTGACCAGTTTTCTCATGACCAGTTTTAGTGTGACGGGTGATCACGTTTGACCGATCTAGCGCGACCGGTTGTCCTGTGACTGGTTTACATATGACTAGTAGTCCGTTTACCCTTGTACCATATGTACAAATGTGTACAACGCACACAGGCGGCCGAAATATTTATTTATATTTATTTAACGTTTTGGACCATTGTGGCATTACAGGAAGAACCTAATGCGCCACAATGGCCTACATAATAAAATAAAATAAGAGAGGGAGAAAACATTAATAGATAGAACAAAAAGCAAAAGCAAAAAATTAAGATACAAAAAATTACAAAAAAAAAAAGAAAAGTAAAAAATAATACAGCATTTAAGAGGGCTGGATACCCGAAACCTTAATTTTGTTGCCGTTCCTTTCTTCGATATATATATATTGAGTGAATGCCACAGTTGCGCCTCGACCAGATAATATCTATGTATTTTAAATCGAAAAATCGAGGTTTCGTATTCTCCAGTTTTATCCCCCAAAACTGGACCAATTTAAGAAAAAAAATCATCTTCGGTGTGAAAAAGATATTTTCTATGTTTGTGTGGTCGTATTTTTTTAAAAATCAACCGTTAAATAAGCACGCTGGACTCTTTTTGTGGGTGTAAAAAAGAGGCGATTTTATAGACGTTTGGCGGCTCTTAACTACTATAAAAAATAACCAATCAAAAAAATAAAACCACAGAAACATGCCAATGGTGGATATCCATAGCATATTGAAAAATAATTTCTCTAGTGCCATTATTGAGGAAGAGAGAAGTGTAATACGTTTGTATGGACAAGGCGCTGATGTATGTACATATGTACAGCCCTCTTAACACAATCATAAAATACATTATAGTAATAATTATAATTAAAATCAGTAAAAATACAAAGAAGGGAATGTCTTGCACCTGCAGCCTGTTCCGATAAATAAGAACAAGCTACAAATACAAAACATCCTTGCGAGGTCCAAATGGACGAGAGTAGATTATTAAGATTCCACACATACATCACATTCAAATTAAGAGAATAATGATGAGCGTAGGTTACCAGATAAATATGTTGAAATGAATGAATGAATTGAAAGGCAGCAACTCACATATGTATTTGTACATATGATAATAAATATCAAGGCGGCTCAGGAAAGAGGGCGTTTTGGGGCTTTTTTCCAGAAAACCGGGCAAACTACAAAGCTAGAGAGCAAAAAACAAAAGGTTCACCGTAAAAATGAACATTGGTGCGCCGGGTCGCGCCGGCCTATGGTAATGAGTAGAGGTCGGAATCTGAAGGGGCCGGAAACGTGCCGCCTATTGTTCCATTGTTGTAAATCCTTTGTAAAAAAGGTTCGGCAAACCTTTAACAATGCATTTACAATCTTGAACAATAAACAGCCCCTTCAGATTCCGGGCTCTAGTAATGAGTAGAGGTACGATCGGAAGCGTGCTTTTTCCAGGAATCAGGGCGTTTTGGGTCTATTTACAAAGTTGGAGTGCAAAAAAAAAGGTTCATCATGAAAATGAATAATGCACCGCGAACAATAAACAAAGAACGGCACGCTTCCGGTCCTGCCTCTAGTAATGAGAGTCGAAAAAATTATGTTCCTAAAAATTACGAAACAAGACATCGTACTTTCTAGAATGCATTTACTAGGGTTGTCTTGTTGTATACTTGTGGATTGCTGTTGCAATTTACAACTTGTAATACAACGAACAAAAATTCGGAGAAATAACAGGATAGCAGGTATAGCTTTGAACCGCATAGAGCTATGTCTTCTATGTTCTATCATCTTTGCGACTGCCAGGATGTTGAGGATGTTTGGTATTGGTTGGTCATCGAAAGAACAATATCATAGACGTGGGATTGTGGGTAAAAATACTTTATTTTCATGAAGGAACTTGAAAACGTTCAGTCTCTCTTGTCATCTAGTCCTGTTCAGAACTAAATGTTTTAGTTTTTTGTCTGTTTTTCTCGTTAATTTTTATTGTGATTAAAATTTTCATCACTATATTTATTACAGGGTAATATTTTTGCACTACTCGCATGCACTTCGTTTTTTTTTTTTAAATAACATGATTAATACAAATGCTGATAAAATTAAAGGGCGGCCGATTTAAGTTTGCACACAGATGGCCGAGCTCCTAGGCGCGGCCCTGTCTAGAAGATTATGTAGACTTAATTAAAATTAAATTATGTATCAATATATTTATAGAAAGAAAAGGGTTAAAGTTGCACTTGCATAGATGCGTATGTATGTATAAACTTCAAAACAAGTTATCGCTTTTGCAAAAGTTGCCGATGCACGCGATTCTTTTCTTATTGTTATCGATTGAATACTATGTCAATAAAACTTTTCTAAAGAACAATCGTGTATATTATTATCTACATATATGGAGTCATAATTGTTTTTGATACTAAAAAAAAAAATTAAACTTAAATTGACGTCATTTTAAATAACTATAAATTATTAAATAATATTAAAACTAAATTATATAAATAACAACGTTAATTTAAATATTTGATTTAAATTTGTAGTTGATTCACTATTATCGAATATTTGGAATTGTTTTTAAATATTTAAAGTAATAATGAGACATCTGTTGAACAAAATTTAAATATGAATGGTTTGAAAATTATTTTTACTTTATTTCAATAGATGCTTCAATTTTAAAACAAAAATTCTTTGAAATGATAACACTAAAAACCAGGGACACGAACCGGAACCGTACCAAACACCGACAACCGGAATAACAGTTATTTTTGCCGGATCGAAAACCGAACGGACATTTTTTCAGTTCGGTTCCGGTTCGTATCCATGGTTTTGAGTGTTATTTTTTTTTTAATTGAAGCAGTGACATCTATTGAAGAAATATTTAAGCACTTTTCAAACCATATTGAATTCGGTAAAATTAATATACATTCATGTGTATGTATGTACGTATATACTTTGGCATTGAAGAATTAATGGACAAGCGTACAGGAATGTATATTGAAAATGTTTTTGAAAGTTGAATATAATATCGATATCAAACAAATCTACTTACAACAGACAATGGAGCTTATATTATAGGGGATGGGATTAAATTTCCCAACTCATTAGAAATCGAAATAGACAAAGAAAACCAGAATATTAATTTTGAATGAGACTATTACGCAAATATCCTACGAAATATGCTACCAAATATTGATAACTGTTCTCTCTCTCATCCCATCGGAATAAAATATGTGGCACATACTTTACAATAATTAGCAATCAAACATTCGATTAACGATTCCGATTTAAATACAATTATGTGTGAAGCTCGCGAGTTGGTTAAAAAGCTAAGAATCCCTTCTCTTATTATGAAATTTAACGAAAATGATACAAAAAGACTTGTAATAGACTGTATTACTAGATGGAATTGACACATTCGATATGTTAAACTCTTTATCGTTATGTAAAGCATTTTCGTCAAAAATAGCTGAAAACAATATGGAGTACAATTTCCCCGAGCAGAAATCGATCGACGGGACGGCCATTAAAATAATCCAGGATGAAATTGCAAAGCGAGCAAATTACGTCGGGTGATTTTTACGGGATTATGATTCAACGAAAATTGAAAATACAAAACTTAAAAAATAGATACACCCATCCATACCTGTAAGAATTAACTTCTAGAATAAAGCAAACCACTAGATTAATTCTAAGCTGTTGTCGCACTTTTGTTCCTAAAAGCAGGGCTTGATGAAAAGTTGGTAAGCCTAGAGAAAGTCAATTAAGTATGTGTGTTTGTTTGCATTTTAGCTTTTTTGCATATATTGCACCAGCGACAAGCTGCAATATTCTTCATTGACATGGTAACTACGCATAAGATATAGCGAAAACCCGTATAAAGAGATGTATAGACGGTGTGGGTGTATTTACAATAATTTGCTAATATTTAATTACAAGACAATGGAAATCCGTAAACCGAAAACCGGAACTGAACCTATAGGTATATGTAAATATATATATTTTTAGCGAATCGGATCGAAAGAAATAGCGGTACGGGTCGCTGATTATAACACTCAAAACTCAATTTCAACAGAGTGAAAATAATAATAATGAACTAAAATGGTCAAATAATGAAAACATATGGCACTGCGAGAAAGTATTACACAACAAAGAAAATTCAGACGTGGTCTTAAAACGGCTAGATACATAATGAGAGCCTATAATGCAAATGTTGTGTGAGATATACATAGTCATAGGGTTTCTGAAAACCCGGGTTTTCAAAAAACGACGGATCCGGGTCCAATATTTTGAAAACGCGACGGGTCCGGATCCGGTCAAAATCAAAAACGTTCAGATTTTAATTTATTTATTACGTAAAAGGCGATAAAAACCGAATTAATTGACGTGTCACTCTCTCGTTTTTCATTTGGATATATATATATATATATATATATATATTATGTGTTTTAAGATGTTTTATTAGTGCAGATGTACTTGAATTTTGAACAGCTATTTCTGATTCACACACTTCGCAGCATGCTTTATTTCGTGTTTTTGATCCCACTACATAGATCCCGGTAACGGGATCTAGTGGCTATGATTATACGAAATTCATAATGTATTATTGTCCTAATAGAATATACGATATCATGATATTTCATTGTTCGATTTAAGGTACGTGTATTGTTTAATTTCAAAACACGTGAAACTTAATAGGATACCCAATATTAATTAATTTTAAGATTTCACCACATCAACATAAACAATCTCAAAATGATTGATTAAAAGAAAAATTATATTCATACATTTATTTAAGTCCAGGTTGTAGATGTGAAGCGGGAAGTCAAGTAGATAAGTTCAATAGTCGCGAATCGATAAAAAAACAGGCCGAATAAATGGGAAATGAAATGAAACAAACAACGGATGAATGTTTTAAACGAAAGTTGAACAAGATTGAATGTACTTTACCTATCATATTCCGTAAAAAAGGAACTTGTGGTTTTTTCCCTTATTTAAAAAAGGTAGCGTAAAAGTCTACTAACGTTAAAACGGTTTTTACTAATCCTTTTTGTCTTCCCGGTGCATATATGTATATGAAACTGGCTAAAATTGTTATTTTGGCATGGGTTTTATCATCAATTGTATTGTTTTTAAGATCATCTAATATATATAACTATTACGTTTTATGTTTATTTTTATCACTGTACATTGATGTATTATGTCTAACGTTTCATAACGATTTCATAATTAAAATTATCAATATGTTTTCGAATTTTAAATTTAAAATACCTTATTGCTACATTATTATTTAACCCGAGGATTTTTCAATCGATGAACTTTGTTTCACTTTGTGGCCTATTGAAATTAACTTAAAAATATGTACATATATGAGTGAAATTCTACATTTATTCATTATTTACGGGATTTATGGATTTTATTTTTAATTTTTACACTTTTGCTATTTTTTTTTCTCTCTGAATGATGTATTATTTTCCTTTTGTTACTTTTTTTTATTATTTTATTTTACCATGTTTTCTGCTTTTGCTTTTTTCCTTTATTTACAGTTTACTTGTTTTTATATCATGTTTTTATATCTTTTTCAAATGTAGGCCATTGTGGCGCATTAGGTTCTTCCTGTAATGCCACAATGGTCCAAAACTATTAAATAAATAAATAAATAAATAAATTTAGCGAAATTTCAGTACGTATCGTTTTCGGTTGCATTCCATCATTCGCAGTTTTCTCAGTCGTAAAATCAATTTCTTAAACAAATAAGGTCATATATATGTATATGAATCACTTACACACAGAATCTATAAAAAACACATACATATTTGGATATTCTCTATGGGTCTACCTCACGGGCCGGAATGTGAAATTACCGAAAACGCAAATATCGGAAGGCAAATATCGAAAATCGAAAGATCTTAAGTCGAAAGATCAAAAAAAAAGAGTGCATGGTAAACGGTACATACTCACTTAATTTGCGCGAGCAGGATACAACAGGAACAAGAGGAACAGGCTTTTCCCCCCGTATTCTGCGCGCGCACATTAATACGAGAGGAAAAGCCTGTTCCTCTTGTTCCTGTTGTATCCTGCTCGCGCAAATTAAGTGAGTATGTACCGTTTACCATGCACCAGTGGCGGCTCGTGCATATGGGCTGCAGGGCTGCAGTCCTCCCAATACAGTACAAATGCATGCTATTTTTGTCGTCCACATGGGCTGCGGGGCTGCAGACCTCCCAGTATAATAGATATTCAAGTTATTTTTGTTTTCATTCGATCAACGGTTTGGTTAACGAGCTACTACAGCCTGAATAATCTCTGCAGCCCCCCCACTATGAAATCTCACGAGCCGCTACTTCCATGCACCCTTGAATTTTTACGTTAATACTCGAAATTTTAAATACCCGGACCCGGCGGGCTTTGAAGGCCGGGTCCGGGGCCGGGTTTTAAGACATTACCCGGTCGGGTCGAGTCCGGAAACCCTAGATATAGTGTGGAAACGAACCCATAGATTTTTTAAATTTATTATTAGATCAGGAATTTTATAATCTCGTGATGGAACAAAGCAATTTATATGCAGTAGAAATATTAACTAGATCGAATTGTGAGCATAGCCGTATAGCACGCTGGAAAGATATAATATAAGAGTAGACGAATTTAAAATTTGGCTACGACTTTTGCTGCACATGGGGACCATACGATTGAATCGTCAAAGTGATTATTGGAAAAAACGTTATGTATTCAATCTCACCCATTGATGTATAATACACTAGATGGGCCCAGACGTGTTATTTTGGTCGGAGATCTTGTCTTCACTAACTGAGGGGTGCGGGGGGTTTAACTAGCGGGGAAGTTGGGAAAAAAATGGTTTTCTTCCCTACGACGCAGCGGTACCTACCTACCTACTAAGAGAAACTTGTGCATGCGCCATGTATTTTGCATGCGCCAAAAGGGAGACAAGTATAACACGTGAGGGCGGATCTAGTATATTATACATCAATGATCTCGCCACATTCACCCAATTTGTGTCTCGTGATAGATTTTTTTTTTTTTTGATTCAGAGGACTTTGCATTTTAATAATAATGAAGAAGATGATACTAGCGAAAATAATGAATAAATGGTTACCTGACAACTCGTTCACAGATTTTCCGTAAACCGATGATGCGCTCCAGGCATTTCGTATACGGCCATCTCTTTCTCACCCCGTCTGTTCACCATGATCTCGTTTACTCTGCCATTACTCTTTCACAGACCGTATTTATTTATTTATTTTTTTTTTTTTATTTAATTTACACCAAGAAGGCCTAACAGGTAAACCCAATGCACCTTCCTGGCCAAAGACAATTATATAAACATATATGTACACCATCCATATATACACAAATTCTTACACGTATACACAAATACACATACATACATTCATAAATATAAAAATACACATATATACATATACATACATACACACCTACACACATATATATATATATATATATATATATATATATATATATATATATATATATATATATATATATATATATATATATATATATATATATATATATATATATATATATTCACATATACATACATACACATATACATATACATATACACATACATTATATACATCCATAAACATACAAACATTATACATGCATGTACACATAAACACATAAATAAAGATAAATTACTCATATATATATAAAAATAAAAAATAGCATACATATATAAATAAAGATAAAACCAACATACATACACATTACGCTAAATAATAAAATTACAAAATGAAAACAACATGTGTAAATATGTATGTAGCTAGAAGTCATTTAAAATATGCTGCCTGACAGAACTGTATGATGAAGTAAAAACATCAAGGCTCCCAGAAAGCAGGTTAAATAGTCGAATGGCTCTTGAAAGGGGTGAGTCATCAAGCACATTAGTTCTGGCCCGAATAGGCAGGAATAGAGTTGTGAATTATGTTATCAGTGAACAGACGGTCTGTGAAAGAGATGGCTGCATACGTAATGGCAGAGTAAACGAGATCACGGTGAACAGACGGGGTGAGAAAGAGAGATGGCCGTATACGAAATGCCTGGAGCGCATCATCGGTTTACGGAAAATCTGCGAACGAGTTGTCGTATCACCTGAATAAATATAGGCACTGTATAGCGTGCTTTATGCAAGATGTGGGTAGACGCGCCTTCCAAGAACTGTCTGACCGCCACACTGTCAAAACATTTGTGAGACAGAGCTAGTTTATAAAATATCAGCATAGCACGGATTCTAGCTCGGCCATTGATGTGTGTATAATGTGTATTATATGTTCATCAATGAGCTCAGCATTGAAGGGTTAACCAATTAAAATCTGACGAGTGGGTGGGGTGGCGAAAAGTGAAACATATACGGCTACAAGCCGTCAAGCGTCACCGTATTCAAAATGTCTCAATCTTAGACTTGTTTGTTACGACTATTTTCCGCATCGAATTTCAGTAATTTCAGCCGAACGTATTCGGTAATTTCAGCTGAAGTGGAATATTAGAGAGCCGTGTAATCATAAATGTATTGTGAATAATATATATATATATATATATATATATATATATATATATATATATATATATATATATATATATATATATATATATATATATATATATATATATATATATTGTGAATAGGAAAAATTAAAATGATATTTGACATTGACCTCGTCCAAGGTGGCTGCCATGGCATCCAGGACACCCCCTCGTGGACCCGCCACTAGGGGTTGCTACGGTTCACTTCGCTTTTGTATAGGTAGTCTTATTTTGCCCGACACGTGTTTTGTCGTGGCCAGACTTACGTCGGGTCACCCTCAAATATGCTTGTTATTCCTCTCTTCATAAACCTCAATAATTACCGCATTATCCAGAATATAATACCGTGTTTTTTTCCTTTCAATCATTCTCCAAATATGTCGTGTTACATTCGAGGTCGCCTAATATTCACGCTTAATTCAGTTTATTATGTACGTACATCAATTTCATATAATAGACAGTCTGTTACACACACATATGTCTGGATATCATTTCGTCGCTTTTGATATACATATTTAACAGTCGCAAATTTCAATTAATTGGCCGTTCAATTTTAAGTGACCACTTTTTTTAAATTTCTAATTAAGACGCATTTGGCCGAAAATAATTTCAAATACTTCATTTTTTAAATACTTGAGCCCGTCTCAAGGACATACATATACATAAGCTCCCCTTGTATTTTTTTTTATTTCGAAAGGAAATTAATTCATTTGCTCGAATACTTAAATTATTCTTGGAAATTTTTTCAAACGTTTTTAAATTTCGATTTCATTTTAAATATACTCGTATAACAAAATGGTATTTTATTTGTTGAAAGTAAACAGAAACAATATTCGACTTGTTTGAAAATATTTTTGCAGGACACATCGTTTTCGCCGACGGCTTTGAATATTTCAATCCATATATGTACATATGTATGTACAAGGGCGGCCCGATAAGTACTTAGCCTCACCACACGATTTTAATCCGAGAAATTTACTATCGTGTAGTACAGGTCTGGGCAAACTTTTTAAATGAAGGGCCACATTAGAAATTACAAATGAGCATAAAATACTATTTTTAGATATTTCATCATTATCGAGAAAGGAATTAAAACAAATATTTTTTTAAATTTCATACAAAAAAATAATTTAATTTGACGAATGAAACAGTTTTTTAATTTCATGAGAAAATTTTGCAGTTGAAATTCTTAAAAATGCTTGTAAATTTTCATCTGTGATGCTTAATTGTAAAGAATTTTTATTGATATTCACGATTGAAAATGTTTTTTTACATATATATGTAGGTTGATCAAAAAACCACCAGCATTTTTTGAGCAAAATCTCTAAGTTTGTAAAATTTTTCAAATTTCTTCATTCAGCATCCCACTGTAAATATATAATCTTAATTTATATCTCCGTCGATACGCTATCAATTTATACATTGTAATTGATCTCGTATAATTGCCAAGTATATCTCAATTTTTCGGAAGTTGATAATTTCACCATATTCTACAAATTTATTTTCTTTATCTTTCTGGCAATTTCATGGTTGAAAAGTGTTCTACTCGTTTAATAAATAAATGGTGAAGAAAAAGTCGTAGTTTTAATTTAAATCCATTCAAAATTTTCACCATATCATTGTCATACAAATTTTCCCCTTGGAACACTGTGTTGAAAGTATTTAAATGTGTCACGATGTCCAAAGTAAATTCAAAATGACACAGCCAGTCATTATCGGTTAATTCGGAGAAGTCTATAATATTTTTCATTTTTAAAAATAGAACGATTTTTTCTTTTTTATCTCATCCTCGCCGAAGTATTTTTCCTAGGCCAAGCCATCGAATATGATTATGATAAATAATATCATGAAGAAAAGCAATGAATTGTGTGTGTTTCAAAAGCCACTCGATCGTATTAAATTTACATGTTTAAAATACAAGATGTCACATGTTTCACTTTTGACACATTTTTGTACAATATTTGTTGATATATTATATAATACAATGAATTATAATTAAATTGTAATCGGGACAATTTTCGCAAATTTTATCCTGGATTTTCTTTAAGAGGGCTGTACACCCGAAACCTTAATTTTGTTACCGTTCCTTTCTTCGATATATATATCGAGTGTATGTATATATTGAGTGAATGCGACAATATATATCAATATAAATATTAAGTGAATGCGACAGTTGCGCTTCGGCCAGATAAAACGTATTTTGAATAGACAAAATCGAGGTTTCGTATTCTACTATTTTCTCCTCCAAAACTGGACCAATTTTTAAAAAAAATTCATCATCGGTATGAGAAAGATACTTTCTGTGCATCTATCGGCGTATTTTTTTAAAAATCGACCGTTAAATAAGCACGCTGGACTCGTTTCGTGGGTGTAAAAAAGAGGCGATTTTATAGATTTTTGGCGGCTCCTAGCTCCTTTAAAAAATAATTAATCAAAAAAATAAAACGATAGATGCACCCCAATGGTGGATATCCATAGCATATTAAAAAATAATTTCTCTAGTGCCATAATTGAGGAAGGGAGAAGTATAGTACGTTTGTATGGACAAGGTGCTGCTGTCCAGCCCTCTTAATGGTCCAACTTGGTGCTCTGTCAGTTGTTATGCTTACCAATTTGTTCCATTGTAAAATGGATCCACTGGTACACACCAGAGACCAGAGACTGGTACACATCGGCCGGAAAGGTGATGGCCACCGTTTTCTGGGATTCATAAGGTGTGATCTACATCGACTACCTGGAGAAGGGCAAAACGGTCACAGGGCTGATTCGACGCCGAATTGCAGAAAAAACGGCCCCATTTGGCGAAGAAAAAAGTGCTCTTCCACCATGACAACGCACCGGCTCACACCTTCGCCCTCGCCCCGGCCAAATTGGTCAAATTGGGCTACGAACTGCACCCCATCCACCTTATTCTCCAGATTTGGCCCCGTGCGACTTCTTTTTGTTTCCAAACTTGAAAAAGTCACTCGCCGGGCAGAAATTTGAGTCGAATGAGGAGGTAATCGCCGCCACGGAGGCCTACTTTGCAGACCTCGAGAAAACGTATTTTTCAGACGTGTTAAAGAAGTTGGAGCATCGCTGGGTCAAGTGTATCGAGCTAAAAGGAGACTATGTTGAGAAAAAAATCGCCACTTTTCCAAAATTTTCTTTTGTAGTATAAGTCCTTATCGGACCAACCTCGTATTAGATGATTATATACTACGGGTTTTATAATATAAACCGCTTAAACATGGCCAATCCATAGGCGGATCCAGACAATGGTCAAGGAGGGGGCCATTTGGGGATTTGCTGCTATAACAACACGAACGGTCACTTTCATCTTTGGATCCTTACATGTTCATACATACATAGGTAGAAAACCCGAGCAACAGTGTACGTTTAAAATTAATGGAATATACAATATATATGAATTTAAATTCCATTCCAAAGAGGGGGGGGGGCTATTGCACCCATGGCACCCCCCTTGGTTCCACCTATGGGCCAATCTAACTAACTAACATTTGATTCAATGTATTTGAATAGTTTTATTTTATTTAAATTTATTAGAATATTAATTTGTTTTTGTTTTATTAAATTGAACGTCACGGATTTTACGAACCAAACAAATATACATACATACATACATGCATACAAAGTCTCTTTCGAAATCATATATTAGATTCTGGTTTTATCTCACGATTTATCAGAACAGCCAGCACTGTACCGGTAAAACCAGTACGAATGGTCAACTTAGTTAGTTTTGACGTTATAAATACATACATATGGTGCAAGAAGGCATATTTTTTTTAAGTCGAAAACCTACCAGGGATTTTTACAAGTAAGTATTTGTGTAGTTTCACTGATCAAATTTTATAGAATGAACATTTTGGTGAAGCCAATAGAAGTATTTACTGACAAAATTCGTATATTGTATGTATGTATGTATTCATTGACCAACTGTAATCAACAACTGATCAAATAGTCACCTATAAGCTTTTTATTTACATTAAAAACCAACTATAGTTAAATCGATCTAGAATGATACCTTCATAAAAAGTACATGTCATTGCATTCACCCCCCCCCCCCCCACTCGACCCGCGATGGCCAATTACATTTCGTTTCAGTTTCACATTGCATTTTGGTCAAGAAATATAACATTGTTAGTGCGTATAGCGGTCGGTAGAATTTGACTTTTGATTTTTGTTAGATTTTGTTCGTGTTTCGTGTTTTGAAATATTTACATTAATACAATTTTAATATAAAATACGTAAGTTGTTGATATTATTAATTTATTTATGGAATACGTATTTATTTTATATTAATGGAAATTTATATTTTTTAGACGATAAAAGTAATTGTCAACGTCATGTTATGGACAGCAAAACTTACAGTAATATTATTAAAGACCTTGCATTGAATTATGTTGTAGTAATATTATATTATTAATTAAGAAATAATTTATAAAAAATAAAGAAATTAGTTTACGTCCTTAAAATTTGACAACATAATGCACGAATTTGACAGCATGCTTGGTTATAATTAGAGGTAGTACCGGAAGCGTGCTTTTTGGGTCTATTTTCCAGGAAACAGGGCAAACTACAAAGCTAGAGAGCATAAAAAAACGGTTCATCATAAAAATGAACAAAGCAAGGCGAACAATGAACAATGAACTGCGCAAAGTTGGTCCGATCTTTAGTTATAATAATACCACGGGAAAAAATGGGTAAAAAAAAGTATAATTTTGACTTAAAATTCGCTAGATCATCCATTATGAAGTATTTTAAAGCAATGAGAAGACATAAAGAGATTATTTTCAGTCCTTACAATGTTACTAAACATTGAAGGGATGCGACAGCATGCTCGGTTCTCGTAAGTAAGGAAAAGCGGTCAGGATGCTTTTTCCCAAAAAAAAAAAAAGGTTTAGTATTGTCAATTTATAGTGTCAACTTTTTTTATAATCTCTAGCTTTGTAGGACAATAGTAATTGACAATATTTAACCATTTTTCTTGGGAAATGGAAACTCCGCTGCCGACGGCTACTCGTAAGTCTCAAGCTACATATGTATGAACATCGGATCGATCATAAATAAAAATATTGTAAAATATGCTTTCATATGATAAAAATACTACTTAAACTTTGTTTTTTATATATGTACATATTTATGTATGTAAATAAAAAAATCAAGAAATATCTTTTGAACAAAATTGAAAAATAAATGGCTTTAAAGCATGATAATATAATAATCCACACAATCAGAACAAATTGCTCCACCGAATAACATCTCACTTAACTCGATAAAATGAGCGGAATTTAATATAATACGTACTTATGTATACCTATACATACATACACGTCTCGCTCCGAAAATCAATATCCGTATAAAATAATTCTTTATATACAAACATATCTATCTGCACGTGTTAGCATAGAACTTGAAATTGTTTTAGTTGTTTATAAACGTAATGAAAATATATATGCATGTATATACATAACTAAAGGTAAACATTATGCAGTTGAAAAACACTCACCTCGTGAGATTCGCTCTCGTTGGAGCAATCGATGATGCTGCACCTGAAAATAGAAAGAAAAAACGTCTTAAATAGAAGCAATGCGATAAAATTGGTGCACATGTGTAGAAGTAAAGTGTGCCAAGGCTGACCCACCTGCTTCCCACTTTCTGGATGACCGGCATCTGCGCCGTGCTATCGTGGATTCTCACTTGGGTAGGATCGATCTCTTCACATTCGGAACTGTCACCGTCCACCAGATCCTGACCCGTGCTCCTGGCGAGCAGCCTGTCCATCATCGGACTGAACAGTTGACCGGACGTGCCGAGGATGTCGTCGATGTCCATGTGCCTGGATATGTAATCGGGCAAGTTCTTGGGTACGTCGTTGTGCTTCACCGTGCGGTTCGGTATGCGGTGGTACCCGATAGTGTCGTAAGGGAATATACTCATTGTTCTCTCGTCGTCGTGTGGTGTCTCCAGACCTTCAGGACTCTTGCGATCGCCGAGAGGCTCCTCGTCGTCGTCTTCGTCGGGAAGCACCAGCGGTACGCTGTACTTGCCCGTGACGATGCTCTCGCCGGGAGCCACACCCTCGTTCAAATCGTTCTTTTCAGAATCTGAAGAGTCGTCCGAAGAGGACTCTGACGAGTAGTGTACTCCCTCGGGGATGTTTTTGTTGCTCTGGAGCCACCAGGCCTTCTCCCCGGACTCTATGTGCCTGATGCGCACCACGTTCAAGATGAAGTTGTCGTCTCCGTTCAGCTTCTGCTTCTCGCTGTTGGAGCTTGGCTCACTCCTGTTCCACTTCTCCTTGTCTTCAGGTTCTATGTGCTGAATTTTGTACACGTTAAACTTCTCCGATCGATCGCTGTCGCTCGATCCTTTCCTGCTCGGCGTTATGACTTCAACTCCTTCCGGGATGTTGGCGTTGCTTTGAAGCCACCATGCCTTCTCCCCGGAGTCTTGTTTTATCACTTTGTACTTGAAACCATTGCTGTCTCTTGATTGATCATTGCTGAGTGATTGACTACCGCTTTTCTTCAAGTTGGTGTTGTTGTCTCCGGTCTTTTCGCTCTTAGAATCTAGCCACCACTCTCGGTTTCCTGACTCTATGTGTCTAACATTGTTGAACATGTGATTTTTTCCATTTTCGCTGCTTGTAGTAATCGACGGTATGTTGTTGAAGGTGTTTGGGTTTTCGGATTCTTTGTTGCTTTCGGAGTCCTTGAGCCACTGACTTTTGTCCGAGTCTTGGCAATGCATTTTGAAAAGATTGGTCACTGGAGCTAATGCTCTCATCAGGAAAGATTTGGCTTCCTCTGTGCGAGGCTGCGATTCACTTTTTTGCAACTTGGGACTTGGAGTTAGTGGTGGTTTGGAAGAGCTGTCGTAAGACAGCGACAACTCATCCGCTGAAGTCCTCAAAGATATATCCGGTTTATAACCATTATTAATGTTGTTTTGTTCGCCGATTTTGAGGTTTCTGTCATCTTCACTGGAAGAATCGCACGAAGGTGTCATCATACTAGATTCTGGGCTGCTACTACTTCTCGTATTCATCTTATGATTCACGTTTTCACCATTTGCACTATCCGTTTTTTTAATTAGTCCACTTTTTGACTTCAAGAGAGAGGTTTTTGATTTTGTTTTTGTCAATGATTTCAAAGGACTGATTTCTTGGCTATTAGGTTTTGGTGATTCAGGCTCACTGCTTTGCATAGATGTTTCAGACTCAGCAGAACTCGAAGATACACTTCGTCTTATTATTTTAGTTTTGCCTCCTTCCTCTTTAGATCGAGGTTTTTTTATAATTTTTTTCCCTGTTGACTTGGTAGTTTTGTTCAGTGAGTTCAAAGACGTCGCTGATTTTGAAAGTGGTGCCGGATCAAGTTTTGGTACTTGTGGAGGCAACTGATCAGACACATCTGACAGTTTTGGTCTTGTATCAACTGACGAAATCATCGGAGGCGTGATTGACTTGGGTATTTCTTTCACTGGTGTCGTTCGACTAGCAGCCTCTTTGGATACAATCTGTTCTGTAACTGGAGTTTGAGGAAGACTTTCTTTCGTAGGTGATTTGGACACCGTTCCATTGCTTATAGAGTCGATTGTTTTAACAGGAGTAGTCGGTTCAGGCTTAATCTCAGTATCAGATTCTGAATATCTTATTCTCTCTGAAGTCTTACTCTCTGTAGTCGATTTATCACTGGCGACCGTGTCTCTAGAACTAGTATAATTATAATATCGTCCACTTAAGCCACTAGAATATCTACTGGTTGTAGAAGGTGTCGAATACCTAGAATCGAGATAGGACGACCAAGGTGACGTGGTGATCCTAGCTGTACTTCCGTATCTAGAACTTCTGGTGGAGTCGTCTAATCTATCCGATTGCATTTCCTTATCAATCATTTTGACTTTCTTCTTAGGTCTCGAGACGGTTTTCTCAATTGTTTTGGCCATATCAGCTCTTCTCGTGCGCAGGTATATAGAAGACGAGGGAGCTGTGGGAGACGTTCCTCTCGTCACCACTGTGATATTAACCATGGATTGCTCTGAGCTGTCACTCGACTCATCTTCCGAATCAGTTGTTTCTTCGTCGTTTTCCATTACACTTTCGTTGGTTTCCGTCGTTTCAGTTTTTGCCTCGCTGTTCGATTTGATGCCGTTCTGCTGTATCGGCGATTTTGCCGACTCACTGACCACTGTTGGCGATGAAGGGACACTGGCGGTTTGCTTGTCTACCGACGATATTCTGGAATAAGTTGTTCCGAATCGATTTGTAGTTGTGGGATATCTGGAAACATTGGAATCGACCTTGGTCTCCTCTTTCAACATGCTGCGGTTGTAAGATAGGGGTCTGGAATACAATTTGTACGAAGAGTATGAGGTGCTATATGTAGGAGTTTTGGTTGTTTTGCCAACTTCTTTGTCCCTATCACTTGAATCATTTGACTTATCTTTATTTTCCGCTACAGATTTGCTACCACGGTTAGAGGCGTCGACCGTGCTGGCTTGCAAATTAGAAAGATTTCTAGTGTAACCATAGCGATTTTTATCAGTGGGACTTGGATCTCTACTTCGAGGACGAGATTGTGAGTTAGCGCTCAACCTGCTGTATGCTGAAGTTGAAATGTCGTTTGTTTTGCCACTCATATACTTGTTCAACACGGAGCTCTTCTCTGACTTGTCATCTAAAGGGTAATTTCCATACCGCGAGTTTACACTATCCTTCTCTCTGGTACTAGACTTGTCTCTGGAGTAAGTAGTGCTCGTTGGTGAATAGCTACTCCTGTAGTTGTTGGATCCCGTCGAGGTATACCGTGATGAAGTACCAATTTTGTCCAGGGCCGATATAGATCTGCCACTATCTTTGCTTAGGGGGACGTCTGCTTTGGTTCTCGAGTAGCTGCTGTCATACTAAAATACAAAGAAAACATTTAGAAATGCGATCAAAATAGCCATTTTAAGCTTAAATGAATTTTTAACACACCTTCTTGGTGCTGGGTGTAGAATCCTGGGTTTTGGATGTGGTCGTGGGTGTGTACGAAGTCTTCAGATCGCTCTTACTCCAACTCTGTAAAGATTTTTAAGCGTCGTTAAAAATTTGAATGCATTTTCTGGAAGTGGACATAAATTAGTTTTGGACACTCGAAATTTTTTTGTTAGGAGTACATATGTGATAATGTTGCAGCAAGCGCACGCCGAATCATCATTCACCAAAAATAACCGGAGTCCCGGTGGGTTTACTGACATTTGGTAGCTTGCAGCTGCCAGTTTCTGCATTCACTACCTGTCTCAACCTCACGTAATGCTTCCACTTCGAAACAAGTCATAAAAACATTGATCAACCATTCAAACTGATACGTATTTCGTAAAATGGCAGGATTTCTTTTAGAAATCAAAAAAATATTTATTAACCTTTTGAATACTGACCAAAGCCAATCGACGTTTTGCCAACTTATCTACATATGTGCCTGAAATACGCCGATAAGCGTTTTTTTTGTGTATGTAAAAAATAAACGGGAATAATACCAGTTAAGCCTTTCCAGATATCATTGTAAAAAGATGCATTGAATATGGGTCGTGTAATTAGTGTCATTCATTTGTCAACGTTTATAAAGACTGGTTTACAACGAATTTCTCGATGAAAATCCCTAATTAATGAGTATTTTCGATCGTGAGCATTTCATTTTAACAACAATGAAGAAGATGCAACTAGTTTTGCAAAAATATATTCATTAATAGACATCTTTTTTTTACTTTATATTGTTGCAAGGTATATTAGAGAGTCTAAACACGCCTTTACAAAACTCGAAATCTTCGTCGGTAGTTATCTAGGGTTTGTTTGAATTAGCTACGATTGTTATACCTGGCTTCTATTGTATTTCTAAATAATTGTAATTGGAAATGTTGGCGAAATTTTCAGCGTGGCGGGCTTTCATCAGAAAATATGTCGGCACTCTTTATATTTTCCTTTTAAGTAGTCTTACGTTCATTTCCGAGCACCATTTCGCTTGATATAATTTTCATAATCATCATACATACATATGTACGTAGTAGTAATGACAAACTTCTTGATCTCAAAAATATTAAATGTTTATATAAAGTGCTGCGTGCCTTATAAAAATTTAATATCTAGAAAACATGATAGCTCAATAAAGAAGATCAAGAGCAAACCAAAGATTGAATATGAAAATTTCTTAAAAGAATTTTCTCATATTCAAGTATACGTACACGTACATTTTTGAGCTTGAAAAGGATATTGTCATTTAATTTCATTACAGTCTTATTTATTTATGGAATGCGTATATCTAATATAAATTTTGGAAAGAGACTTTGTATATATGAATGTATGTATGTATGTATGTATGTATCCCCTCATTCTTTCGTTCGTATATTCGTGACGTCATCTTTTTTTTCTTAGCCCTAGACGGGGTAGCCCTAGACGGGGTAGCCCTAGACGGGGAAGGTTCAGGGAGGCGCAGGTGGCGTAGCCCTAGACAGCAAATGCTCAGGGGGGGGGGCGCAGCCTTGACGGCGAATATTCAGGGGGGCGCAGGGGGCGTAGCCCTAGACGGCAAATGCTCAGGGGGGCGCAGGTGGCGTAGCCCTAGGGGGCGCAACCGCCGGGGGCGTACATATATTTTTTTATAAGACACTTACTAAATATGTTTGTTGGTTGTGACAGTCAATTTAATAAAAAAAACAAATGAGTATTCAAATTAATTTATAAAAAATAAAACTATCCAAATAAATTTAATAAAATGTTTACTATTAGATTAGTCATTAGTTTATTTTACAAATACCGAGCGAAGCCGGGTAATACAGCTAGTATTTTATATTCATGGAAATTTATATTTTTTAAACGATAAAAGTAATTGTGAACGTTACGTTATGGGCAACAAAACTTACAGTAATATTATTAAAGACTTTGCTTTGAATCGTATTGCAATAATATTATATAGTTAAATTAGAAATAATTAAAAAAAAATAAAGAAATAATTTTACGTCCTTTTAATGTGCTTAACACATTTGCAAGAATATATACCGGATCGACTAAATGGCAAAAATTTGCTGAACTTTATTCCCATTGTTTATTCCCAAGCTTATTTTACGAAAAAATAGAAAGGCAATGGGATTCCAGAAAGAGGTTGATCTACAATGAGAGTGCGAGATCCTTCTTCTGTTTAAATAGCTACATATATATAACAAATTATAATATTGATCACGAACTTTCAATAAAATAATAATCATTTTTTCCAATCACGGTAAAATTACCCAGTAAACAATAAAATATTTGAATAAAATAACCGAAAGTCGCATGAGACATTTCATATGCCTCGCTGGTTGCGTTTATGTTTAGCACCGAGAGGTTACCGGGTTCGATCCCGTGCTAATCTTTAACGCTGCTGGTCAGATCTGATTTCATCAGTTATGCACACACTACAACCATCCGCTATGCACACAAATATCTGAATTTGATTTATGTACAATATGTAAAAATTTATGTACAAGTCTAAAACCATAGATGTCTCTATGGATTAATTCAATAATTAATCGATTGTTAATTTCGTGTACTTCAGCCTCTCGAAATACAGGGATTTATCTAATAAAAATGCTGCAATATTTGTAATTAATTGTCTAGGAAGGCGCATTGGGGTCTACATGTTAGGCCTTCCTGGTATATATCTATATAAAATAAAATGTACACAGTACTTAGATGAAGTAAAAGCGGTTACTGCATATGAAGTAGTTCTGGCTGCAAAAGGAAATACCTACATACATTATATCCAGGATTATGAACTATAGTTCAAAACTTTATTTATTTAATATATCAGAGTATCTTTTCATACCTATGGATTAATTCATTAACTAACAAGTCCATAGGTCTGAAAAACGCCAATAGGCGTTTTATTTTGAGCATGTACAAAGTAAACGAGAATACTACCCGCTAAGCCTTGAACATGGGTCGTGTAATCCGTGTCAACGTTCATAAAAACTTGTTTACACCAGAACTTCTAAATTCACAACCATGAATATTTTAGATTGTGGCTTGGCATTTAGATTGTGAGCATTACATTTTAACAGCAATGAAGAAGATGAAACTAGTTTTGCAAAAATACATTCATTTAATAGACTTCTTTTGTTTATTTTATATTGTTGCAAGATATATTAGAGAGTCTCAACACACCTTTGCAAAACTTGAAATCCTCGGCAGTAGTTATCTAGGGTTTGTTTGGATCAGCTACAATTTTTATACCTGCTCTCTATTGGATTTCTAAATAATTCTAGTTGGAAATGTTGGCGAAATCTTCAGCGTTTCCACAGAAAAGACGCCAGCACCCAAAGGGTTAATTAATTAATTGTTAATTTCGTGATGATTGTCTAAGAAGGCGCATTTGGGCTTACATGTCAGAACTTCCTGGTATGTAAAAATAAAAAAAAGTATGCATGAGTTGTTCAATTATCTTCAGTATAGGGATTTGATATAGCATTCAGCTGAAAGAGAGAATGGAAAAGATTGGCCGTTCTCCTCTGGTCGTTTTTATTTATAGAGTGGGTGTCGAAAACGGTTTATCGGCTATTGAACAGTGTACGGAAGCCGAGGTGCAGATCAGATGATGTTGGAGGAGAGCCAACCAGTCGAAATGACAGTCTCTATAATAACGCTGCATGTCGCCCATTAACCCAGAAAAATGCTGGCTATCCAACTGGGCAACTGTTGTCGGTAGTTCTCTATCGCTATATTTTAAAATTAGTCCCATAAAACAATAGAGCGACCCAATTCCAAAATCCACATTCAATTTCAAAATACTTTGGGACTTCAACCCCACTTTCAATAGATTTGAAGTGGGGTTGAACTGCCCAGAGCTTTCTACATACAATGAACATACGTAAATTCTCCTATGACAGAATCACTAATAGCACTGAGCAACAAAAAAAAAATACCAGAACGGAGACTAGTCAACCTTTACTAAGTTTGGCCCACTGAATTCGAATATGATATTGATTTTTGTTGGTGGGTTATCGTTTACGAGATATGAGCGTTTAAAAAAATCCGCGATTTTTACAGTTTTTTAGCTTTTGCCCGCGTCACCAAATTTAGCGAACATGCCCTGTACGCGGCTGCTTTTTTGCGGGCTTTTGTTATCGCGTTTTCGCGTTTTTTTTTTATAAATATAGGTTGTAATATTTTATTTTAGCCTATATTGAATTTTTTTTGACTACTGCCATCTATTGAATTTGGTAAAGTATATATTTAGTAATATTTTCAACCAAGTTATAAAATTTTAACACAATATACGGCTCTTATACAGGTTGGAACTTCCAAGACATCTATGCGTGTCTCACGCGCTGAGGGCATGTTCGCTAGGATATGTATAGTAGTCGTACGCGGTGGAAAGGTTAACTCAAAATTTAGGATTGTTACGCTCAAAGTGAGTATTGGAATCAATAGTCAGATATTTTTCCTATTAATTTTTATATTTCATTGCTTTAAAATACTTCTAATTAATTGTCTAGCGAATTTTAAAAGTCAAAAATATATTTTTTTTCCGTGCTATTTTTCATTTACTTGGCAAATTTTTTATTTCACCACGTTTATAAAGATTGGTTTTCTATTTTAATATTTTTTTTTATCTAAACGTACTAACTCGAGCGATTTTTGCGTAAGAAAGATTTTCGTTCAGTTCCTGTATGCGTATAACAGAAGCGTTTTAATCCTATAAATGTGTTCATGTGCACTTAACATTGTATTTTTTTTAAATTTAGATGTTTATGACTAGAGGTAGGACCGGAAGCGCGCCGTCTATTGTTCCATTGTTGTAAATCCTTTGTAAAAAAGGTTCGGCAAACCTTTAACAATGCATTTACAACCTTTGAACAATACGCGGCACCTTCTGGGTCCGGTGTCTAATTATTAGCATTTATTAGAATTGTAAATAGGTTTTTGAGCTCTTTTTCCTATTATGCTGTACATTAGCGTTTCCCAACCTTTTTTGATTCGCGTACCACTTGTTAGTACATAACGCTAAATTGTACCACCATATAAAAATGATTGTATTTCATGATATTTGTTTTTGCAAGTGTAATTATTATATATAGTATTTGCATGGTAAGGAATGTGAAGACAGGATACACGCAATATGTAGATCTGTTTTGGTAAGAAATTTTGTGGAAAAAAAGTTTTTTGCGGAGTCACAATTATAATATGCTCAAAGTTTAATATATTTATCTACTATCTTGTCATACTTCTATTATTGATGGTTTTAATAAAAGCACAAAATTACAAAGTACATACATACATATAATACGTTTTCTTTTCATTAAATCTCCTTGCGAAATAATTTTAATGAGATCCTTGTACTTAGTTTTTTTTTTAATTAGGTTCAAATGATGCGAGATTTACCCTTAAGTCTGGAGCTGGATTCAATCGATTTCTATATTTGTCTTATTAAAATAAATTATATGAAGAGAAAGCTCTCTCAACAAGTTGTGCTAGGGTACAGAAATTTAAGCGCTATGTTATATAGCTGTTCATATTCTTCACTAATACTTAGCCAAAAATTAATAGCCTTATTTACTTAGAATTATGTATTTAAATGCTAATTGCCTGAAAATGTTCATTATCAAAGGGGTTTAATTCTTAAGGTTTGGGGAAGCACTGCGTAAAAGACGATTTCAGCCCTATTAAATACTCAATTATTTTTTCACGTTTATCCCGAGACATACGACTCTTGTTTTCAGATAAGAGATTATGTAACGTTTTAAATACTTCAGTTTCATCATTTTAATTTTCTAATCATATATACTTTCAATTTTATCTGCAACATTAAAGATTATTATCGAACTGTTCTCATGTGTCAAATTGAAGTTATTTATTTATTGAGCGTGAACGCGGTAAATTTAAAAATGCACTCCAAGCCGGATCCATGCCGGATCTGAGGAAAACGCATCGATTGCCAGATTTTCGATCATCGACTGTATCATATTGACGTCGACGATGACTAATCAAGATAATGTTTATTCATTACTAGTTGTTTTACCCGGCTTCGCTCAGTATTTGTAAACAGCTTAAACATGGCGAATCTAATTTTTTTATTAAATTTATTTGAATCGAAAAAAATATAATATTCAACCAATTCAATTGTCGTCATGGAAATTTTATTTTGTTTTCGAAGTTCCCAAACAAAGATACAAACTTACAAAGTCTCTTTTGAAATTATATATTAGATATAAAAAATATTTCCATTTTTATGATTGTAAATCATTCATTCCTGCATGTCCGCCATTACTGATTTTTTTTTCGCGTACCACCAAGTGGTACCACAGGTTGGGAAACGCTGCTGTACATTAACATTATAATAATATAATACTGTAATTACTAGTCACCGGAGCCTGAGGGGGCCGTGTATTGTTCAAAGGTTGTAAATGCATTGTTAAAGGTTTGCCGAACAATGGATAGCACTGTGACTATCCTTCCTCTAGTGACTACTAACCAAATTAAATTAAAATTGTAATATAGAAAATGATCAATAGATCAGTAGCTATTAAAATTGATATAAGATGTATTGTGAACATAATTTCGTAATAATAAAAAGCATTTAAAAATCAAAAAATACGTAAATTCGCTGATTTGATCCATACATACATATATATATAAAATTTAATGTACGTTTGTCTGTCTGTCTGTCACTAAAGGTAGGATAGTCACAGTGCTATCCATTGTTCGGCAAACCTTTAACAATGCATTTACAACCTTTGAACAATACACGGCCACCTCAGGCTCCGGTGACAACTGATAACATTGTTCATGCGTATGTGGTCGGTAGAAATTGACTTTTAATTTTGGTTCGTGTTTTGAAATTTACCAATATATAAAATTTCAATATAAAATACGCAATATAAAAAACGCAATTATTAATTTATTTACGGAACACGTATTTATTTTATATTAATGGAAATTTATATATTTTATACGGTAAAAGTAATTTTCGACGTCATGTTATGGACAGCCAAGTCTATTAGAAGGGATTTGTTTCACAAAATAGCGGTTAGATCATATTTTATTTTTTGGAAAATGCTTATTTAATCATTACATAATATTAAAATATTAAAACTTCTATTCATGTGGGGAGCCGTTCCATATACATACATAGGTACATACATATGTACATAATTACATAACGTTTGGTAAAAGAGACCAATAATTTCGAAAATGTGCGAATCAGGAAATCCTGCTATAGGGGGGGGGGAGGTTATCCCCATTGCCTTCCCCCCCCCCTTGAATCCGTCCCGGTGTTGACGTGTATTGTATAATGTAAATCTTAATCTTGAATTTTTAATCATTTGTAAATCGCATAAATCCAAATTTGGGTCTTGTTCACGGGAACATGAAAACTGTTATGTTTTATCACTTTTTATTTCAGAGATCGATACTTGATACGAATCAGTGAAAATCTCGAGGTTGAAAATTGCCACGAACGCATCATGAACACTTATTATATTCATATACATATATTAAAATCAATGTATGTCTGTCTGTGTGTCTCGGAGAGGCTCCTAAACCACTGAACCGATTACGATGGAACTTTCAGAATTTGTTGTATGCATGTCCGGGAAGATTACTGTGAACAAAAAACGGGATAAAACCTCTTAATGATAATATTCGTAATTATGATTTTATCGACGCGAAAGTATGAAGCGCCAGTGTGTAGTTAAGGAAATATTTACGTTGGTAACCAACTTACGCGCACGCATGCCAACGCTTACATTACCTACCACTCATACCAACCTTACATTTCGTACCACTCATAACAATCCTACATATATATAAAAATCTATGTTTGTCTGTCTGTCACGTATGCGTTCCTAAACTTTACTATAATTTAATTTGATTATTAAGTATTAATTTGAAACTGAAACATTCACTTATCGAAACGCATCGAGAAACTCGAACGGGAACGGGAATTGAATGTGTTATTGTACGATGGAACTTTCAGGATTTATTGTATGTATGTCCGGGAAGATTACTGTGAAAAAAAATATGCCACAAAAGAGAACGGAAACGGGAAAAACGGGAATGAGTGGCATTACAACGCAATAATTTCAAATGTTTTCGCGTCGCGACATGCGTTGTTAGGGTAAAATAAACAAATAATTGAATAATTTCAAATGTGTTCGCTGTCTGTGTTTTTCCGACAAATGGGAACGGGAACGAGAACGGGAACGGGAATGGGAATTTCATGCGTTATTGTGGTATTTTCAGCTAGTACATATATAGATAAAGTAAAAAAGCTTGCAGTAGACAGTGTGGAGACCCAAAGATAAATAAAACGTGTCGTACGTAAAGTGTAATGTTGACTGTCGGGGAAGAACAGCAAGTGTGCCAAATAACATTGGGTCAATGCAGCAAGTCCTCGACCTGTATCTCGGAAAACAATTCAAATAGTCTAAAAATATCCAAAATCATCAGTGAAAAACTACAGGTGGCAACTAGAGCATGGTTACGTTCTTCTGGCATGTTTCGAATAGAAATTGTTATACAACAAGATACACTTGAAGCGTTTAATACAGATTGTTATTCAAGTTCATTGCATTTCGCGATGTTACAAATGCCAAGTTCGCTTCTACGGATCGGTCAAAGACCCGCTACTTCAAAAATGATGACGTAATATTGTTACACCGATGACGAAATTCATCAATTTTTAATATCATTACACTTTCAACCATTCTTTCCCGCTGTGCTTACTTTGTATCCTTGTAATCACCCTTGGATACCATTCAGTGACGTAACTAGAAAAATTAGGCCAGCATGCCAGAAAAGTTAGGAAAGGCCCCCCTTAGTAATTTTGTTATTAAAATTAAATTGGTTATTAACTCACACAATTTAAATATTCTTTTTCCTCGCCTTCAAAGTCGCAAAGTATCAAATTACAATACATATTTCAAAGACAATTTTTTCTAATATCAACTTGATAGATAATTGCTTATTAATACTGTGCCATTACTGAAAACTATTGTATGTCATGAGAAGGTGAACAGATGGTTGGAAATTGGACACGCAATGTATTGCGTATCAAATTTGGATTATAAAATATTAAATAGCGTTACCTATTAGTCATGTGAATAATTTTAAGAACATTTCTATTTGAAACATGTCTAGTTACTTTATTTGAAAGCCTTTTGGGCCCCTAAATCTAAAAGGCCCGCATGCACCGCATGCCCGTGCGGCATGGTATGTAGCCACGCGCCTGGTACCATTCATTGCACATCTTGAAATCTTACACCATCCCCATTCACTCCACTATGTCTGCTAACTTTATCCTTATGCTTCTAATCTTCCATGCCCTAGCTTTATCATTACTTATAGGTATATCTGTTACAGTCAAAGTGTATTTTCAGTTGTAATATATTCCAACTGGCGTTTTAGGTCATTCATATTCGAATAGAATTCAAACAGTAAATTATATCTCTACAAGCACAAATACACTTACAACAATGTGCGCCAGTTTTAATATAACAGTTGAGTTTTGACAGCTCTGATATTTTTACTAATGCTTTAGTATTCAATAATGCGTTAATATTGGCTAGAATGTAACGAATAAAGGTAATGAGTACCATATTACGACTCTTAAGAATGTGTTCAAAACAAAAATGTGATTTTTCAACTCAATTTACTAGTCGAGTGACGTTTTCACGTATTAGTGTCTTCCTATGTACTATAGATTGAAATCTCAAATCTCATATTCACTTTCACTTAACAAGTAGAAAAATCTAATGTACTGAGAAGCGATTTGTTTTACAAAATAGTGTAGCGTAAATCATGTATGTAGTTGACACTCAGATCAGATTTTAATTTTTGGTAAATGCTTATTCAATCATCTAACATATAATTTCGAAAGTGACTTTGTAAGGTTTAATGTGATTATGTAGTATGTAAGGTTTGGTTCGGAAAACCAAAGTTCAATGATGACGATATCATATCGTTGAATATTATTTCTTTTCGAAATCAAATAAATTTAATCAAAAGTTTAATATTAGATTGGCCACGTGTAAGCGGTTTATATTATACATAAATACCGAGCGAAGCCGGGTAAAACCACTAGTCTAATATATAATTTCGAAAGAAACTTTCTATGTATGTGAGTTTTGGTTCGTAGAATTTTTTTCGTTAAATTTAATAAAAAAGCGAATGACTATTCAACAAATTATATTATTTCTTTTCGACTGAAATGAATTCAAAAGAAATAAATTTAATCAAATGTTTACTATTAGATTCGCCATGTTGAGGCTGTTTATATTACAAATACTGGGCGAAGCCGGGTAAAACAACTAGTATTATATACTACATACATGTTTTGAAAGAAAGCTTTTATTTTGATTTACGCTATTTTATCTTAACGCAAATATTACTTATTTCAAATCCTAGATGCATTTTTGTTGTCAAACAAGCTGTCGAGAAGACTCGGATCGTAAAATGTATATATTTTTCATTTTTTATTACAAGAAACAATAAATGAATACATATAAATATTTTATTTCGATAAAATATCCCTTATTATTCTTTGAACATGGTAAACAGATTTAATGTATAAGTATGTAAATATGTATTATTACATGCGAATACAATACAATATGTTTGTAAATACGTAGTTACATGTTGTATTGATTTTACCAATTTCATATTCGATATCCGGATTTTACGAATATTTGAGACCGTTCTCTCTGTTACCATGCAGTTTGTATTATATATTCCGAAACATACTGGAGCTAATGCATAACACTAGCAAATTTTACTATTTATTTATGTATTTACTGAAAAGCACACTTGCTTTAAAATAGTTAATAAAATTTGATGGCGAAATAATGAACGTCACCCGGAATTGCTAGTCTTTCTCAAAATATAATTACAGCTAATACAAAGTATAGTGTTATCTTTCTCAAAAGCAAAAGAGCAAAAAATGGATTGACCATAGTGAACGATTTTTTTGTAATGTTGCCTGTCGTCAAATGACGCTCCACACCCCTCCCCCTCCTCCCCGCTACCCCGCGTCTCGAATACTTTGCTCTGATTGGGTGTGTGTCCACGTGTCTGCCACATAGTCACATATCCACATACGTCACGTCTCTGTTTATATACATACATGTATACTAGCTGAACCCGGCAGGCGTTGCAATGCCACAATAACGCATGCAATTCCCGTTCCCGAGCTTAAATCGTGGTGATCTAAATTATCCAGCGTTTAACAGCGGAAAAACGCAGACGGCGAACACATTTGAAATTATTCAATTGTTTGTTTATTTTTCCCTAACAACGCAGGTGGCGACGCGAAAAAGATTGAAATTATTCACTCATTCCCGTTTTTCTTGTTTCCGTTCGTGTTTTTTCACAGAAACCATTGTGGACATACACACAATAACTCCTGTAAGTTTTATCGCAATCGGTTGAATGGTATAGGGACGCATACGTGACCAGACAGACAAACAGAAAAACATTGACTTTTATATACATATGTATATACTAACTAGCTGAACCCGGCATGCGTTGCGATGCCAGAATACGGCATGCAATTCCCGTTCCCGTTTCCGTTGCATTCCCGTTACCGTTCCCGTTTCAAGTTATGGTTGGAGCTCAACTGACGTCTCTTCAACGCCGTGTCGTCATAAACCAACTGGTAACTTGGTTAGCAACGAACACATTTCCTTGACTACACAATGCCACTTCAAACTTTCGCGTCGGTAAAATCGTAATTACGAATATTATTACTAAGAGTTTTTTTCTCGTTTTTTTTTCACAATAAGCTTCCCGGACATGCATACAACAAATCCTAAAAGTTCCATCGTATTCGGCTGAGTGGTTCATGAGCCTATACGAGATAGACATACAAACAGGCATTCATTTTTATATACATACATACATATGTAGATAGACTATATTATATTGGGCATGCTTGGGTATAACTCCCTTGAACTTCGGAGAAACTTCTCATTAATTCGTTTCGTTCTCCTGCTCTTACGTGATAATAATACGTCATGCCCGTTGTTGCTGGAGCAGTTGGGACTTTATGTCCCTAATCACTATGTGCGTGGTAGACATCATCATTTGCTGGCTGTACCTCCTGCCCGCACAGTTCTTTTTCGAATGGCTCCTATTCCAAGAGCTATTCGACTTCTTAATGAAATCGTTGCTGCCGAGACTGAATGTGATATTTTCCACCTTAGTGAGCGTAAATTGTCGGAAATTACTCTAACCCATTTATCTGGTAGTCTGCGCTCATCATTGTTTTCATGATTGATTGTGATTTATGAGTGAAATTTTGATTAACTCTCTTCCATTTCGGCCTTACAGGGATGTTTTGTATTTGTAGTTGTTTCTTACATATTTATTGAAACTGGCTGTAGGTGCAAGGCATTCCTTATGCTATATTTTTTTTTATTTGATATTTTTAAATGCTATTTTTTATGTTTATGTATGGATGTATTTATGTTTATGTTCAAATGTATTTTTTTATGTATAATTGATGAGTATATTATTTTCGTTATGTATTAATGTATGTTTAATTGTTATTTTGTTTTTTTTTTTGTGTTATATTTTTTGACCATTGTGGCGCTTTAGGAATTCCTGTTTTGCCACAATGGTCTGTTTAGAATAAAATAAATAAATAAATATATGTAGATGGACGATGAGGATTGCACAATCGGCTGGAATAAATGATGCTTTTTCTTCGTTCGTCCTAGAGCTCAGATGCATATGTACATATACATACGTTGATTTGACAAGCTATTGCTGCCAAAGGTGTCAAGTTGAAACCGGAAGTGAAAATCAAAGGTGCGAGCGTACGAAAATAAAGCAACGTTTAGTCACAATGTTATTTCTATAGTGCGATGACATATTGAGTTTATTGTACTCGGGGATGATGCACTTGCGATTGAGTTCGATGCCAACACGCTGCATGCTTGATGATGCACTCGAATAGGACCCCCCCAGTCTGTCCATCATTGATGAGTTGCCATTTGAGATGATGAAATATGTATGTACGTTCATAATTGATCATGAACGGGAAAATTATACGTCCAAATTATATAATTGTACGTCCAAAAGCTCCATATGGTCCAAAGTAAGAAAACAATCTCAAGATCCCTCGAACGAGTTATTTATATATGTATGTGGAGCAACGTTGACGCATTTCACGATTATAAATTATATATGATATAGCACAAAATCAGTATTCTTACATAGACGTTAATTCTATCTGAATTGTTTGATGAAGCGGTTAGGAGCCGTCGCGACAGCGCAATTACGTATTTCGAGCTAAACCAACGGTTGATCGTAAACAAGGCTGTCACCTGTATGGAAGTAAAAATTAATTCCAAGAAAATGAAAATTATTATTTATCGCCCAGTAACAAAACATGAATAGATCGAGATCGAGAAAGGAGATGCTCGAAATAGTTTTAACAGCATAACTGACACTCAATTTCAAGTTGACACTGAAACTGTGACAGTGTGTACTAAGAGATTGTACGGGCTGAGGGCGAAATCACACAGAAAAGAACACGGCATATGGTTTTTTTTTATAGATACTTTTAAACATGCGAAAATAATGAGAACCTAAAGCAAATTTTATAAAACACTAGATGAAGCCGGCACGCGTTGCAATGCCAGAATAAGCCATACAATTCCCGATCCCGTTCCCGTTCCTGTTTCCGTTCCCGTTTTAAGTGATGGATGGGGCTCTACCAACTAAGTTTTGGGTGCCATATGTTCCGTGATCGAGATTTTAGTGACGTGTGTGAGATCGTGCTTTGTGCGGAATAATCACCGAACTATTTTCAAACGCTCGTATCTCTTAAACGAGGTTAATCTCCCACAATAACGAGGTCCAACATTAACCAAAAGCCAACATTTGGTTAATGTTGGACGTTGAACGTTGCGTTCCCCTTTCCGGTTCCCCATTAGTGAAGCTCAACTAACGTCTCTTCAACGCCGTGTCGTCACAAACCAACTGGTAAAGTGGTTATCAACGAACACATTTCGTTGACTACACAATGGCGTTTCAAGCATTCGCGTCGGTAAAATCGTAATTACGAATATTATTATTAAGAGGTTTTTTCCGTTTTTATTTTCACAGTAATCTTCCCGGACATGCATACAACAAATTCTGAAAGTTCCACCGTAATCGATTGAGTGGTTTAGGAGCCCATACGAGACAGACAGACAGACAAACAGACATTCAATTTTATACATATATACATAGATTAATAATACTAGTAACCGGGTGCACGCATTCGTGCACTTGATAAAAAGTGAGCACTGTTTGAAATATGTGTATTTATATATATATATATATATATATATATATATATATATATATATATATATATATATATATATATATATATATATATACATATATATATAGATAGAGTGAAAAAAAGAAAAAGTTATAGGCTTTTAAACAATTAAAATCTGACATAGCGAGATGGCGGCGAAAAGGGAAAAATCGGGAAAAATACATACATACATACGAACAAACTTTAGTGTTTTATATGTTAGATATTATTAATTTAAATGTTTTAAAATACGAAACACGAACTCAAAACTAACAAAAAATAAAAGTCAAATTATATAAACGCACGAACAATGTTGTATAACGTGACCAACATGCAATGTGAAACTGAAACGAAATGTAATTGGCCATCGCGGGTTGAGCGGGGGTGAATGCGATAGCATGCACTTTTTTTATTAAGTCTCATGGCACTCCTAGCTTCTAGTTTTAGCACGGATAATCCACACCCGGATAATCGAGATTACACGCATTAGACAAGAGATTTTCTTCGTCGATAAAGATGAACCCACTCCTTCCTAATACATAAGCTTTAATCAAGCACGGTTGGGGGTGGATTCTTACTGGAGAGCCGTAGGGAGGCAATCGTGTGTACAATTGTCGTAATGAGACGTAATGCCTCCCCGATACTCAAATCTGGCTTTTGCGTTTGTCTGTCTAATGCCATAAATGGTCTGACGCATTATGTAAAAAATTGAAAACCCTGGATATTTGCGCCCACGTATTTGATACACGTGGAGAGCTTATAGACGAAGGGTTCGCATCTCATTAGCTGACAGGAATGAGAAAGCGAAAGCTCTCGAGTGTAAAAAATAAAGTGAAATTAAAAAAAAAATAAGAAAAGCGTGCAGAACGATCACATAATACGCATCGGAAAAATTAGAATCCGGCAAGTCGCCATTAAGGGGGAAATTAAAAGGAGTCGAGACAGAAAACGAAGGGCTCAAGATGCTCGTTTCCATGGTGCGAATCGCCATGACGATCGAAATCCTTTGACGCGTAAGAATAGAAAAGAGAGTACGACTTGTCATATTCCAAAAGCCTTTATATATGTATGTACCATGGCCACGCTCATATTACATGTACACAGATCTGTATCGAGGCATTGGCAACGGGGACATTTGCCAAGGGCGGAAAAATTGTGAAGGGCGTTCGGAGCGCGAAGCAAAATTTTTTACGACGAAAAATACAATATAAACCACACAATTGTTAATGGTTTTCGCAGTAACGCAAATTTTTATCCATTTAATTCAAATATGACGACGATTTTTTTATTATTACAAGCCTCTTCTATGCTTGCCTTCGCTCGTTCGCTCGCTGAAAAGTTATTGATATTATTAATTTATTTACGGAATACGTATATATTTTATATTAAGGGAAATTTATATTTTTTAGACGGTAAAAGTAATTGTCAACGTCGTGTTACAGACAGCAAAGCTCACAGTAATATTATTAAAGGCCTTGCATTTAATTATATTGGAATAATATCATATCTATATATATATATATATATATATATATATATATATATATATATATATATATTTTATTTTATATTTTTATATTTTTTAGACGGTAAAAGTAATTGTCAACGTCGTGTTACAGACAGCAAAGCTCACAGTAATATTATTAAAGGCCTTGCATTTAATTATATTGGAATAATATCATATCTATATATATATATATATATATATATATATTTTATTTTATATTTTTATATTTTTTAGACGGTAAAAGTCATTGTCAACGTCGTGTTACAGACAGCAAAGCTCACAGTAATATTATTAAAGACCTTGCATTTAATTATATTGGAATAATATCATATCTATATATATATATATATATATATATATATATATATATATATATATTTTATTTTATATTTTTATATTTTTTAGACGGTAAAAGTAATTGTCAACGTCGTGTTACAGACAGCAAAGCTTACAGTAATATTATTAAAGACCTTGCATTTAATTATATTGGAATAATATCATATCTATATATATATATATATATATATATATATATATATATATATATATATATATATATATATATATTTTATTTTATATTTTTATATTTTTTAGACGGTAAAAGTAATTGTCAACGTCGTGTTACAGACAGCAAAGCTTACAGTAATATTATTAAAGACCTTGCATTTAATTATATTGGAATAATATCATATCTATATATATATATATATATATATATATATATATATATATATATATATATATATATATATATATATATATATATATATACATATAAAATTGGATGTTTGTCTGTCTTGAATAGGCTCCTAAGCCACTCGACCGACTGGCTTAGGAGCCTATTCAATATTGTATTAACGAGAACTCGAGTACCTGATATTCCGTATTCGCGATTTTTGTGGCTAATACATACTCGTACAAACATGTTGTTGTGCGCGCGATCGCTATTTGCGCAATAATTCGTTTACCTTTGAAAATATGTAAAAATTTTACATACATACATAGTTTTGGCTTTTGCAGTCATTAATTCAAAATCTAGTATTGCTGTGCCATAGTCAGTATAATTATCTAGCAAATTTTAAAAGTCAGCGACAAATTTGAAAAATAAGCTTATTATATTATAGAAAATAATGTGTATTTTTGACTCTACAAATAATTAGAAATCACAACCCATGAAAAAACATCTGACTATTGATTTCAATACTCACTTTTGGTACTATGTAGATTTTGATTTATATAGGTTTTTCATTCCAAATTGACCCTTTTTAATTTCAGATTGACATTGAAAAAGTGTTAATTTTAAATGAAAATGGTTCAATTTGAAATGAAAGCCAACAAAAATAATTGTCATATACGAATTAAGTGGGACAAACTTGAAAAACTCGAAATGGGACATCTACGAATTTTAAACATGTACATAAATCATACTCAAACAATGGTGACATGTGGATAGGGTGGGTTTTAGCCAATTTAATAGAGTAACCACTTCAACATTGAAATCAGCAAAAAATTGGCCAACTCTGAGGGGCAACGATTAACTTAGAGTTACAAATATCCAAGTCTGACCAGCAGTATTACAGATAATATACTCAGAATAAATTATTTTCAACCAAGGTCAACTCACCGGTCCGAACCCGGCGAACTCTCGGTCCCAGACAAAGCCGTAATACCGAGCCCTTCTGCCGGCTAATTTAAACCTTTTGTCGATAGAAAATAAATTAATAAGCGATTTAAAATTTGACGACATCGTTATAATGAGTTTGATAATTTAAAAGCGATGTAAATAAATCTATAGATTCGCCTTTAGATTAATAGTTGAATGTTTTAATATACGTTTATACATTTTCATTATTCTAAAAGGAGCTTAATTTTGTATAACGTATTTTCAGTACAATAAATAATTTTCATTATAAAAGTTCGTTAGTTACCGACATTACAAACAAACTAGCCAGTAGATTCTATGACAGAATAACTAATAACCGTATACTAACACACTTGTGAAGTGAGTCTCGGTGATGAGCAAAATAGTGTATAAAATAGTATACAAAATAGTGAATAAATTGATTTTAAACTGGTTTGTATATATTTTATTTATATATCTGTGATAGGATAGTGTGTTAATTAGTCACGTTACGTTTAATTGAGTTTTGGAATAATTATTGCGTAAAAAATAACGTTTATGTACGCTATTTTAATAATTCCGTGAACATAATGTCGCGTGAGTGATTTTTTGTAATGGCTGTGAGCGAGTTGTCGCTGAATTTCGTGCGCGAAACGCCGTTGAGTGTAAATTCCGTGAGTGATTTGTCGCGGAACCATGTATTAGATGTATTATGAACATTTATAAGAATTGTAAATACATAGGTTTTTGAGCTCTTTTTCCTATTATGCTGTACATTAACATTAGAATAATTTAATACTATGATTACTAACAAAATTATATTAAAATTGTAAAATAGAAAATGATCAGTAGATCAGAAGCTATTCAAATAGATATAAGATGTATTGTGAACGTAATTTAGTAATAATAAAAAGCGTTTAAAAATCAAAAAATAATAAAATTATTTCTTTGCCATTTATTTATTATATTAAATAAAAAATAGATATAAAGGGACGCTTATTTGATAGTTGCCAAGGGGGCTTAAGTCATTCGTACGGCTCTGTACGTTCATATGTATGTACATACATACATATGTATATATATATATGAATTTGTCACACGTCATCGCGACGATAATCATAATTTTTCAGAATTTATAATTCAGAATCCGCAATCCGTCGTTTCTAGTTGGATTACTCTTCAGTGCCAAAACTTCAGGTCGCGTGTTCCGTCACGGATTCAATTTAATTTTAGCCGATTGCAGTTCACTCCGATTCATATCCGAATGTGTGACTTTTAGAATAGCGTAGGCTGGAAAACACTCGAAAATGCAAAATGTGGTGTAAAAATAAATCACGTGGCAAAGTCAAAGTGTCACAATCACTTACGCACAAAACCACGATCAAATTACGACCCCCAGGGAGGTTCGGCAATTATCCACTGGCTCAACTCCGATTTCTCACATGTTCAAATTGACAGATTCATATCGATAGACCCAGTGGAAAGCTTTTGTCGTATCAGGAGAACGTTAATTGAAAAAAAAAATGTTTTTAAACGATATTCTGTGCCTCCAACCGATCGATTTTGCTCGACAAACATTGCGAAATATAAAGTTAATTATTTTCATACATCTCATTTTCGAGATTAGTTTCGGTGGTTTGACTATTAAAATAAAATGAAAGCTCAATATTCAATATATAATATTTCTCGTCCCCATACAAAGCGTACCGCGTTTGTAACGGGTGCTATTTTATGTGTGCAGGAGGAAGCGTTATTTTCAGAAAATGTTTATTTTTTTCATGTTTCCGTGATTATTTTGAAAATAAAAGACGTTGGTGTTGTTTCCAACTAGTCTTAATCTTATAGACAGCGATACTAAGTTGTGAAAACCTGTCAAAATGCTCCAAAAACTTCACGGACAATGAAAGAAGTGCACGAATTGTACCCGAGAGAATGTAAAAGGGTGCTCTAAAGGCTACAGGGAAGATGGTTGGATGAAATCAGAAAAATGTGTGGGATGAGATGAATGAGAGTTGCCCAACATGTATTATACAGGTCAAAAAATGGTGACCGGAATAATGCACTCGAGATAAATGCACTCGCGAGACATCCAAACTTTCAAAGATGCTCGAGGAGAACTAACGCAATAGAATTCCACAAAAAAGTGCCTATAAGTGGTATTTGAATGTTATCCGAGGGTACCAACTTTTTTTTGTGGAATTTCATTGCGTAAGTTCTTTTTGAGCGCCTTTGAAAAGTAGGACTTCTCGAAACTGTTCAGCCGCTATTTAGTGCAATTTAGTGCATATTTCCGGGAACTCTATGAAACAGTTTATAAAATTCATTTACACATTCGTACATTGAAAAGATTGACTAAAAAAACGGTGTGAAGAGATATGTATATAAATTAAAAAAATACTTTTACGTGTTTAAAATTATGATGGTTTGAATTAGAGACTGTTAATGATAATAAAAAAAAAATGGAATAACTTTACAATTAAAAATATGTAAATTTCAATATCAAATTTGCAGCCAACATAATCGAATTAATGCTATTTTATTTAATATTCATTATTTTGTCAAAATAACAGAATTTATTGTGCGCAATTTATGAAATTGAATAAAAAAGGTGATTGACTGAATCTACATATGTATTATCATTCGATACGATCACAGAACTTAGTCTTTGTTAAAGCAGTGGTGTCATTTAATTGGTTTCCGTGGGTTTCCGGAAACCTGTAATTCAAAATCAAAAGTTTCCGGAAATCCATTGTTTGAAATAAAAAATTCACGTCATTTTTGTTAAAAACTATACAAAACTTCGAAAATATTGTTTCATTCGTAGTCGAATACATGGCAGGTATAAGGAAGGACCTTCTTTTCCGTTATGCACCGGCAAAATTAACTGTCAGCCATTCAATGTGAGCTGCACAGCTGGACTCTATCTCCCTCTGACTAAAAAGTCTAAAAACTTTATTGCACAGCTGTACTCTATCTCCCTCTGACTAAAAAGTCTAAAAACTTTATTGTCTAGAACCGGAAATACCCAAAGGATGCCGAAAACTCGATATATTTTTTCAAACTCGCAAACTTACTTTGAATTTGTAACAAATTCATAAATGCATTAAATACATATGTAGTATATTATATAATCGCTTACAATTTGAACTTTGACATTTTGAGCAAAATTAATAATACCTTTATATTATAATACATAATGGAAACATACAAATGCGACATAAATATGTAAAGGGTCAAATAAAAAAAAAATAAACAAAACATTTCTACCTTTTCTATGTTTCACTGCAGAAAAGGTTTCTTGAAAAAAATATGTGTACAACACAACCCACACGAGTAATAATTTAACAAATGAAATTTCCCGACTCTTCTTCAATAACAAGTGACATATGTAACTTAGTATTAACAAAATTTGCGACTACTTAAGCAAATGAAAATTATTTATATTTAAGGGGGTATTCTAGTCTAGAGGCATGAATTTTAGGTATTTTTTCAGGTTCAATAAAAAAAAAACAAAAAATATTTTTACCAGCCATTATTTTTAAAACAAGGTGAATTTCACGGCACGCCACTACTGAAATGCTTTCCTTCTATGTAATTGTACCCGAAAAAATTGTACTCGATAACATTTTAAACAAATATGTATGACGTTTGTTCACTAAACCTTTAGTCGTTCTCGAAATTGAACACTGGAACGATGCAGGTCACCATTACATAGAACAGAATGGTCTGAAACTGGGGCAAGTTTTCAAGATAGAGAGATGCGCAACAGGTTCACCATGGGAATGTATCACTTTCACTGACAATGCACCACAAGACTACCATTGTTCACAGAACGAAAGAACACACGTCTCGTAAGTTTCGCACTTCGAGAACAAATAAGAAAGTATGCACACTATCGCCGGCGAATTAATTCAACGGGATGTGAGAGCGGAAAAAAAATCACCCATTTAAAATTGAAAGCACGCGTATACAATCTTTTATATTATATTATATACATGTATATTAAATACGACAAACATCGACAAAGGAATATTACCAGACTATTGAGAATCAATAACAAGGCTTTTTCAGCGAAATTACATACCAGTTCCGCTGCGTGGGGGTAGGGAAGGGATTATTCATTATTATTTATTTAATTTAATTAATTATTTAATAGTTTTGGACCATTGTGGCATTACAGGAAGAACCTAATGCGCCATAATGGCCTACATTTGAAAAATATATAAAAACAAGTAAACTGTAAATAAAGGAAAAAAGCAAAAGCAGAAAACATGGTAAAATAAAATAATAATAAAAAAAAAATGTAACAAAAGGAAAATAATACATCATTCAGAGAGAGAAAAAAAATAACAAAAGTGTAAAAATTAAAAATAAAATCCATAAATCCCATTCTTTGTTTACACTGAAAAAAATTAAAATAGTATATAAAAATGTACAAAGGAGAAAGAAAAAGTAAAATAAAATAAAACAAAATATGAATAAAAAATAAAATCACAGCGAGGCCCAAATGGAAGAGAGTAGATTAAGATTCCACTCATTCATCACATTCAAATTAAGAAAGTAATGATGAGCGCAGGTTACCAGATAAATATGTTAAGATAATATCCGATAATCTACGCTCCCCAAGGTGGAAAATATCACATTCAGGGACAGCAGCAACGATTTCATTGAGGAGTCGAATAGCTCTTGGAATAGGAGCCATTCGAAAAAGAACTGTGCGAGCAGCAGGTACAACCATCAAATGATGATGTCTACCACGAACATAATTATTAGGGACATAAAGTCCCAACTGTTCCAGCAACAACGGGCATGACGTATTATATTTGGAGCGATATTGATTTATCTGACAAAAACACGCTGCGGGGGTGTGTTTTTGTTTTTTTTTTATTTGACAAACACTTAGAAATGAAATAAGCTTTTGATATTTTCCCGTTATTAATAATCCTACTTAAGTAAAATGTATAAAAATGTTGAAAACGTTCCTTCTATGAAAACGTGCCGGCTTCTATAAAACAAACGAAAAAAAAAATCATAATTATAATACAAAAATCATAATATACATTGAACGGTAAATGACCGCGCTACTACCGGTACAACGGTATTTACCGGTAAATTAAAACTGGGTAACCTGCAATTACTTGGTGACGGTCCCGGGCTTTAAAATCTGGGGACACCATAAGGGCGAAATCACTCAGCGGTGAATGTGGCACGTGGTTTTTTTTAGATAGTTTTAAGCATATAGAACAAATGTGACGTTCATGGCACGCATGCATGGCACACGGCGGAACACGTCCTTTCAAAACGACACTTTCGACGTACATATGTGGTTGAAATTGAATATACCAAAATGACCCTTTGACCATTTTCAGTGAAATTGTATCGTTGCTTGACAGTGATCGATAACGGTGTATCTCATATTCGTTATCGACCACTGTCAAGCAAGGATACAATTTTACCGAAAATGGTCCAAAGGGTCGTTTTGGTATGGATCACTCTCAAGTTAGGATAAATACTTCTATACAATTGTGTGCCACCGTGTGCCATGCATGCGTCCCATGAATGTCACATTTTTCTATATGTTTAAAACTATCTAAAAAAGAACCACGTGCCACATACACCGCTGTGTGATTTCTCCCTAAACGGCCTTCCTTTCACCCTTAACTAGCAGTACGGCTTAATGGTAGCGTGTATGTTTAGCACCAAGTGATCAGTGGGTTCGAACCGCCATACTGTTGGTTAGAATTGGGGGTATTTGTGACTCCAAATCGATCGTTTCTTATCAGAGTTTGCCAATTTTATCTGGTCATTGTTGAAACGGTTCCTCAAAATTGGCAAAAAATTATCTTTCCTGCTGTCGCAAATCTTCTATATTTATTGTGTGTATAATTTGTAAAAATTATGTACAAAATCTAAATCCATAGATGTCTCAATGGATTAATTCTGTAATAAATTTTTATTTCGTGTTCTTTAGCTTCTGGAAAAACAGTGATTTATGTAATAATAAAATGCTGCATTATTTGTTCAGGAAGGCGCATTGGGTTCTTCCGGTCAAGCCTTCCGGGTATACATCTATGTAAAAAATTACATTTTCTCGGGTACCGTTCCAGGAAAGAGGGGTTGCCTTTTGTCAATTTATATTGCGAAATTTTTTTGTTTTTGTTTTTTAGGTTGAGAACAGTCATACCCTGTTTCCTGGAAAATAGTACCCTAGCGCCTAGCCTTTATTCCATCACTCCCTTTTCCTATGATACCAAAATGATAACAAAAAAAGTGATCCCATAGTTTAGTCTAAATAACTCACGAGCTAAGAATATCGAAATGAAAATTCAAGTTTGTTGATTTTTTCGATTCTTCTTCTTCTTCTTCTAATCGTCCCGGTCAGCATGTAGACACTTACGGTAGCCCTAAGTAGTGTCACTTGATCGATTGCATTGTGCCGTGAACCAAACATCCTTATAAGTAGGATTGCAATTTACCGTCTACCGATAGATATAGAAAATTCTTTTTTTTTTTTTACAGGAATAGATATCTCTATGTGGTTAAGTTTCCCTACATTGAAACGTATATAATTAAAAAAAAATAAAGTTATATCAACATTACGGATTACAATTTACCGTCAAATTTCAGAACCGGTGAACGGTAAATAATCTGCCGGTAAATGAAAAACGCTTTTTTTCTTGGATCAGATGACTGTATTTGGTTATTTTTATTAAAAACCTTAATCTAAATTGAATCATAAATTTCAGATTTCTTCCAAGTCACCCGAAAAAATCAACAATATTAGACCACTTAGTTTTTATTTCAAATAATTACATTTGGCAACAATTGAAATCATAGTTTTCAATGCACTGTAGAATACTTTCATCCATAGAAAGTATATTTCTTTCATTAAGTTCATTGAATCTCCATTAGCGAGAATATTCGAGAAAATAATGTAACTACGCATTTTTCTACAGCGACATATTTTTCCATTCGAATTTGGGGATTTTTATTCTCTTTTTTATATATTTTTGATGCAACAAATTTATTGAACAAATATGTGTCATTTGTTATAATAGTTTTCGTATTTAAATATTCAACTGTTTCAATTCTGATATTTTTGACAATACAATATTTTTTTAATTGTATTGTCAATTGTTTCAAATAATCTGTTAATATTTCATAAAAGTATGCGTAATAGAAATATTTGAAAACTGAGACTTTTCGACGTTCCGAAAAGGTTCGTCCGGGACACTGGGACACGAGGCTTATAACCGGTGACAATCTCGATCAATCGGGACGCCTAGCAACCCTAATTAACCGTTATTCAAACAATCATACTTAATTATTTAAAGCTTGAACCATTTGTATGTTTCGATCGCAATTGAAACAACCGTCTTATCACATTTATTACGATATGGTCGGTCCGTGTTGCCAATGAATTTATCAATTTGAAATACACACATTTAATACTGAAAATAAACGAATTCAAAACCACCTAATGCACAATACGTCATTTGCATCTATTTTTAATGTTATATTATGTAGTGAAAATGTACTTAATTCGCGATAAAATAGTGTCTGGTGAAATTTATAGCCGGTATAATCCCTAGTACAAATACATTTGCCTGGCAACTATCTGGCGTTTAAAGTTTGAAAAAAACTTTAAAAAGGCTCTGACCCATTCCAAAGCCATAGGGCTGGGTCGCACCGTGCGACTTGCGAGCGACTTGGTTGAGGGCGACCAGACCAATGCATGCAGGTAGATGAGACATGCCATACCCTTCAACTTGTTTGTTCCACACATTTCCATAAATTTTTTCGTGTCGCGCAACTAGTCGGCCGACAAAGTTGCACGGTGCGGCCCGGCCAATAGGCTATGTAGTATTAACTACCAAATTTCGTGGTTTGAGGCTGAAAACTGTGGATTTGCATATATATATATATATATATATATATATATATATATATATATATATATATATATATATATATATATATATATATATATATATATATATATATTTATATATATATATATATATATATATATATATATATATATATATATATATATATATATATATATATATATAAATACACGCAGTCATATATACATACATATGTACGTACATATGCGGTTACCAGATGTCCGAATTTTCCCGGACACATCCTCTTTTTAAGGGCGTCCGGTGGGAATTTTAGTGTCTGTCTGGAAATATTTGCTAACATTGAAAACAACGTTGCTAAAAATCTTAATATATCGTATGAAATTAATCTTTAGATGTACACATAAGCTGATCGTATTATATAGTATTATATTATGTAGTCTTATTTTCGAAATAAATCGTGTAGTTTACAATATTTAATCCGTCTCAATCACTGTGTAAAATTGCCAGAAAACCCATTGACCGCAACGCTCGTTGATTGACAAAATTTTCGCCTAAATAACGAAAATTGTTTGCTTAAAACTATGTATTTACTAGTTGTTAATTTATTTACTAATTGTTCTATCGATCCACTGCCAGGGACGGATCCAATGGGGGGGTGTGGTGGTGGCAAACACCCCAACCCCCCATAACAGGATCTCTTTTGCCAATCGCTATATGTATGTATGTATGTACATATAAATATACTAGCCGAACTCCGCCATGCTTTGCAATGCCAGAATATGGGATGTAATTCCCGTTCCCGTTGCGTTTCCGTTCCCGTTTACGTTTCAAGTGATGGTTGGAGCTTACATAAATAACGTCTCTTTTTTTATTGCGTCAAAATACATACGTATATTATCCGTTCCCATTTGTCGGAAAAACACGTTGTTCATTTCAAATCATTTGAAATTATAACATTTTGCCCGTTTCCGTTCCCGTTTTTTCCCGTTTTTTTTCACAGTAATCTTCCCGGACATGCACACAACAAATCCTGAAAGTTCCATCGTAATCGGTTCAGTGATTTAAGGACCTATTAGAGACACACAGACAGACAGACATTCATTTATATTTATATATATATATATATATATATATATATATATATATATATATATATATATATATATATATATATATATATATATATATATAGATGGAACGGCTACCCACCTAAAAAGAGGTTTAGATTTAAAAACCTATATAAAAAAAAATAAGCCCGCATGGCGACCACTAGTTTACACTATTCCACTAACATTTAACAAATACATAATTACCAATTTTTAAATGTTATTATTTATTATTATTACCCGAGTATTTCTTGGAAATAAACATTGTCGATGCTTTGATTAAATTTCCTATTAAAATAAAAAATATTGTCATATTGATGTATATTCGCGTTTCTCCTCAAGAAAACATGTCGTTTTTTATTTTGACAAAATTCCTTTGTTCTCAGATCTCCCTTTTGTCGAATATGCTCAAAATGATATCGTTTTTGATTTAGCTTTGACTTATATTATTAATATTTTGTAACTGGCGGTTTTACTACTCGGTATTTGTAATATAAACCGCTTAAACATGGCCAATCTAAGAGTAAACATTTCATTAAATTTATTTGAATCGAAAATAAATAATATTCAACGATATCGATATTTTCGTCATAGAACTTTCATTTCACAACCAAACCTTACATACATACGTAGTTACATAGTATTTCTTTTTCATTTGTTTTATATTTGTAAATTTCAATTTCTTCTTATATTCTATTTTATAACCTTTTCCAAATATTTTAATACTATAGTTTAATTATGCAATGTTCTACATATTTTGTCAAGCCTTTATTCTTTACTTTTTAATTTGTTTTCCTCATATTTATCTTTTTCATTTTTGTAAAAATCTATTATTGGACTCGGATGTTACATATATTATTTATTTACTATTTGTTTTTTTATTCATATCTATGTACATCCTGTCTGTTGATTTTTCAATTAATAAAATAAAATAAAAAATAGTCACATTAAACCTTACAAAGTCTCTTTCGAAATTATATATTAGATGATTGAATAAGCATTTACCAACAATTAAAATCTGATCTAACCAATATTTATTTTTAATTTATCAGCGTCAACTACAAACATGATTTACGTTACACTGTTTTGTAAAACAAATCGCTTCTCAGTACATTCGATTTTTCTACTTCTTGAGTGAAAGTGAATGCATCAGCAAATATGAGATTTCAATCTACAGTAGGAAGACACTCGGGTCAAACGGACATGCTGTCCCTTATCATTTCAACCAATATCATTTCGCACGTACAACATTCTAACTGTCTGCATGAAAACTATAGGTATACAGTGGATGGACTACAGCAAAACCAAAACTTCCACTCGTCTCTGTTTTGCGCAACTCTCATCCATCTCCTTGCGGTCTTCCTTTTACCCTTCTGCATTCTCTCGGGTGCCATTCAAGCACTTCTTTTGTCCACCTTTCGTCTATCCTTCTAGCTTCACTCTATCCACTATGTCCACTACCCTTGTCATACTTCTCATCACCCACGTGTTCCGCTTTCTCTCTTTCCTCGTTATGCCGAGCATACAGCGTTCTATCCTTCTTCGAGTGCATTGGATTTTATGAAGCATCGTGGCGTTCAAGTGTCCAAGTTTCACATCCATACCTCATCACTGGCAAAACGCATTTATGACGATACGGCGTTGAGTTCTAACCATCACTTGAAACGGGAACGAGAATTGCATGCTTTATTCTGCCATTCTGCCAACGCATGCCAGGTTCAGCTAGTTAATTATAATAACAAGCTTTGTTATTAAAATTTTATGATTCAGTCGATTTTATTTCTTTCGCCCATTTTACATATCTTCGCGTAAAATATTAATTCCACCGATAGCAACGCGCGTCCACAACATAATATAATATGTACATAGGTACATACGCACATATACCTACATATATTTATTCTCGTTTTTATAAAACTGTCCTGTACATAATTATCCAGCATTTTCAACTCGTGTGCCCTACATTGGCCTCGAAAATTATGGTCCCAATAACAAGTTAATTTATGTACATACATAATTAATCAAATAAGGATGGGGCCGAGTTAACTTCGATGAGGTTGGCTAAGGTTATACAACATGTATATTGTTTAAACAGTCAACTCTTTCCGAATATCGTCAACGTAACACTGCACTAAATTATGTGCTTCTATGTAAATAGAAAATTGAAAATCTGACGAACGAACGTTAATTCCTACACACAATACATATGCATGTGTGTATGTATGTATGTATTTATGTAGTAGGAGATGAGAATAGAACTGCTATTTTTATGCTAATTATTTGATAAAACAACATGTATTATATATATATATATATATATATATATATATATATATATATATATATATATATATATATATATATATATATATATATATATATATATATATATATATATATATATATATATATATATATATATATATATATATATATATATATATATATATGTATCGCAAGGCAAATTCACGGCAAAGTACATATAAACAGTCGTCTTGAAATATATTGAATGATAAATGACGTTTCACATAATCATCCGGGTCTTGGGAAAAGACTGCATGATTGTGCTTCCAAATCCCGGCTTCCAATCCCGGGATACCGGTGTTTGCTGGTACGTAATAATAAGGAAAAAACATAAAACAACATTTTATACTGAACAAAGGTGGGATGAACAGTCATAGTTCATTTGTTTGCTCTGAGTTGTTTTGACGCCGACTCGCCCTTTCCACGAAATGGCAGATTTTGTGCTCAACTGTGCAATGATTTTTTAATATTTTCTTTTTATGAGACCTGTGTTATTCAGGATGGAACACGATCCATTGTTTCTCAATCGCACTGTGGATTTTCAAGTGTTCCGATCTCGTTATGCGGTGTGTGTAAAATGCTAAGACGCTGTTGTTTCTGTTAATTGTACGAAGATTATCAATTTTGATGTAAGTAAATTTTATTAAATACATAGGTAATATTAATATAGGTAACCAGCAGCGTGGACTAGTGGTTAGCATTTATGCTTTCGAACATAGTGGTCACGGGTTCGAGTCCCACTAGTTGCTGCTGGCCAGACCTTGGTTTGTGACTCCAGGTCGATCGTTTCCTATCAGAGTTTGCCGATTTATCTGATTTTCATTGAAACGCTTCCAACAAATTGATAACTTTTACCCAATTCTCGCGATTTTCGAATTTTCAGCACCTGGAATTTCACCGATTCGTATAAAAATGCTGCAAATTTTTCCATATATGTCTCGAAATTTTACTTTAAAAAAAATGCTCCGAAAATGTAAGTTTATCAAAATTTATCCATAGATGTCTCTATGATGCTTTGTTAAAATTATTCCATAAAATTGTATATCGATGTTTGTAATCGGCCAGGAAGGCGCATAGGGATTCACCTGTTAGGCCTTCTTGGTATTTAAATGTATGCAAATATATAAATATGTGTATGTCCAGTTCTTCGTTGTATAGTAATTTAAACTATATTAAAATTATTATTGAATAAAATTAAGAGGTGTGATATTTTTTTACACAAAGTCAACGTAATTCTAGTTTTTATATTAAGTGGGTTGTTTCGTGGAATAATTACTAGACGGTACGAACTATTTATAAAAACGAATCAATGAATCAAAGCGATGCTTTCTTTTTTAATCTTACAGAAATCTACCCGTGGATGCGAAGCGAAAATTTAAAGAATGTAGCCAAACTCTCAAAACAACAACGCCAATATGAGAGTATTTTTATATTAGCATTTTTTAAATATGAAAATATGCAATTGAGCATTTTTTTCTTATACATTTAATTTCCGAGATTGAAAATTCCCAGGACCGCAATCCCGGGGCTTAACCCTTTCAATGCTGACGAACACCGATCGGCGTTTTGCCAACAATTCCATGAGCTTGAAATACACCAATTGGCGTTGTATTTTGAGTAGTTTTGATAGTTTTAACATTGTATGTCAATTATGCTATATTAAATTACACACTGGAGAAATGGTTGCTTTTTACATGCTTTTTTCAGTATAACTTTTTACGCAGATTTTCGTAGAACGAATGAATTCCGTAAATCGGGGGACGGGTGTACATATGTACATACATTCATACATACATACATTCAAAATCAAATTGTGTAGAACACAAAATATTAATATGTATCCATATATAATATGTAGTATAAACATACATATATATATTTATTTAGGGTGACCGTAAAATAGTCGACAGTGAATGCATACATACGAAAAACGATTAGTATATATGTACATATATCAGTGGCGTGCGGTAAAAGTATCTCTACCCTCGTCGTACATCCTCACTTTATTTGCAAACAAACAGTTCAAATCAAAAGTCAAAAGTACGTATTTTCACTTGGGGTTTTTTCCCACTGTTAATACTATTTTATATTGAGTATTTTCTATTGAAACATGTTTATTGGGATAGTGATCTGGCCACACTATTTTTTGTTTTCGTTGAAAAGGGTTAATTGGAAGTGTGCTGAATTTTAAATCGGTAAAACTGAGAACTAAAAACCCGTACTAGTATTTAATCGTATTTACACGAATCTGAATTAAATCAACAGGGATTAAATTATTAAATTGTCTTTATATGAGAATTAAATATCATACTTGGACTATTCTTGTGAATTAATAATAAAAATTCTATTGATAACTGGCTTACCTCGATAAAATAAACGAATCTATAAGAAAAGTCATATCTCGTCTCTGAACCATTTTTCGTGTTTAAGGATTTTAAACAGGTTTTTGAGCTCTTTATCCTATAATGCTGTAGATTAACATTAGAATAATATAATACTATGATTACTAACCAAATTAAATTAAATTGTAAAATAGAAAATGATCAGCTACTAAAATATATATAAGATGTATTGTGAACATAATTTCGTAATAATAAAAAACATTTAAAAATAAAAAAATAAAATAATTTTTCATATCGAGCAGTGTTATTAGACTTCGTTTGTTTGTTTTATATTGTTGCAATATATATTAGAGAGTCTAAACACACATTTACAAAAGTCGAAATCCTCGGTGGTAGTTATCTAGGGTTTGTTTGGACGAGCTACAATTTTTATACCTGCTTTCGATTGGATTTCTAAATACATAGTTCTAATTGGAAATGTTGGCGAACTTTTCAACATAAAAGACGTCAGCACTCAAAGGGTTTTAACAAAACTTCCGGGATTGGAAGCACTAATTGTGGTCGACAGGTGGCCGCAACATCCTACCTACTACACTAATTACAACTGAGTCAGACAACGTACAGATTCTTGGGTCTATCTATTTGTCATCCGCTGAAAGACGCGTACACAATAATGAATATCCATATTCTTGGTTTCTTGGCACGCGCACCCATGGTACCTAACCATTAAGTTGTCTTTAGTTGCGCTTCTATTTCTATTCACCGAACTTTGCTTCTCGATGGCTGCCGCAGCAGCTCCTATCTCACTCTCAATTCGCATTGTTGTTTCGCGACTTAGACTTAGGACGTACATGTGTACATATTTACATATACATACATGCATTCGGTTTAGGATTGAGCTCGCGATTTGAGATACATGGTTGTGGGTTGTTACTCACGTAGCTGCGGTGCGACATTTTCGATTTCTTCCAGGTCAGCTGCGTGGGCGAGGGGGGATTTTCATGTCTCGGTGGGTCAGCTCAGGGGGCGGATTCCCCGGGGGCGCTTGCTCCGTGGGTACGGGTGGCTTGGGTGGGCGCCTATGTCGCACTGCTCGTCCCCCCGTCGTTCCTGGTCACGTGTTCCAGACTCTTCCTGTTTTAGATTATGTACGCAAATAAACGTCGATTCTCAAGCCGGCGTCTCTTGTGAACATACGCAGGGGGCTCCGGCTGTTAAAATGTTGAATCCGAATCGGTTCGGCTTAGGGCTTCCAAAAAACCCGAGTAATTTCACTCGTTAGATTTCTTTTTCTTTTTAATCATCAGTCATGGGGCTTGGGAACGAACAAATTTCAAAAAAATATTTTAATAATTTTTCATATAATAATTTCCACAATAAAGCATGCAACCAAATTTGTCGGAAAAATGTAGACAGCGAATAAATTTTAAATTATTCAATTGTTTGTTTATTTTACTCTATGGCTTCGCAATGCCATTCATTCCCGTTTTTCCCGTTTTTGGACGATTTTTTTTTACAGTTGTCTTCCCGGATATGCGTACAACAAATCCTGAAAATTCCATCGTAATCGGTTTAGTGCTTTAGGAGCCTATACGAGACAGATAGACAAACATTGATTTTGATATACATATCTATACATAGCCAGCAGTTTGGCTTAGTGATAGCGTATATATTTAGCATCACTGAGGTCATTGGTTCGTGTCCTCGCCACTGCTGGTTAGATTTGGGGGTTTTGTGACTCCAAATCGATCGTTTCTCTATCAGAGTTTGCCAATTTTATCTGATCATTGCTGAAACGGTTCCTGAAAATTGGTATTAAAAAATCTAATCCTGTTGTCACAAAAATCGGCCTGTGTATAATTTGTATTAATTATACACAGTAATCTGAAATCCATAGATGTCACTATGATTATTATTTCTGATTAATTGTTATATTCTATATATTCTGATTGTATATGTATGTATTACTGTATTTCTGATTTCTGATTGTTTATGTATTTCATTAACGTACACCCGTCGCATTGGAGCAAATCTGTAATGGCGAGTGTGTATTGATTTGTGACAATAAAATAAAATAAAATAAAATAAAATATGTACGAGTATATATAGGTAGATATATGTAGAAGCCAGCTGAACCCGGCATGCATTGTAATGTTATAATGACATATGCAATTCCCGATCCCGTTCCCGTTCCCGTTCTCGTTCCCGTTCGCATTTATCGGGAAAACGCAGGCGGCGAACTTGACTTGACTCGACTAAAAAAAAAAATAGAAGGCGGGAAATTCCACTCATTCCCATTTTTCCCGTTTCCGTTCCCGTTCTTGGGCATTTTTTTTAACAGAAACCATCGCGGGCATACACACAATAACTCCTGTAAGTTTCGTCGCAATCTGTTGAATGGTATAGGAACGCATGCGTGACAGACAAACAAACAGACAAACAAGCAAACAGACAAGCAGACAAACAGACAAGCAGACAAACAGACAAGCAGACAAACAGCCAAACATTGATTTTTATGTATAAATAGATAACCAGCAGCGTCGACTAGTCGTTATCATTAGAGGTAGGATAGTCTCAGTGCTATCTATTGTTCCAATGCATTTCCAACCTTTGAACAATACGCGACACCTTCTGGGTCCGGTGACTAGTTATCATATACATACATATGCTTTTGAACGGTGATTGGATTATTACGCACATTGCGATCGCCCAAAAGACAATTTTTGCCATGAAAATCGTGAATACGGAATTTTTTGCACTCGAATTCTCGTTAGTATGATAGTTATCGTTAGTATGATGGACTTTTCGGCTGCCAGATGTTCCGTTATATGTAGAGATTTTAATGACTTTTGGGCGAGCGCTTTGTGGTTGCTGCTCGCTAGACCTTGGTTTGTGACTCCGGGTCGATCGTTTCCTATCAGAGTTTGTTGATTTATCTGGTTTTGATTCATATAGAAATGCTGCAAATTTGTTCATAAATGTCACGAAAATTTCGAGTTCTTCAGCATCTGTTCGAAATGCTCCGAAAATGTAAGTTTATCAAAAATTTGTCCATAGATGTCTCAGAGGAGAATTCGGAACAGGAACTGAAAAAGAAATCCGTATCCGGAAATGAAAAAGGCATCCGTATACGGAAATTAAAAAGGCCCCCGGATCCGGAAATGAAAAAAATAATCTGGAACCGGAACTGAAAAAGGAATTCGGAACTGAAAAGGAACAAAAATACACGACGACGTAGAGAGGCCGCTCTCATCCTGAGAATGGCCTCGAAGTGAGCCACATGCTCCTCTACGAACATCTGCGACGCGCTGCAACCCCTTGATAGGACATAAATAATTGTATCGTAACCTCTATACCGGAGTGGTAAAACCGTCTTGCTAGCATATTTGCCCTTACACAAATTGCTCTCTTTTGCTTTTTGCTAATTGCAAATTGCTAGCAGTTGTTGTATTGTACCTTTATCTTCCTCATCGTCTCTCTCCCGCTCGTACCTGGTCCATAATTCACCAGCTTAGAGGCTAGTACAAAAGGACATAAATAATTGTCTCTTAACCTCTACACTGGAGTGAAAAAACCGTCTAGCCAGCATATTTGCCCTTACACAAAAATAGCTCTTCTTTGTCTTCCGATGTCACGGTCATCAGAGAGACTCTCCGTCGGCAGGTGTTCCAGGTACTTGACTCCCCGCACGGTTTCAAGATTTCGTCCATCCAAAATTATGTTGGGAACGAAAATCAAGACCATCGAATTACACGTTTCATACCACATATTATGTTCTGCGTATTAACTTCCAGGGGGTGATTCAGAACTGACGGAGAAGGCTTTGAAATAATGCGAACTTATAACACAATGGGAAGATGTCTACGTATGTATGTTCGAGATTGAAGCAGTACATATAAGCTGACCTTATGTATGTATATCCCGTTTTCACCTGGACAATTGTGTATTTTTAGTATACGTATATTGATCGTCCTGTTGTTTTCGCAAATATTCGATGTTTACCCCGTATTTTGTCGATTGTCAATTTGTATTTATTTTCCTAAATGCTCATCGATGCTCAACGCTGTCACCACGGCTTACAGGTGATACAAAATTGTTATTTATATTTATCACTGGTGTGAGTGCGTGAGATAAAATGGTTTCGATTATGCAATAGCATTTAAAAGTTTCATCCCTCAACGTTTAAAATGCGCGTTTAACGAAGATCTTCGAAAATAATTCAGATTCGTTGTGTACTGACTGATAAGCCAGCAGCATGGCTCGGTGGTTGGGCTTTTGCCTAGCACCGAGCCATGTAGCCATGTTGGGGTTTACCTGTTACACCTTCCTGGTATATATGTATATATGTATGTATATAAATAAAACGAAAGCAATTTGTCAATGTTGTAAAGTTCATTTTTCTATTTGACATGGAGGAAGTCATGATATAAATGAGCATCTACTACGTATTCAGAAGCATATACAGGCAGAAAATGTAGCAATATCAACTCCAAATATCAAATCGTTCATTATAAACCACGATGACGAAAGTAAAAAAATTGCTCCAAACAAGCTCTATTTTCGTACCATACCGTGCGTCATAATCAGAGTTTCAGATATATAATGATAATATAAATGTTTATTCGAGGGAAAAATTAAAAAATTTTTGGACATGGAACATTTCTTTTATACGGGGGGGGGGGGACAATTTTGCGGAGCGTCCCGTTTTGAGTCCTGGGAAATATGGTCAGGCTTAGTATGTATGTAAATATGGTCAATATGGCCTTAGTATATATATCTAAATATGTAGGGTTGCCAACTTGGTGCCGATGCTGACCCGGAGAAACTTTTTTTTGTGGATAGGGGAGGGCAGTATAAATATTATTAATACGATTGCACAACACCATAGGCCGAAGATAAGACGAAAATAGCACTTGAATAAATACGTAGAAAGGACACTTTTATTTGCCTCTCATTTACTCGCCAAAGCAACGGCAAAACCGATTATTTCGTTTACAATAATGGAATCGCCCGCACTAATTTTTATTTCTTTACATTTTGTTGTATAGTAATTATGTTTTCCCACTGCGAATGACAGAATTTGACTACTGATTTGGAGATTTTATTTCTAAACCCTGAGCCAAACCCGGAGTCTCCGGGTCAAAATTGCTGTGTTGCCAACCCTATTGTACATACGAACTTATAATTGCGTTATTTGTAGGGATGCCAAGTGTCATCGGCAAGAAAAGACAACATTAAACAACAAAATGTTAATTTTTACAATTTTCTTTATAATGTGCCGGTTATTATTAAAGTGAAATAAGTCATTTAAATTACCAAAAATACCAAATACCATTATACAAGGTAATCGTAAAATTCCACCAGTACAGGATAGGTTGTATCTACATAAATATAAGGCTAAGAATCATAATGTATAAATATATTTTTATGTAGTATCAAAATAATTTTTAAAACGAATTTACGTAAAAGTGAAATTATTTCAAACGAAATATTTCATGCCTTATTCCACTTTCATAATAACCGGAGCATACATATGTAGTTAGGAACATGAAAAGTGGACTTAAAAATGAATCGTTGAACTTAATCATCTTCATTCTCACTCTCAATTTCATCATCTCTGTTGCTATATTTATCTAAACTGCAAATTTGATGCAAAAATTATTTTATTTCTTTATAAAGCTCTGAACATGAAATATTTTTGTAATTATATGCCACGCTTAAAATACCCCGGACAGTGAAATGTTCAACTTTTTTCTTTCTTTATTTCGGTTCGGTGATTACTGGTCACAAAGTCACTAAAATCTATATAACGGAACATCTGGCAGCCGAAAAGTCCATCATACTAACGATAACTATCATACAAACGAGAACTTGAGTGCCAAATATTGTGTATCATGTCAAAAATTGCCTTTGTGACCACCGCAATGTGACGAATAATCCAATTACTCTTTATTCCACTGTCCGCTGATCATGGAAAATGTTCTAATAAAAGTAAATACGAATATACACTCAGTACTGCCAGGTTTCCTCGCTTCTCCACTCACGTCATATCTTATGAGAGAAAATATAGTACGGACTGCGTGAAATTATTGTCAAAATTAAAAAAAAGAGGACATAAAACAAAAGAATTGTGTTGCAAAAGACCTGTTGGCAACCCTAGTTATTTGATTATAAACTCACTAGTTATTTGATTATATATCACTACAACTATGGCAAGGAAAAATGGGTCTACCTCACAGGACTGAAAGTGAAAAGGTCAAATATCGGAAGGCAAAGATCGAAAATCGAAAGATCAAAAAAAAGGGTGCATGGTAAACGGTACTATGTATAGATAATATATATATATATATATATATATATATATATATATATATATATATATATATATATATATATATATATATATATATATCAGTGGCATGCGATGAAATTATCTCTTTTTGTCATACAGCCTTGTTTAATGTGCACGCACAGGAAACGGGAGGAAAAGCCTGTTCCTCTTGTTCCTGTTGTATCCTACTCGCGCAAAGAGACTTTTACCGCACGCCACTGATGGGTCTACGTGACGAGCCAGAATGGTAAATTACAGAAAACACAAATATCGGAAGGCAAAGATCGAAAATCGAAAGATCTTAAGTTGAAAGATCAAAAAAAAAAGGTGCATGGTAAACGGTACATACTCACTTAACTTGCGCGCGCACATTAATACGGGAGGAAAAGCCTGTTCCTCTTGTTCCAAATTAAGTGATCATGCACTGTTTACCATGCACCCTTTTTTTTGATCTTTTGACTTAAGATCTTTCGATTTTCGATCTTAAGTGAGTATGTACTGTTTACCATGCACCCTTTTTTTTGATCTTTCGACTTAAGATCTTTCGATTTTCGATCTTAAGTGAGTATGTACGTGAGTATGTACTGTTTACCATGCACCCTTTTTTTTTGATCTTTCGACTTAAGATCTTTCGATTTTCGATCTTTGCCTTCCGATATTTGCGTTTTCTGTCATTTAGCATTCCGGCTCGTCACGGAGACCGGCCACTGATATATATATACTAACCGTTGCTACTAACGAATATTCTCGACTTTTTCACGGTCACCTAGGAAAAATATATAATCTCGTTGAAAGGGGAATCTGAAGGCTGTGTACCCCCGGTTGCGGCTAATATTCATTACACGTGTACTTTGACAAAGACGATCAATACTTTAGTATATCTCAAAAAGAACGGAATTAAGCCAGACCGTTATAATTCGACCCCCGCCTCCGCCATCCCTCCCAAAGTCGAAAACCAAAAGTCTGACATAGCCTCGATGTGCGCAAGTCTTACGACCAAAAGCGATAGAGTGGGAATGGAACAAAGTGGAGGGGCTTGCGCATGTCTACTCTGTGTCGTATCGACTGTCGGCCTCAGCTGACGTTCAGGCTCAGTATTGATTGTGACCATGGCGGAGAAGATACGTGAAGGTGAAGAGCACCTCAGGCTCGCAAAACGAAGGTGATCACTCATAATATCGAAGACGAAGCGAGCTCATATCCAAACTCATCAAATCGAACAGCCCAACAATCATCCAACATTCCCTCTCTACGCTCACTCCGCGAATCACTTGACAGACGGGACGATTCGCGACTAAACATATTATGTTTTTTCGACCATAAGCCCTATTTTTTTAAAGCGAACATTTTATTCTAAATGCACTTTTAGCGCGTTATTTCGCCTCTTTATTATTCGCGTATTTTTTCTCATCTTTTTTATTACATGTTTTTTTACACATTTTGAACATTATCATTCATATATATGCTCACATTTATGTACATCATTCCCCTTTTTTTACCATTTGGAATAAATGTATTATTTTCTAGCTATTCGCAATGAATTTTTGAGGACGAAAAGGTAGGTCTCTTCGCATCGAACAAAACTCATTTTCAATTTTTTTATATTCACATATGTACATTATAAAGTTGGCAAATCCAAAAATGTATTTTTTTTCAGAGAGGAATTAAACCTGTTTTGCTGATCTTAAATCAATTGTACACTTTTTATTGTGCTTTTAATCTGTGCTTAAAATTTTTATACAAAAATGGATTTGTAATAGTCCCAAAAAATAATATTGGTTTTTTTATTTACCTATACATGCGTTTTATATGTGTTTTTTTTATTTAATTGTTGATAAAATTTAAACCAAGCATAATGCAGAATTACATATATAATATATTTGCACCCAAATGTACATATTATTTTTAATCAAAATCACATTCGCATATGTTAAATGAATTAAAAAGCTTATTGGTTTAAATTTTATCAAAAATTGACATATATACTTGGCAAATAATATTTGAAATGCGAATTTTTGTGTTTTTGATTCCTAGCGTGTTTTTGATTCCTATTTAGGTACATATAATATAATTACATATGTTTATTAAATATATAAAAAAAAAAACGAAATTTCACTCATTTTTACAAGGCTTTTATTATAATCTGTATTTATGCTGAGCTCTATTTCTTGAATTGTCTTAAAAAAAATTCATTTTCGCTGTAATCTTTGACGCAATTTTCAACAGAGTCGATTTAAAAAATTTCCCATCAAAAAATGTTTTCGAAAGTTGGTTAATTAAATAAAAAAAAATCAAAACTAACGTTGTTAAGGGCTTTCATGAATCTTAATAATGCATTCGGTTAATTTTCAGTCACCCTTTAACGTTGAGAAATCATTCATTTTCTTTCATCAATGTTCTATTAGCAATAATTTCTAATAGAAAATAATTTTAGAGCAAAAGCCACAGCGATTTTTATCTCCATGTTCAATAAAACCGTAATCTATGATCCAAGAGGGTAAAACTATCTTATCTAACTTGTCTTTTCAACAATATGAACTTCAGTTTCCTGAGATCAACATTGGTTTGGTATTAAAAATAACTACACTGTGTTTATTACAATTATTTAACATTTCACACTGTTTTACACATGATTTTTCATTGTTTCTATCAATTCGAACGTTTATTTTAAAAAACATATTATAAACGAATTTATTTTGCGTCGCATTCCTGTTATACAATATATGTATGTCGGTAAATATTTTTTTGCCTTATAAAAAATATCACAATTCTTTGAACTGGCATACATTCTGAGGGGGTTCTATCATTACAAAACATTATTGTAGAAAAGCTTCTTACTGAAGCTTATGTATATCAAAGCTGTTAAAAAAAAAAAAACCACATACATATATATATCGATTTCTTATATGAAATACAAAATATTACGCCAATAAATGAAACGTGAAGAATGAAATGAATCCTCTCAATAGAATGTCTTTGTATGTTTCACACAAAGACTTCGTATTTGTACAAACGTATATCTCATACTTACATTTCAATGTGTATGCGAATGCTTACAATGAAATTATAATTACATTTGACATTTTAGTGAATTCATAATCGATTACGCATTCACTAGGTATCGCTATATACATATATATATATATATATATATATATATATATATATATATATATATATATATATATATATATATATATACTCACTGCGAAGTACTTACGATGCCAATTGTAATCGCAGCGAAATTCCAATTTATATTCGATTATGGATTGACTACATATGTACGTATGCATGTGTAGTTATATTTTTCTCCGGAAGTTACATATTCCACTTTTCACCGTTCTGGTAAATAGCCTCCCCAGAGTGTTAACCGATGCATCATGTCTCTTAATTGCTGATGGCGTCAAATAATTCTTTCCGGTCAAGGATGAGAGGCGAGCCTCTCTTCTTCAAACTGATCTCGAACTCAATATTAATAATTGCGCAATAACCCAAATTTCGCGGATATTCCATTGGATCCGCCTTGTTGACGCGTGTGGAATCTATATTTGATTTGGGTATCACTTTTGACTCTCCACTCACCTTTCACAACCACGTCTAGACATTTTCTGACGTTCCCTTTATTCTCCAATCCTTTGTCTTCTCGCTTGTTAGGAGCAACTTAATGCAGAAAACATCAATTCATTTTCCATATAGGAAAGAGTATGGGCATTAGCCGTATCTATTACGTTTTCCTTTTAAGCATGCTTAGATATAATTACTTAGAATTTCGGAGAAACTTCTTTTATCTTCGCTTTGTTCTCCAGCTTATGCGTGGTATTCTAAGCATCGTACATCTTTTACAATACATGTATGTAACTTCACTTTGAATATGATATCAATGATTGTCTTGGCGAAAAATTACGACTATTACATATACACATATAAAATTTAGCAGTGCGTATAATAATGTACATATATGTACGTAGATGGTGCGATCTGTCGTGTTTTTATTTAACCAAACAATATTCACAATTTGCTTTTTATTGTTCAATGTTGGAACATGTATGGAGATACAACGGGTTGAAGGGTTTACAGCCAAATTGTTACATATGTATATGCATATATAGATTAACACGAAACTTTACGAAATGAACATTTGTTGCAGCTTGAAGACGTCTCTGATAAAATGGAGACCTGATTATGATTCCGCCGCCGATGAATTCAGCAAAGCTGGTACTTTCAATGTGTTTATTTATATTGTCGGCTTCGGGTCAAACGGTAAATATGTATAACGGGTGTAATTTTGGGTTTGCAGCGACTTGCTTCAGAGTCGGCAGGTCCATCGAGAAGGCCAAGGATTGTCTGATCAGGGCGTCCAATTGCTACAAGGAGAACAAGTCGTTGTTCCATGCCGCCAAGAGCCTCGATCAGACGGTAATTCTATGCAAGGATTCCGGCAATCCGAGGGAGATTCAAAAGCTGGCTGAGGACGCTTGTAGCCTCTACCAGCAGCATGGATCTTTGGATGCGGGTGCCAGCGTTCTGGACAAGGCTGCCAAGATACTAGAGCATAACCATCCAGAGGTGGCTCTGCAGTTGTTTCAACACGCAGCCGATGTCGTCATGGTCATTGTTCAATTTGTACATAATCGGCATTATATACCTATCGATAGCTATAAGCTCTTTTCTTCTGTTTCAGATTGAGGACGGAAGCCGTCAAGCTGCTGAATATATCAGCAAGGCAGCTCGCATCTTGGTGAAATTGCGAATGTACGTATACATTCAAAATGGCGACCGGACAAATGCACTCGTGAGAGTCCGCACTCTCGAGACATCCACACTTTCAAAGCCGCTCAATAAGAACTAACGCAATGGAATTTAACAAAGAAGCGGATGTCTCGAAACTGCGCCACTCTTCAGTGCATTCTTCCGGAAATCATTCGAAATACCGGATACATTTTATTTTATTTTCACATAGAGATACCTTCCGAGACAATTTATTACTAACATTGCAGCATTTTTATTACATAAATCGTTGCATTTCGAGAGGCTGAACAACACGAAATCAATAATTAATTAATCCATAGAGACATCTATGGATTTATACTTGTACATAAATTTTTTTTCATATATTTCTAATCGTGTACATATTTTCAAACATACGGGTATATTAGCCGGCGCTGCTCGAGCCAAATTTAACCAAAATATTTAAAAAAAAATTACGTTTCCGGACAGGTTTGATCAAGCTGCCGACGCTCTTCGTCGTGAAATTGGATGCCAACAATTGAATGAAGCTTTCCAAGCCATCGGCCGTCTGACTGTCGCACTTGTCTTGGTCCAGTTGGCCAGGGGAGATTGCGTCGCTGCCGAGAAGGCTTTCAAGGAATGGGGCAACTATTGCGAAGCCCCAGAAGTCCACACTGTGGAAATGCTACTTCAGGCTTTCGATGATGAGGATTCAGATGCGGCTCGCGCGGCTCTGAACAGTCCGTTCATCAGACATATGGATATTGAGTATTCTCAACTGGCACGTTCTCTGCCAATGCCACAGGGCATGTCCAATCCCAATGTATTTGGACTCAATCAGGTTTGTTCTCATCGGGTAAAATGCACACCTGGAGTTAAGGTACATTGCACGAATATTTATAAGTTTAATATTGTTCATATTCTCGTTCATAAAATGAATTAATCACAAACTATATACTATAATTGCATATTGTAATCGCATTTTTTTTATTTTTCAGAAACTCGGCTTGGCCAAGGATAAGACCGATTTGTGTTAAAAAATTTTTCATTTGCATCCACTCAGACTCGTATATTTAAAACTTAGATATTTAGCATGTAAGCACTTATATATGTGTGTTCCGGTCGATGTGACATTGTAAGCGTGATTAAGAATAATAATTTGTATTGTTATTCATTTTTAGTCAAACCTAACCTAACTTACTAATATCTCAATGATTACATTGACCGCAGCATATGACATTCTTACTCTCTTATAGGTACAAAATGAAGACAAGTCAAAACCAAATTCTAAGAAATAAATATGTGTTTCTTTATTATGTCATTGATGATAATTCAGTTGATTGATCTCGATTGTATAATTTTGATAGAAAATTATTATATATATATATATATATATATATATATATATATATACGCACACACGTATGTACATGCGTGTGTATTTTAAAATATAATCATTCTAGACATGGGTCTGAGTGCAGTTGGTGTGCTTTTATGATTGGATCAATGTATTTATGAATTATTTGCATATAAAAAGTAGACATATATATATATATATATATACCTGATTTAAATATCATTGTATTAATATATCACTTTTAATCTATGTGTGTACAAGTAATTGTTAAACATCATAATATTTCCTTGTTGTCTATTAGATCTATTAGATAATTCAAACTATATATTCCCTTTTGAAGATATTAATGTGTTTAGTATGTAAGACAAAAAAAAAATGAGTTTTCACATCTTTGCGCTTACATTTGCTTAGCAATTATGTATTGGCAAAAACCCAAAGTTTAGCTAGCTTGTCTCTATCTTGCGCGTGGATACACGCTAACTTTTCAGCTATGTAACGTCATCTTAATTATTAAGAATGTGTACTCCGGGTGTTAGAGATTAGTCAAAAAATCCAAAAAAAAAAATTTTACTATCTTAATATGAATTATATATGAAATATCTGTAATGCTTCTTAAACATGTCGTGATGCTTTAAATTTTTTTATTTATATTACTTTCCTTATATACACATATGTATCTATTACAAAACATCCAACTTCTTCCTTCACCGATAACCTCCTTTTCATTATCAAAATTGAAAGATGAGAAATCTCATGCAAAAAGTACATGCATACATAATAATTGGCCGAAATTTCGAAGATCGGAGTGACCCAACTGGACACCACGACGAACGACGTTCGGATGCCAAACTAAATGAGAGCTTTTAATATAAAAGAATTTAATATATAAAATAAGTTTTGGTAATTAAAGGTTTTCCAAAAACATATATATAAATACATATATATTCTCAAAGAAATCAAAATTTTCTTCTAATAAATGTTAAATAATCTAAATAATTATTGATATATATTAAATAAATAAAAAAAAATATTAAATTATAATTCTTATAAACAGAGATTTTGAAAATATCAAAAAAAAAAATGGGGATCACCACTAAAAACGATACTAATAGACATGTAGAGGAAGGTTAAAGAGCGCCATGATACGTCTAAGAAGTAAATGACCCGCTAATTTAGTGTAACGATGAAGGTGGAGTCACAATTTAACATAAAAATAACGAACCTGTCGGTCAAACCGACACCATAGCACGTCTCATAAATAAGAAAGAAACATTACATACGCCCAGTATATAAAAACACAAAATATAAAATGATTTTATTCATTCTACATATATATTTGTATTTGTCAGATAAAGAAATTTTATTATGGTATTGACGACACCATAAATACAGTTATGTACATATATACGAGGTTGGCACTACACAAGCACGGCTGGATACCTTCGTCAGTCTGGTTATTGATTCGTCATCGAATGCAGCCCATGGGTCTTAGCTCTAAGTTACACATATATAATGTTTAGTGTCTAAAGTGTCCCCTGATAGTTATCAACGGCGATAATGCCGTTGAAGTAGAAATTTTCTTGATTATATAATAAGGTTGTTTAGTTGTTGCTCCAAGTCTATCTTACCTTTAGAACACTTTAGAAAAAATATGTATGAATCATCCGAGACAATTTTTAGAATATTTACCAAGATACGCTTATATATATATATTTAAAATATATTTAATTCAAAACTATGTATTATATAATAGAAGCACCGCACCGCAAAATCCATCGAATGTCGATAGATATTTTATGGTTCTGTCTTACTTCCCGAGTCTATTCTAACCTAACGCCCAGTAAAATAGTCTAAGCAACTCACCTAACCTAACCCAGAAGGGTATCTATTAGTTAAATAGTTGAATAATAAATGTATTACACACTATATTGTATAGATTTTATGTGAAATCAAACTCAGTATGCATTCCTATATGAATTTTTCGCACCCTTGAAGCTCTACATGTTTTTTAATGCACGTCGTATTCTAACTATGTATAACGGTTCACCGTTGTCATATTCATGGTCATCTTCGAATGCGCAAATTGTGCACATTCGAATCGACGGCATGTCAATTTGAGACGTAGGCCGTGTTTTTCCGGTGTGATGATTTTGGGCCACGGTGGACGCGAATCGTTCAAGTCGTAATATTCACAATGACAATACAATCATTCTAACCGTAAAGGAATCCAACAAGCAAACAATATATTATGTCTAAAATACGCCGTACCTGAAGTGAATGCCGTTCCAACGACGAGTAAGCGTGATCGATCGTGCTCATGTATTACGTTTATATTATTATATAATAATCGAAGTTTTATCCATTAAGTTGTAATGCATTCCCTTGTTGATTGATTGATTCGGGTTGCAGAAAGGTGAAACCAATCTTTGTATTTGTATACATTTATATATATATAATAAGGCAGTGACGTATCATTAATCGGGGCCATAGTTCAATTTTACAACATTTTGTATGTCATTTTTATGAATGCATCAAATTATTTTAAAGAATGTAACAATAACAATTAATTTTAAGCTATATATATTAAATGAAATTGAATTTATTTTATATTTTAATGAATATATTCGGAGAGTACGAGTATGAAAGAGAAATTTACCGTACTTGTACGCTCTAAATTCTTGTTTATATTTTTTTGTATTGTTAAAAGAATTATATACAATTAGATTTTAACTTTTGACTATGTAATGTATAACGATTTGTATCTACATAATGTTTTCATGGCTTTTTTAATGCAACTTTCAAAGAAAGAGCACAAATACTCCAATTTTTAACAACTATTTGAATAGAATAGTACCGGATCTTCAGCTGTTTCGAAGAATCTTTGGACATACTGTTGTTTAGTATCAATTGATTATAATTTTTTTCATTATATGTACATTACAACTATGTAGAAAAATAAGTTATTCTCTTCGCTTCCGAAAAGGAATCTGATGCAGTTGCACTGCACCGCCTTTACCATTAATGTTACGTCACTGATTATTGTATTGATATTTTATTATATTTAACCAGTTTAACTTTGGGTAAAACATTTCCATTCGTAAGTTACGTTTTTACTGCATTTGGTTTTTTACCATTTCGGGATTACTCAATACTCAAGAAGTTCTAAAACAGGAAATTAAAAATTGGGAACGCCTAATTAACGCAAATAGACACAATCCCAATAAGCTAAAGCCTTCGAATAAATGTCGACCGTACAAAGCTTTCTCCTAATAGGCTCATTTTGACTTCTTTGATTTTGAATGTCCTCAAATCCTACACAAGCAATTGATTCAGATTACAATTCTAGTGGTTCAGATCAAACTCTATCCAACGTGCTGGAATCTAAAGACAATATGTACATTAATACAGCTCCAGTTGCATTTAAGCACATCTCCTCCATGTTTGCTAACCCGAAAGCCCCACTGGCATTTCAAATAGTGGTGATAATGTACTCAATAGAACGCCCGATGCCAATTATTACGAATCCCCCAAATGCAGTAAGCGTACACAATTAGCTTAGATTAAATGTAGAAATTGTGTTCATCGGCCTTGTGTTTTAAATAGTGGCATTGCCTGTATTTTATCCTTTTATTTAAATGCATTTTTTTAAGTTATTAAAACCTAAGGTGGCTATTATTGCTATGTATTTATAAGATGCAAATTAAAAGGCAGACTACGTGAAGCTATCGAATGTATGCGCTTTTATTTGGTATACATTTAAAATCGTATAATCGTTCAGCTGTATGCATAACGTCTGTACGTGCACTCAAATCAGACACCTCTCTAATTGCATCGTTAAACATGATTTGGCCATCTTATTATTCATATTTTAGTGTATACTTCGATTCGTTATGCTTACTCGGTAGTTCACATGATTCTAAATCTTCTTCGGGCTATATATTATAATAATTTATTTACAAAATGTTTATTTTTTTATAGCGATATATTATAAAATCAATGAGCATTGCTGTGTCTGCTTTATAAAAAAAGCTTATATTAAGTCACATAATCAATTGGTATGTATGTATGTACACCTTGTCCCTCGGTTACGCGGGGTTTTGCGCAAATGCACTAAAACGTTTTAACACTGTAACAGTGCTACGAATGTAAATTATGCTATTAAATTACACACTGGAGAAATGGTTGCTTTATACAAGCTTTTTTTCGGTATGACCTTTTACGCAGTGTTTCGTAGAACGAATGAATTCCGTAAATCGAGGGACGGGTGTACATTCATACATACATTTAAAATTGAATTGTGTAGAATACAAAATATAAATGTGTATCCATATATAGTAGTATAAACATACATATATATATATTTATTTTGAAACTAAATGTATTATTAAAAAATTATTATATGAATTGTTGTCAATATAAAATATATATATATATATATATATATCAAGTTTCATTTAATATATTTAAAGTGTTTTATTTTTCTCCTTTATCCCTTTGAATGCTGACCAACGCCGATTGGCGTTTTGCCAACAGGTCCTGAAATACGCCGATAGGCCTTGTTTTTTTTGAGTATGCAAAAAATAAACAAGAACACTACCTGCTAAGCCTTTCCAGGTAGCATTGATAAAAATGCATTGAACATGGGTCGTGTAATCCGTGTCAATGTTTATAATGACAGGTTTACACCTGATTTCTGAATTTATAACCATATAGTAGAATTAATATGGAAATCCCTAGCTGCTGAGTATTTTAGATTGTGAGCATTACATTTTAACAACAGTGAAGAAGATGGAACTAGTTTTGGAAGAATACATTCATTAATAGACTTATTTTGTTTGTTTTATATTGTTACAAGATATATTAGAGAGTCTAAACACACCTTTACAAAACTAGAAATCCTCGGTGGTAGTGATTTAAGGTTTGTTTGGATTAGCTACAATTGTTATACCTGCTTTCTATTGGATTTCTAAATAGTTCTAGTTGGAAATGTTAGCGAAATTTTTAGCGTGGCGGGCTTTCAACAGAAAAGACGTCAACACTCAAAGGACTAATCAGGGCGTAGAGTCGCCTAGAGCTACATTTCTCAACCTGTGTTCACATGGCTCCCTTGGGAGGCCCAGACCCTCTCAAGGGAGGCACAAAGCAAAATTCTACTTTTGGGGAGGCATAACAAGCTCTAGATGAGGCACAGTATAAAATTTTATAATATTTATATTTAAATAACACCGAAAGAAGAGCTTAAATGTTTTATTTGTCATCAAACTGAATTCACTTTTTTTTTTTTGATTTTTAAATGCTTTTTATTATTACGAAATTATGTTCACAATACATCTTATATCTATTTTAATAGCTACTGATCTACTGATCATTTTCTATTTTACAATTTAATTTAATTTGGTTAGTAATCATAGTATTATATTATTCTAATGTTAATCTACAGCATAATAGGAAAAAGAGCTCAAAAACCTATTTACAATCCTGTTTCCTCAATACAATGCACGTTTGTATTTTGGACAATATACTAGCTTGTGCTTCAATGGTTGGTAAATATTAAGGATTTATCGCATATCAGAAAAAATATTGTGCCAATTTTTTTTCAGATAAGGTTGGGAAGGCGTTTACATGGGTCACTTAATACATATATGTATATTATAAAAAAAAAACAATAAATATCATTAAATCAAGTCACCTTTTTCGACAAATATGTGAGGAAAACGAGGAGGATTTTGAGCGCTTTTTATTACACACAGAAGTTCGTTGGTTATCGAAGGGTAATTGTCTTAATCGTATTGTTATAATTTGGAACAGAATTGTATCCTTTACGAGTGATAATCAATTTGGGGAAGGTACAAAATTTGGCACAAAATGCGATATATTTAATTTGTCAAACAACAGGCGCTTCAAGAACCTGGAAACAATTATTGGAAGTTTTACCATTTATGTAATTCAAGACAACGGCACCATTCGCATACTCAATCTTCTTGTTGTTCATCTAGGTATGTCTTAAATGAAACATCTGGCTTACAAAGTGGGCACTAAGCATGTTATTGTTGCCGTTTATTTGCATAAAATTATGTTGATCCATATTATATCTTACTTATCTAATTTTTATTAATTTGAAATGAAAAAAAGGGTCAATTTTGAATGCAAAACTTATATAATTTGTGTTATTTACAAGTAATACAAAATAAATCCCTAAAAATAATTTATAATACACCCATATATACTAACTTGAAAAATCTGCATGCCATATATAATATTCCGTTTGTTACAGACATTACTAACAAACTAAACAGTAGATTCTATGACAGAATCACTAATAACCATACTAACACACTTGTGAAGTGATTCTCGGTGATAACAATAAAATGTCTATACCCTTCAGGTATAACACACAGATTACCTAAACACAATCTGCTTTAGGTCATCGAATTTAGACAGTTTTTTATTAATATTATGTATTAGATGTATTATGAGCATTTATAAGAATTGTAAATAAGTTTTTGAGCTGTTTTTTCTATTACGCTGTACATATTAACATTATAATAATATAATACTATGATTACTAACCAAATTAAATTAAATTGTAAAATAGAAAATGATCAGTAGATCAGTAGCTATTACAATAGATATAAGATGTATTGTGAACATAATTTCGTAATAATAAAAAGCATTTAAAAATCAAAAATCAAATGCTTTCAGACTGTAGACAGAAAGATGACCATCAACGGGTTCATATGAGTGCAGTGAAGTAGGTGTAGATGTGTATTAGTACGTAAAAGTCTTGTTACATTATGATAATTACATGAGAAATGAAACGCGAGCAATTTCAAATCAATCATATTTATTTTTTTAAATAGATAATAACAAAATTCATATTTTATACACACGGGGAGATTCAGATTCAGTGCATGGATGTACATACATAGTTTTGCCTTGCAACAGTCATAATTTGACGAGGCAAAGCTAAATCCAGATTATATGATAACTAATAAATACATATTTAATATACAATTTGATCTATGTAATAAATATACGAATGGTTTGTTACTTATATAAATATTTTTATTGCAGAACTCATTGTACTCCTATATGGATGTATGCATGCAGATTGTCATGGGAACCACATTGTAGACTATACTTCTAATGTCCTAATATAATATTAGAAAATAAATATCGAAACGTTTCTATGAGAAACAAAATAATGTACCAAATAAAAATTTCGAGCATAAATCATAACTAGAGACACGTACATATTTTGGGCATCTATTTTTATGAAGAGTTTAATTTTACATAATAAAAAATTTCGATGAATTTTAATAAAATTTATATACATACATACATATATACAATTTAAAGACAACTCAACAATTAAAAAATAATAGAAAAATTCAAAAATGTTTTGGAATTAAAATTACAACGAAAAAAACATGAATATAAAAATACAAAGACAAATAATATGAACATAAAAATATAATACCAATTAAAATTGATTAAAACTCAACATGGAGCATATTTCTATAGATCCTTTTTTTGAGATTCGTGCGACGATCGGTAACAATTATATTGTATTTACTAAAATACCTTTCAGCATCCACACTATTGACGGGACACCAAATAGATTTTAGAGCTGCACAATCAAACTCTTCATATTTAATTTTTGTTGCCATAAATAATAGTAATATATCCGGCGTGGATTCACTTTTTGTATTCTCTATTAATTGTCTAAAATAGTACTGACATCCTTCCAAGCAGCTTCTGATTATTTAACAGGCAGGTTTCTAAAAAAAACAAAACTGTTTATTTAACATTAATATTAGATTTTGTACCTGCAACAGATGGATTGAATAGTTTACTCAATAGTCTTGAGTGCGAGTCTAGTTTTAAGACGCTTTTTTGAGCAGCCTTTTGGATACACAGCTCCAACCGTCTTCTGTTGTTCAGTTCAGTAGTAGACAAAAGCAGTTGCTTGGTTTCAACAGGAAAAACACCGTCTATGGTAAACTGCAAGCTCTGTTTTATCCCCTCAATTTCTTCACATAATAAATGGGCGAAGGGATAGGAAGATCCTTCTAAATTGTCTATTAATTTTATAAATTTTATACAATATTTTACGAATTTAGCATCTATTAGCAAAATGTCCAAAATACGTGTCTCAAAATATGTAAATAAAAAATAAAAGGTAACGAATAACATTACATTTTTTTTCAGTGCAGATGAAACTAATCACCGAATACCATATGGGTTTGATTGTTCACTAAGAAGTGATGCACAAACATGGCTTTTTTCCTATCATATAGTGGTTTAGATTTATGTTGGGGCGGGTCTCTCAGAAATAGCGCTCCGAAGAGGCTGGCCAGAGTTTTGGAGTCGGTGCCGTTTTCGCTGCTGTGATTCAACACCTCTTGCAAAAAGCTGCACAGGTACAGGTAGACGGCTTTCTTCGGCGCGGGCAGCTGCGCAATGATCTGCTTGCACAGCAGATAGTTGGACGAGGCGTTGAGGCACGCATAGTGGTGATTGTACGGAATGATCGGCTCCGAAGTGCTCTCTAGTAGCATCATCAGCGCTTCGGTTACGGAATGTATGGAGCCGGGCAGCTCGTCGAGCGATCCGCTGTCGAGCCAGTCGCGAACCCCCAGCAGCTCGCAATGCCGGCCCGGCAACTTGAACAGGTTCGGCTCGTTCAGACCATTCACATAAATGTGATTGACTAGGAAGTACACCTCCTTCGGTATGAAGTACGGATTTTGTTGGTTCGGCACTTCTGATTCGATCAACCTTTTGTAATGGACTTCTCGTACGGGCGCCTTCAAGTGGATCAAGGTTTCTATAGACGTGCCGAAGCAGCTCTTTTCGTACGTGCCATTCACCGTGATGAATATGTCCTTGCCGCCGTCCAGATGCAGCACGAGGATGTCGTACAGTTTGTCCTCGCCCGAGTTGAACTTGAACGCAGACTTTTTGTAGATGAAGACTTCGAGTCTCACGTCGCACTTCTCGCCGGGGTTCAAGCATTTGGTGTACGGCTCTATATTCAACCAGTCCTTGCAGTACGTAGACTCTTCAAGCTTTTTGATGAATTCAAACTGGACCGGCACCTGGCCAGTGTTGGCGATGCACACCTCCTGCGCTTGCGGCTCTAGATACTTGACGTTGTCGAAGATTATCTCGGTCGGCTCGACGGTGACGTGCGGCAGGAATTCATTCTCCAGTTTATCTAACTTCTTGATTACGTCTTCGTGAACTTTGCGGTATTTCTTCAAATCGATGACTTTCACCTGTGATATGAAGAGCGCGCTCACCGGTTTGTGGTCGCTGATGTTCAATTGGGGATGGCTTTGGTAAGACAGCTGCTTGATATCTTCTCCTTTCCAAAATATTCGATCGCACCAAGCGGGCGCTCTGACTTTTTCGCTGGAATCCCAATTGTCCGTACCTGGATCGTATTTATACGTCGGTTGGAAGGTTATAGCGCCTTCGGTGAACCCGTTCAACACGTTGCTGGCCTCACACTGAATCCTCAGCTGATCGGCACCCAAAACTGCCTCTATATTATTCTTCAGTAGCAGTTCTTTAACGGTGACGTGATTCATATTGGTGATTCTGTAATTCAAATCGCCGAGCCAGAATATTTGATTGTGGTCCTTTATCGTTTTGTTGGGATATATTCTTGAGAAGTGGGTCCTGTTGCATATGTCGTGATAGTCTTGATTGCGCCTATCGTACTCTTCGACGTGTGCCGCCAGATGCGAGTTAACAAAGCAGAACGAAGTGTTGTGGAGTTCAAATCTAATGGAAACTCCACCTTTGTTGCCCATCTTGCCCATGATTCCCGTTCCGACGGTGTCGTACGCAACGTTCTTAATATGCTCCATGTGTTGCCTTTGAGCGTATATTATCAGCATCATGCCGACGAGTCGGACCAGTTCGACTTTGTGATATTTGGTTCTGGTGTCTAATCCAGCGTTGACGGCGTCCAGCCATTCGTTCTCCCTGATGGTGAAGTCAAACAGAAGCGCCTCCTTTGACAGATCCAACTCTTGAAAGCCGACAGCGTAGATGTCCGGCGGGGATGAATCCATGGTGAGCCAAGTCTTCAGAGAAGCTGTCGGCGGTTGCCCATTGATATTCCAAGTGCCGACGAATATCTTGAACGACTGTGTGTACGTGTAGTCGTACTCTTTCATCTTCATTTGGTATTTGATCATGCTGTCTCTGACAGCTGAAGGTGTGATGCCTCGGGCGATTTGCTGACGAGAGACTACTATGTCGGGGCTTCCCATCTCGGTTGACGATAAGTTGCTCTTCTTGGAGCCGGTGTATTTGTGCAGCCAGGCGAACTGGCGCGCCTCTGGAAATTTTTCCGCTATTTCGATGGCTCTGAAGAGCTCGTCGATGAACTCGGCTGTGGGTTTGCCATGTTTCAGTTCGAATTGGATTTTAAGTTTCTTGGAGGAGACGGTGACGTAGAGGAGGAATTCGGTGTCGGAGCTGGCGTCGTCTATTTCGCATTTGAAGCTCGAGTCGACGGGGACCACCCTCTCGATGGAGAGGTCTGAGAATGATGCCGTCAAGGACGACATGCAGAGTATCACGAAGAGGGCGTAGTCATCGTCGGAGGTGACCAGCGCTAAGACGTGTTCTCGAGGAAGCCATTCAGCTCCAACGAGGGCTGCGTCACCCAATATGGCAGCCACTCGTTCTCCGATGGCGAATTTTGCCGCAACTGCAGCAGCCACACTCTCACTCACGTTCATCGTGAACCGGCGAGCATCTGACAGTTAACAACTGACGTTTCTCGCTCAGTGCTGCCAGCACTAATATTTACACACAAATTTGTAAACGGACAATTTCGCACATGGCAATCTCGTACACGACAAATCCTGCCACGAAAATTGCGAATACGCAATATGTTTTTTTTTTTAAGTTATTTGCAATCGACCCATCGGTCATAAGCAGATTTTATAACAATTTAATTTATCAGAAGATTTGGCAATTCATTAATTGCCAACTTTTTATCCATTACTCGAGCACTCTGTGGCGCTTTAATAATAATAATAATAATAATAGCTTTTATTCCAGACGATGAGGAGAATAGTGCAATCCCCAACGCCCATATAAATAATATATAGATAATAAAAAAAGTATTGAAAAATAGTAAACAAAAAATAAATATATAAATATTACTGATAATAAATAATAATAATAATAAATAATAATAATAATAATTATGAGAAATAAATAATAGTAAATAAGTCCAATAATAATAAATAACAATAATTTTATGTCTATTCAAGGCGGTCGGTGTAGCAGTTCCATCCATCGAACATACAATGAAGAATGCAAATGAGAAGATGCAGCAGCAAGAAGACAATTAGGCGATAAAAATATACGAAGACGTAGAGAGGCCGCTCTCATCCTGAGAATGGCTTCAAAGTGAGGCACATGCCCTTTTACAAACATTTGCGACGCGCTACAGCTCCTAGGTAACCCGAAAAGAGCACGGTAACAGTTGTTGTATTGTACTTTTATCTTCCTCATCGTCTCCCGCTTGTATCTGGTCCATAATTCACCAGTATAGAGGCTAGTACAAAAGGACATAAATAATTGTCTCTTAACCTCTACATTGGAGTGGAAAAATCGTCTAGCCAGCATATTTGCCCTTACACAAATGGCTCTTCTTTGTCTTTCGATGTCACGGTCATCAGATAGATCCTCCGTCAGCAAGTGTCCCAGATACTTGACTTCCCTAACAGTTTCAAGATTACGCCCATCTAAAATAATGTTGGGGACGAAATGAGGACCTCGACCGTATCGGAAAATTAATACCATGGATTTACTCGTATTATACCGCATATTATGTTCTGCAGCATAACTCGAGCAAACTTCCAGGAGGCGATTCAGAGCTGACGGAGAAGGCGCCAAGATCACCATGTCATCCGCATAGCTGATGTGGTTACTGCATATTCCTCCTATGTGGCAACCAACTCCAGTCTGTCGAAGGCGATGTGAAAGTTCATCCATGTAAAGGTTGAATAAGCCAGGAGACATTGACCCACCCTGTCTAACCCCGCACTTCGAAGAAGCGGGATCAGAGTATGAATTCTCCCAGCGTACATGGCTGAACTGATTCCGGTGCCAGGATGCTAAAAACCTCATGATTTGACTTGGAGCTCCCCTTTTTAACAGTTTGGACCAAAGTAGATCATGATCCACTCGATCGAAGGCCTTGGATAAGTCTAGAAAACAGGCGTATACGGAAGTTTTTCGCGATGTATAAAAATCCACTATCTGTTTTAAAGTGTAGATGGCCATGTCCGTCGACGAGTGCTTCTTGAATCCAAACTGCTCATCAGCTGACAAAAGGTAGCCACTTAATCTGCAACTCAATATAGTGCAATGCTTTAGTCTAGTGTCTTTTGCACTAGACTTTATAAGAGCTTTTGCCAGCTCGTTTGAGTGGGTTTCGAGTCTACGCTTGTAGCTTTTTGTATAACTTTCTATTTCCGTTTTAATTGTTGGTATAGATACATGTTGATGAATTTCAGTGTTTCTCGCAAACCATGGGGCATTTGTTATTATTCTAAGGGCTTTATTTTGGAATCGTTGTAAGATTTCCACGTTAGAGTTACTACTCGTTCCCCATAGTTGGATACCATATGTCCAGACTGGCTTTAGGATTGACTTGTATACCAAAATTTTATTCTCTAATGTTAGACTGGATTTTCTTCCTATCAACCAGTTCATTTTGTGTAGCCGCTGGGTGAGTTCCTGTCTTTTATTTTTGATGTGATCTTTCCATGTCAGTCTCCTGTACGCAATATGTGGCACTCGAATTCTCATTAGTGTGATAGTTCGTGTGGATAACTATTTTTCGTTCGTTTGGTGAAATTTTTGAGTGCTAGATATTCCGTGATTGGGTTTAATTGTGAGACGTGTGCGAGACGATCATTTGCGAGGTAATTGGACTATTCGGATTTCTATTATATTGGATTTGTTTAATCTAAAATATACTGATCTGGTTGAGGCATTGTTTAGTTTGAGATCGTAACACCTTATAACATATTATATTTTTACATTTTTATATTTTTATATTTTCAAATTTTTATATTTTTATATTTGTTTTATATTTTATATTTGTTTTTTTTTAATTAATATATAATAATAATATAACATAATAATAATTAATTTTCTTTTTATGTATATGACGACTTGGAGCATAATGACGACTTGGAGTTGATCTGTAAAGTCACTATGGCAAATTTAGAAAAAAAAAAAAAAATATATATATATATATATATATATATATATATATATATATATGTATATTTGTCACATTGCGGTGGTCACAAAGACAATTTTTGCCATGAAAATCGCGAATACACAATATTTGGCACTCAAGTTCTCGTTAGTTTGATAGTTATCGTTAGTATGATGGACTTTTCGGCTGCCAGATGTTCCGTTATAGAGATTTTAGTGACTTTGTGACCAGTAATCACCAAACCCATTTGCGAAATAGTCACCAATCCATAAATTATCTGGGAAACGGATTATTGCGCAAATTACGATCGCACGGCAATTGTTGCCACAAAAATCGAGAATATAGAAATTATCTATAATTCTAGTATAGGAATATAATTTCAGTTCCGGTCCCAGATTCCTTTTTCAGTTCCAGTTCCAGATTTCCGGTTCAGTTCCAATTTCCAATTTCCATTTCAGTTCCGATTCCCGATTCCGATTTCAATTTAGATTCCGGATTCTTTTTTCTGTTCCAGATCCGGATGCCTTTTTCATTTCTGGATTAGGATTATTTTTCAGTTCCGGTTCTGAATTCCTTTTACAGTTCCGATTCCCTTATCTTATTATATAATAATTATCAAATGGAGTGCACACGTATGAGCACACATGCCACTAGCAACTAGTGACTAGTAGGTATATAAAAAAAAATCGTTGTGTGTGTGTGTGGGGGGGGGGGGGTAATTCATTTCTGATTGGTTATCGTTAATTTTGTTTTTTCGATTCAAATAAATTTAATAAAAAAATAAATTACTGCTAGATTAGTCATGTTTACGCGGTTTATATTACAAACGCTGAGCAAAGGTAGGTAAAACCACCAGTAATATATGAAGAGCGGACTCAGAGCGTGCCGTTCATTGTTCGATTGTTGTAAATGCTTTGTTAAAGGTTCGCCAAACCTTTTTTTTTGCACTCTAGCTTTGTAAATAGAGCCAAACCGCCCCGATTCCTGGAAAAAGCACGCCCTCTATCCGCACGGGAACGAAAACTCAACAATACATCAAACAATGAATGTCTGTATGTTAGTTCCTCGGTGCTGCTTAAAATCATGCAATTATAAAGAACGCTAAATCAATGCTTACATATAATGAACGCATAATCAATGCAAGTATATAATTAATAAGTAATTAGACATATTAATTATGGGTCTACGTGACGAGACAGAATGTTAAATTACAGAAAACACAAATATCGGAAGGCAAAGATCGAAAATCGAAAGATCTTAAGTCGAAAGATCAAAAAAAAATGGTGCATGGTAAACGGTAAACGGTTTTTTTGATCTTTCGACTTAAGATGTTTCGATTTTCGATCTTTTCCTTCCGATATTTGCGTTTTCTGTAATTTAACATTCTGTCTCGTCACGGAGACCGATTAATTATGTATGTACTTGTGATCGATTAATTAATTATTTATGTGGTTACTACATATGTAGTAACCACATAAATAATTACTTGTTAGCAATCGATCTCATTTTTTAAACTTGCTAGCAAATAATCGACCCACATACATACCTGTATATTTGGTAATTGGACTATTCGTCACCTTGGGGTGGTCACAAAGACAATTTTTGCCATGAAAATCGCGAATACACAATATTTGGCACTCAAGCTCTCGTTACTATGATAGTTATCGTTAGTATGATGGACTTTTCGGCTGCCAGATGTTCCGTTATAGAGATTTTAGTGACTTATAATTTGTGACCAGTAATCACCGAACCGTATATTTATAACTAGTGGTTTTACCCGGCTTCGCTCGGTATTTGTAATATAAACCGCTTAAACATGGCTAATCTAATAGTATACATTAATTTGTTTATTTATTCAATTTATTTGAATCGAAAAAATATATATTTACCAACAGCTAATCAGAAATAAATTATACAAACATAACTGGAACTACAATAGGAATCCGGATCCGGAACTGAAACAGGAATCGGAATCCGGTACTGAAACAGGAATCGGGACCCGGAACTAAAAAAGGAATCCGGATCCGGGACTGAAACAGGAATCCGGAACTGGAACAGAAAAAGGAATCCAGAACTGGAAATAAAAACGGAATCTCAACAATTAGATAGAAGAAAAGCTCATATGTATATACATACATATGTATGTACTTAACTGAAAATGGAATCGGGATCCGGAACTGATCGAAAACGGAATCGAATATAGAAAATTAAATTTTTTCGATAACGTCATGGATTCTACGAACCAAAACTAACAAATGCTCTTTAGAAATTATATGCATACTAGGGGTTTTACCCGGCTTCGCTCGGTATTTGTAATATATTCGTTTAAACATGACTAATGTAATGGTAAACATTCATTTGTTTTTTTTTATTAAATTTTTTTGAATCGAAAAAAAAATAATATTCAACGATATTGATATCGTCGTCATAGAGACTTTGTTTTTGATGCTCCCACCCAAACCTTACATAGTTACAAAGTCTCTACGGCGTCAATTTGTATTTGTAATATAAACCGCTTAAACATGGCTAATCTAATAGTTAACATTTTATTAAATTTATTTTAATAGTTTTATTTTATTTAAATATATTCATTTGTTTTCTTATTAAATTTAACGTCACGGATTCTACCACTCAAACCTTACATACATAGTTACATACATTAAACCTTACGAAGTCTCTTTCGAAATTATATATTAGATATATATGTACATATTTGAAGGAAATCTCATAAAAATGATCCCTTTTATTTTTTGAAGTTTTCAAGTTTTGATTTTTTATATCTTTGATATTAATTAAAGGGAGTGGGAGGTTGATTCAGGTACCGTATTGAGCGATATAAACTTTTGCTACCCCACTGGGAGGGTCTCTTCAGATTTTTTTAGTTAGTTTTATCCAAATACATTAACCAGCTGATTGGATTGATTTTATTAGTGTTAAAGTGCTTTATCAAGATGGAGTTGAAATATGTATAGCATTCTTAGCCAATTTGATATATGCGACCATTCGAAAAAATATCAACTGAATATACTGAAGTGCATTCGTAATGCTCGCGAACAAATTATTCGTTTATTTTATTCTTGAATACGAAGAGAAAAATAAAATAAAAATAATAATACACAGCCGCATTTATCGCTTTTATCTGAAGCTATACAATTGGCAATGGTTTTAAAATGATGAATAATTTCCATATTCATCATTTGACCTGAAAATGATTCATCTGCAATACGGCAAAGTGTAAACCATGTAGAGCGATCGATAGAAAATTTGAACTAGTTGGGCTTTAGACACACAGATGGCGCAATAGTGAACCCCCACACAAACTCTCAAACTTACGTGCGAGCCCCCTACTGAAATCAAAAATAGATCACAAAAGAGCTGTAAAAATATTATTTTCATTCTACGGGAACTATGTTCAACTACTTCTATTTTTACATAATCCCAAAATATACAAAGTGACTGAACGAAAGCAGATATTGTTTATTTTGTTTTCAAAACTTTTTAGGTTTCGAGGAATTGTTAGGGCTACCACTCGTATTTTATTATATGTCACTTGAAAATTGTTGGATCAGTGTTATTATTAACAAAAGTGAAATGTAAAATCTATCACCTAACACATTACTCGATCTATTAGCCAACTTATGTAGATGGTAAACGGATTATTTCGCACATTGCGATCGCGCACACGACAATCGTTGGCATGAAAATCGCGAATACGGAATATGTGGCACTCGAGTTCTCGTTAGTGTGATAGTTCACGTGGGTGGAATTTTCGGGTGTCTGATGTTCCATGATCGAGATTTTAATGCTAGTTTTATTTTATTTTTTAGTAAATATTTGCTAGTAATGAATAAATATATCGGATATAAAATATGTAATATACTACTATTTCACCGATCGTAAAAACTCAGTCAAGTTCGAATTGTTCTACAGGTACAAGATCTTTTAGTTGGTATAGTTTTGGTTGATCTGTTAGTTTCTGCTGGAAACAAATGCGTGTAAGTTGAATACAATCACCCTAAAATACACGAATTTGTTAGAAATACATATGTATTCGTAACAGAGTGTTTTTACACGATGAGACTTTGTCAAATGAAAGACGTTGTAGTTAGCTATCGCCTTTGTAAGTAATAGGATTGACTTTTGAAGTGAATTTTTTCAAAATAAATTTATTATAGTTTTTAAATTATAGTTGGTTTGCTATAGTTTATAAGTGTCTAGACACAATAAAACATTGTACGTGCGAAATGTTATTGGTTGAGATGAGGTGTAAGGAACAGCATGTGCGTTTTACGCGAAGCGTCTTCTTACAGCGTTATGGGCTATAAGTGAGAAAGTGAACATTTTGTAAAAATAATTTCAAAAAAGTGTACCGGTCGATTGGTATTGGTAAAACCAATACGAATGGTCACCTTACATATATATTTCATATACTCTCGATGCTATGCAAAAGCCCAACCACTGAACCATGCTGCTGGCTAGGACAAGGACAAGTTGCCCATCACAGCCTCCCCAATCTATTAATGAAAAAGCGTTCATTTTAAATGAAAAAGGGTCAATTTGATATGAAAAAGGTTTAATTTAAAATGAAAAAGGGTCAATTTGGAATTAAAAACCTATATACTGTTTTCTACCAATTTTTTCTCTTGGCAAAATTAGTCTCTAAGCATTTAGCGCCATCTATTGAAAATTTATTTATTTAATTAATTTTTCTATTGGTTTAAGTACTTGAAATTATATCTATGTATGTAAGGTTTGGGTGGTAGAACTAAATTTAATAAAACAACAAATGAATATTCAAATAAATTTAAATTAAATAAAACTATACAAATAAATTTAATAATATGTTTACTAATAGATTAGCCACGTTTAAGCGGTTTATATTACAATTACCGAGCGAAGCCGGATAAAACCACTAATTGTTTATATTTAGGTAGGTGGGTAGTTTTTACCATTTTTTTTCATATTAAACAATTAAATATATTTGAAAGGTAAAAATCGAACACAGGATGATACGTTTCTTTTATTTTTTTTATTTAATAACTTAATATGCCAGTACCCATGCGATGATATTTCATCGGGTACAACACTAGTATGTCATGATTGTCATGAGTTGACTCCGGATCCAAAGCGCGCCGTTTATTGTTAAATTGTTGTAAATGCTTTGTTAAAGGTTCGCCGAATCTTTTTTTTATGAACTCTAGCTTTGTAAATAACCGCCAAACCACCCTGATTCCTGAAAAAAGCACGCTCTCTATCTGTAGTCTAGTCATGAGTAAGGATAGGTGCTCGTTTTCTATTTCCACGAAAGAGGGGTTGCTTATTATCAATTTATATTGTCCTACAAAACTAGAGAGCAAAAAAAAGATTGACAATAGAAATTGTCAATGGTGAACCCAATCTTTTGTCCGAAACCGACCGCCTATCCTAAGTCATGATTAAGGGACAGCGGTCGGTTTCTATTAGGACAAGTAAGACGTACATAAGATGGTCAAAATTGTAGCATTTTTTAAACATGTTTGCGGAATTGATTTGAATATCTATTGTTGACCAAACCGCGCAAAATGGCAAAGTTTCAAAACGATCGGAAGAATGTAGGATGTAATCAGAGATCGGCACTCAGCGGGCAAAATTTATTTATTTAGTCGCAAATTGCTAATGAATGTATAACAAAAGTAACAACTAAAATTATAACTATAATATAACAAAATTAACAAAACTATAATTAGTAACCATATCATAATATTATATAATGCCAAACATTGCAGTTATTAAACTTATATAATTACATCATCTACCATAGAGGTATCTATTAACACCCTTCAAGAAAGCGCCTATGTTTTTAACACTTCTAATGCCCTCAGGAAGGGCATTATAGATTTGAACACCTCTGTGGAAAATACCTCCTTCGTTTCTTGTTTTCTTAACTCTACCTATAATTAAATTATTCCTATTTCTAGTTTTATGATTATGCATATCTCTATTCCTAACTATATAATTATTAAAATATTTAGGTAACATATTCTTATCTAGCTTACATATACATATATGTACAAATTTTAATGTGCTTAATTTAAGACTATTTCTAATATCCAACCATTTCAATTCATCTAACATTCTTACATTTTTCCTCACATTCAAAATTGCACGCATTGCCCTATTCTGCACTTTCTGCAGTTTATCAATGCACGATCCACTAAATAGATTGAGCACTGTAGCGAAATATACAATATGAGGCCGTACAATCAATCACATATTAATATTTTACTTTTTATACTTAATACATTTCTTAACCTACATACACCAACTTTTTTTGCCATTTTCTAATAATATAATCTGCGTGCACCTTAAAGGTCTGACCGCACTATGCGTCAAACGAATGAACCGACACTTCACAATAGTGTGCGACAAGATACGACACTACGCAGTAAATTATGTCAGTCATTCGTTCGGTACCTTGGAGCAAGATGGACGAAACGGACGCTAGTTTAGTATATTTGATATGCGAGGAAGAAGAACAATCAAGAAAAACCAAAAGATTATGGCTACATGCTATTTTAAAGTCACGATATGAAGAAGGAGAATAATTGTCGCAAGGTAACCCCCACTCAACGACACTTGCGTCCCGTGGCGAACGACACCTTGCGTCAAAGTTGGTTGAAAAGTCAATGTTATGTCTCATACAATTTCATACAAACAATATTTGGTCGCGTACTGTTGTGAAGTGTCGGATCGTTCGGTTGTCGCATAGTGCGGTCAGACCTTAAAACTTAATTTTATGTAAATCCAAATAAATGCCTAAATATTTAATATTATCTACTGCTACTACCATTCTCTTTCCTGGGAAATAGAAACAGAGCGCCGTGCTATAGTCAGTGCTGGTCTTACACCTTATGGCGCCCGCGGTAAACCTTTTCTAGGCGCCCCTAGAATATTTTTTTAAAAATGGGTTACTATCCTCTTTTTCCGGGCTTGAGACCGGCAGCAAAGTGTTTAGCAAGATTTCTCACCCCCAGCTGGAGTTAAAAATAAATAAATAAAATGATAATTCAGAAGTGAACTTTCCTAGTCTTTCTTTCGGCAAAATCTATAATTAAAGCTGAAAAATCCGGATTTTCAACGAAATCATTTGCAGTAGTTTTCAAAACTGAAAAGTCTATTTTGTGACATTGTAGAGTGGATATAAGTTTTGAAAAACCACGTTCACCACTTGATACAGTTTCAAGCAGTGTCAGTAAAATTCACATAGCAACCTATGTAAATGTTCGGATATAATTATTGTAAATCATGCTGTTTTATAAAATTAAATACAATGATTGGATTAATTTTACCTTGAACTTTATTTGAAAGAAAAGCTTTCAAATTAATAGTTTCATCGCTAAGTTCATTACTAATAATATCAGATTTTCAATTCGCGGTGAGCTTAATTTTAAGATCGGCTCTTTTCGGTAGATTCCCAAAACCCCACGTCTTTAAATATTTTTTCAACTGTTCGATTTTTTTTTTATTGACACTACTGTTGTATCTAAGAATTAAAAAAATATTTAATTGAAAAAGAACATCGTAACAAACAATTAAAGACACAAGAAAGCTGAAATCTTTTAATTGTTCCGTTAATGTGGTTGGTTCATGAGCTATACCTGGATCCTTTCTTTCAGTTTACGATAAAGTAATTAAAGCATCATGAACGTCAAAAATTTGATAACAAACTGCTTTGACACTTCCTATTTTCGCTTCTCATCGTGTGTCATATAATAAATTTAAAATTTTTTTAGGGCCTTAGCGCTCTAATTTTAAATTATAAAGCGCCTTCGGCGCATCGAGTAGCACCCTTCCTTACTCAGAGTCGCCCAACCCAGCCCCCCCCTATAATCAGCCCTGCTATAGGCATAGTTAAGGATAGATGCGACAGTGCTATTTTGGAGGAAAAAGGGCAAACTACAAAGCTAGAGAAAAATAAAAAATCGATATTGAACCCTACAGACACGACACATTCACACATTGTGGTTAAAAAATTAATTAAAAAAAAAACACGGATAATCTGCACTCGGATAATCGAAAGTACACTGTAAATGTTTATAAAAACAAAAATTATAACTGAATTTTTCCGTGAAGAGTGCACATGTTTAAGGGGTCGAAAAAAATAGTGGAAGAAAAATCGAACAAGAGTGAACTGCCACTTTTTTCGACCTCTTAAGCATGTGTGATCTTCACGAAAAAATTCAAGTATAATTCGTGGCTCAATTTTATGAAAATAATAAAATATCACTAAATTAAATAAACCGGAAGTGGGACTTTTTCTTCTTACAAAGGTCAAAAATGTTGTGGCCACTATTCTGTCCACACCCCTGAAAGTATCAAGTTGAAAATTAATATTTTTATTTTTTATGAACTAACTTAGAGTTGATAAGATTTTGGTCAGAATTCGTAAACCGGAAGTAGTTTTTTTTTTAATATTTCATTATTTTATTTTGAACTTGTGTATAAATACTGATAGTGATTTTAAGTAATAAAAAAAAATTCAACAAAATCCGACAACCGGAAGTAGAACTTTTGTCTTGTGCAAGTTTCCATATATTTGCGCTCAATTCATATCAAAAATGCTGTTATAGCTATTAGTATTTCATAATGCTGCCGGTATGTATGAATATGTCTGTAAGGTTCAATTTTGAATTTTGTTTTGTGACCTTCTTATATTCCTCAAATACATAGATAAAGTCATGGGTTGGTCACATCCGATTTTTTTAATTCTGAGTTAAAAACTTCTGTAGGAATTTAAAAAGTCATAAACTGGGCGTCCCGAGAAGTTTGTTCGGAACACCGGGACACGAGACTTAAAACTTGTGACAATCCAAAGAAATGTTATGATAAGAGAAGCGCCCTTTCGCATATATTTCTTGTTTCAATAACATGCGACCGTTTCCATAACTACGCATTATTGTACGCGTATGCGTATGTCATTGCCGAATGCTAGCTGTCGCCATAACGCTTTCATGAAAACTTTCATATATGATTTTAATTGAATAATATGCTACTTAAATGATCAATTTACTTATAAAAATGAATCCCATGTTGTTTATTGTGTGTTTTTGAATGCATCGTGCAATTTTTAACGATGCACTTGCCCAGATAAGTTTTTATTGGACATACGTCGACCATCAAGCATCATATACGACTGATGATAAAATTATTTAGGATTGTCTGTGGACAATCGTCCCTTGACAACAATATAATGCCTAAAGTAGGGTTGTCAAATTTCATGCAAGTCATACCGGGACACCCCCCCCCCCCCCCAAAAAAAGATCTTTGACTTTTCTATAGATACATTTTCAATCGAAGTGATAATATTTAGAATATCTATAATTGATTTTTTTCCCTTCTATTTTTAATATATGTAAATGAAAAGTACATTTGTGAAATAACCAAATGAGATTTTGGTGCTTTTTCTTCAGCTAAAAAAAAGCTTCTAATAGCTTTAGAGTGTGTTCTATTGCAGTTAATAGTGATAGCCACCTAGTTTTTGAATGTGAGAGTAGATTTTTATATTAAATATATTTATAGTATAATCACAGAAATCTTTTAGTCTTTCTGTTCTGACGGTGTCTATTCCGCGTCTGCGTGTGATAAATTGATTGATGCCTGGTATAAATTTTTTGTCTCCCTTCTACACATAGATCTCCAGAAAGTATAAGACAGAGACAAATAGTTAATTGTCGAATATTGCTGCAGTGTTTACCAGACTGTCTGGTCCAGACATCGACTTTTTGTTTATAGATTATGTTAATTCTGAGTTAAAAGATTTCTGTAAGAATTTAAAAATTAGTAAACCGGGACATTTGGGCGTCCCGAGAGGTTTATTCGGGACACCGGGAAACGAGACTTAAAACTGGTGGCAATCCCGATTAATCGGGACGCCTGACAGCCCTAATCAAAATAACATTTCTCTGGTTGTAGCGTATTTATAGAGACGTACCGCGTAATATTGACACAATTTATTTATTCGTAAGATCCCTTCTATTATTATTACTAGAGGTAGGACCGGAAGCGTGCCTTTTCCAGGAAACAGTGCATTTTGGGTCTATTTTCCAGGAAAGAGAGCAAACTACAAAGCTATAGTGAAAAAAAAGTTCATCATAAAAATGAACAATGCACGGCAAACGATAAACAAAGAATGGCACGCTTCCGGTCCTACTATAGGGCGGGTGATATGGTTTCGACCGATTCCCGGCCTATGGAAACACTTTGTGTTTGTAAGAGGATTGTTTATTTATGTTCAGTTGTTACAATGGTAATTGTATGTACGAAGAAGTTGAGCTTCGGAGAAGTGAGCTGGCTGAACTCCAGAGGTTCACCCTGGCGTCTGGAGCTGGTGCGTTGGTTTATATACATTGTGATTCTATGCGAGCCGTGTGCAGATGTCTTTGTCTTCAGGTCAAGTGTCGTAGTTGCATGATGACATCACTGCTGGATTTCGTTCGTTTTACGATCGAGCGATGGACTCTTTCTTTTGGAATAGTCAAAGGGGACGTTGCCCTCGAGTTCTGCATGTTTGTACAGGAGCGATGATCAGGTACGTCATTTCAGCTTTTTCTTAGGGGTGGCAGGCAAAAATTGGTCAAATAGATGGTCAATTTTTTTTTATATCGGAATAAAAATGGAAAATATTCTTTGCATATACCTCATTGAGTTTTAAAACATAAAAAATAAGCTTATTTTTGAAAAAATAATTTTAAAAATATTAAGTAAAAAGCCAAAAAAACGCCGCAGGCGAAAAATTTTTTCCAAAAATCTTCAAATGGTCAGCAAAAATCGACCACCAAACTGTTTCACTAAAAAAATATCAATTAACTTAATTTCTACCGACTGTCTGTATTTTATCTAGGTACATACATATGTACGTAATAACAATAGATGAAGTTTTGAGATCATGCAAAAATTCAAACTCAGAATCGATCACTGATGACGTTTTCATAATCTAGAAAATTGTGTCTGAGAGTGTGTTTTATCTGTGCTCTTCACGATTTCAGGTATAATTCCTTGTATCAATGTGATGAAAATATAATAAAAAAATCATTAAATTTAATTAACCAGAAGTGGGATTTTTTCCTCTTAGAAAAGTCAAAAATGTTGTGAGCACACGGTTTTTTTTAGCACATCCCAGAACGTATCAAGCTGAAAATTTATATTTATATTCTTTATGTACTAGCATTGATAAGGTTTTGGTCAGAAAGCAATTTTATTAAATAAGCAAAAATTTTTTTGGACCGAATTCGTTACACATGAAGATTAAATCCATCTCATTCGTTGTTTTGTGTGAGAATGGGCTTCTGCAAATAAAAATACGAGAAATAAAATCATTTTTGATTGAACAGATTCAGTAAAATATTAATTTAAAACTTTTCTTGAAAACAAAAAATAAATATGAACTTTCGGAAAAATACGCTACACATCTGTTTCTTGAGACAAAATAAAGTAAAGGAGACCTTTCTAACAACTCGCTCCACAAGATGAACAATTTCTAAAAATTTTACCCAAGGCATACCACTTAAAAACCAAAATGTACTTGCTTCGAAATAATAAAATCTTTTTTTTTCAAAGCACGTAGCAGCGATTATTTTATTAGTTACTAAGCTACCCAAATGTAACATAAGAAATAAACGTAGCATTTATAGATCCATAGTATCTCATTAATCATTAAATTCATAATATTTTCTAAATTCACACTATTCCTAAATTTAGGGGGGGTGAGTGTCCCCCCATGCCTCCCCAAATGACGTCCCTGAAAAAATTGCACGTGCAGATTAACAGTGGGAATACCAAGGTTGACTTTCACATAAAGTAAATCTTCTTGCAATTCCATTTTCGGTTCCGTTAATTCTACGATGGGAAGTCATAAACAAATAACCGTTTCAGTTGTAAATAAAATGAGGTGGACCTTTCTAACAATTCACTCCACAGGTCGAACAATTTCTAAGAATTTTACCCAAGGAATACCATTTAACAAAACAAAATATAACCTTTTTTTACATATCTTTATTGCAGCGATTCTATTTCTGGCCTAGTCTATGCTACTCAAAAGTAACATAAAATAACAATCATATTATTTCATTCATCGTTAAATTCTTACTGTTTTCTAAATTCACACTATTCCAAAACTAAGGCATGGCAACTGCCATGCCATGCCCCCCCAAATGACGTCCCTGGCGATGATGATGCCATCTTAACACACCATAAGCGGGCGAATTTTTTTTGCGGCGACTAGCGGTAGCGGGCAAAATCACAAGGCTGAGCGAATAAATACAATAGATTATAAAAATCGTTCAACATTCAAACTCATACAAAAAAAAAACTCCATATACTATTAGAAAAAACCTAGTACTACGTATCCCGCCTTCCGAATTTCTCGTTAAGCTTATATGAAACGTAATACTACGTGACCCGATTAAGGTGTTTTAAGACTTGTGGATTGTTGTGAATAATATGAGATCACTGGTTTTGATTCAGAATAGCACAGGTTGTGCTGTATTCCTACACTACCTCTAATTATTACATTTTTCTGCCCTACCCACAGCCACAATCCTATTTAAGGATAGTCATGACGGTGCTATTTTCCAGGAAACAGGACAAACTGCAAACTTAGAAGCAGAAAAAAAAGATTGACCGTGGAAATTGACAATGGTTGGCCCATTTTTGCGGTAAACGGACTACTAGTCATATGTGAACCAGTCACAAGACAACCGGTCGTTCTAGATCGGTCACACGTGATCACCCGTCACACTAAAACTGGTCACACCCTAAAATCGGTCACGAGAAAACTGGTTGACCGATTTTAGGGTGTGACCAGTTTTCTCGTGACCAGTTTTAGTGTAACGGGTGATTTGACTAGTAATCAGTGATTACTAATCATACATACGGTACATACTCACTTAGTATGCGCGAGCAGGATACAACAGGAACAAGAGGAACAGGCTTTCCCTCCCGTATTCTGCGCGCGCACATTAATACGGGAGGAAAAGCCTGTTCCTCTTGTTCCTGTTGTATCTTGCTCGCGCAAATTAAGTGAGTATGTACCGTTTACCAAGCAGCCATTTTTTTTTGATCTTTCGACTTAAGATCTTTCGATTTTCGATCTTTGCCTTCCGATATTTGCGTTTTCGGGCGTTTCACTTTCGGGCCCGTGAGGGAGACCGATTCCTACACTACCTCTAATTATTACATTTCTCTGCCCTACCCACAGCCACAACCCTATTTAAGGATGGTAATTGGACTATTCGTCACATTGCGGTGGTCACAAAGACAATTTTTGCCATGAAAATCGCGAATACACAATATTTGGCACTCGAGTTCTCGTTAGTATGACAGTTATCGTTAGTATGATGGACTTTTCGGCTGCCAGATGTTCCGTTATAGAGATTTTAGTGACTTTTGGGCGAGCGCTTTGTGACCAATAATCACCGAACCGTATAATCATCATTCACAGTCGTTCGCCATCCACTGCTGGATGAAGACCTCTCCAACACACTTCCATTCGTCTCTGTTTTGAGCACGGACTATTTCGCACATTACGATCACGCACACGACAATCGTTGCCACGAAAATCGTGAATACGGAACATCTAGCACTCGAGTTCTCGTTAATATGATAGTTCGCGTGGACAGCTCTCGATGGATGGAATTTTCGAGTGGCAGATGTCCCGTGATCGAGGTTTTAGTGACGTGTGGGAGATCGCTTTATGCGGAATAATCCCCCGACAGTTTTGAGCAACTTTTATCCGTCTGACTCCATTCATTTTTTTTATTACATTCACTCATCTCCTCTGTGGCCTTCTTCCATGCACCCTTTTGGGTATCATTTGAGCACTTATTTCGTCCATCTACATATCATCCGTTCTTCTAGCTACGTGACCCTCCCATTGCCATTTAAATATATTTAAGCCAGCAGCATAGCTCGGACGTTAAGCTTCTGCTTACCGTCAAGAAGGTGCCGGGTTCTATCCCTGAATGAAAATGAATTTTTCAGAGTATGCTGTTGGTCAGACCTGGATTTGTGACTCCAGGTTGATCGTTTCCTATCAGAGTTTGCCAATTTTCTCTGATTTCATTGTTGAAACGGTTCCCGGAAAAAAAATTGGCTAAAAATCCTTCCTACCTACTATGTCACCAGTATTTGAAAAATTTTATTGATGTACAATAAAAATTTATGTACAATTCATAGATGTCTCGTTAATTTGCGAGTTTTTTCAGTGTCTCGCAATTCAACGACTTATAATAAAAATGCTGTATTTGTATTTGTAATTGGCCAGGAAGGCGCATTGGGATTTCCCTGTAAGGCCTTCCTGGTATATATGTAAAATAAAAAAAAATAAAAAAAATTTACTTCCGGTCTCTGTCACGGGCCCAAAGCAAAGATCGAAAACGCAAAGATCGAAAATCGAAAGATCAAAAAAAGGGTGCATGGTAAACGGTACATACTCACTTAATTTGCGCGAGCAGGATACAACAGGAACAAGAGGAACAAGCTTTTCCTCCCGTATTAATGTGCGCGCGCAGAATGCGGAATGTAGAATGCGAATGCGGAATATTTGACGAGTTTTCGTTAGTATGATAGTTATTGTTAGTATGATGGACTTTTCGGCTGCCAGATGTTCCGTTATACATAGAGATTTTAGTGACTTTGTGACAAGTAATTTGTGACCAGTAATCACCGAACCTTAAGGATAGTCGTGACGGTGCTATTTTCCACGAAAGAGGACACACTACAAAGTTAGAGAGCATACAAAAAAAGATTGACCGTGGAAATTGACAATGATTGGCCCATTTATGCACGCTGACGTCGGTAGTGATGATTGTCATGATTGGGGTTTTCCCTTTCCCCCCCTCCTGTCAGTCGTGCATGCGAGCTGTCAAAGTGGAACGCGCCCACAGTTTGAGAATGGTGGCAGTTTCGGTTCGATGAGAGGCGCGCGCGCGTAGTGTCAGTTCGCGCTCGGCGTGGCGCCTGTCATGGGGGTTCTTGCCAAGCTGCCTCCTGAAGATGAGGAACGTCTCGAGAAACTCTTCGCGAAGCTCGACTCCGACGGCAACGGCAAGATCGACATTCACGACCTGTCGCTGTCTCTCAAGGAGCTCGGCCTGCATCACAAATACGCCGAGGTGAGGCGAAGCCCCAGCCTTACCTAACCGAACCGAACCTAACCTAACCTAACTTAGACCCGACGGGTGGGAACGCGTGCTCGCTGCTCCCCTCATTGACACACATTCTCTGACTCTTGCTACGTCACACTTTCACCAGCTCGTGTCGTCAGTGCACAGTGCAATGCTTGGAAATTGGGTCCCCCCCCCCCCCCACTTCATTCACATTACTTTGTATATGGACGTATTAACAATAGATGATAAGTTTTGTCAAATCTTCAAAACCAAAATTCCAACTCGAGATTTTGTCGGAATCGATCACTGGTCGTGTTTTCGTGATGTATAAAAAAATGTGTGATTTTTTTTTTTTGACGTCGTTAGACTATTAGTATAGATGATAAGTTTTGTCAAATCATACCAAAATTCCAACTCGAGATTTTGTCGGAATCGATCACTGGTCGTGTTTTCGTGATCTAGAAAAAAATGTGTGATTTTTTTTTTTTTGGACGTCGTTAGACTATTAGTATAGATGATAAGTTTTGTCAAATCATACCAAAATTCCAACTCGAGATTTTGTCGGAATCGATCACTGGTCGTGTTTTCGTGATCTAGAAAAAATGTGTGATTTTTTTTTTTTGGACGTCGTTAGACTATTAGTATTGGTTACTAAAATTATTAAAATGCCAATTTTATTTTACTACCGCCATCTAAGTATGTTTAAGACTAAAAACTGGATAGACGTCAGTCAGTTTTCAGAAATTAAAATTTCAAACGCGTCTTATGGTGCGTACGCACCAAGCCAACGAACAGGCCAACTTTGATATTTAATTTCAATTTTTATTTCAATATTTTGTACGCTACAAAATCGTCGTTGGTTTAGTCCGTAAGCACCATTACACGGTATTTTTGCACCATCGTAATGGCATTGACTTACATATATTATTATTGTAATCGAATTATTATTATTGTAATCTAATTATTATTATGATTGTAATCGAATTATTACTATTATTATTGTTGTGTTAATTGTTCTACTGTATTCTAGATTAATTGTTTAACATTTAAAAATAATTTGTAATATACTTAAATAATGTTGTGCACACACCTATAAGTGATGTACATATATACCAGAATCATAAATATGTATAGAATATATTGTGTAATGTATGTACATTGTTGGTGAGCCTTTTTAAATGAAATTAAATTAAAAAATATATTGATGGCCAAAATGAGCAATATGGCAAAATATGAAAACGATCGGATAAGAGGCAAATTTTTTCCTGAATTGTAATCGTAAGTGAAACGTAAAGGAGATATGTAAGTATTTCAAAATTGTAGCTGATCCAATCAAACCCTAGATAACTACCGCCGAGGATTTCTAGTTTTGTAAAGGTGCGTTTAGACTCTCTATTATGTCTTGTGATAATATAAAATACACTACCCGCTAAGCCTTTCCAGGTAGCATTGAAAAAACTGCATTGAACATGGGTCGTGTAATCCGTGTCAATGTTTATAATGACTGGTTTACACCGGAATTTCTGAATTTATAACCATAGCAGAATTTCTCGATGGAAATTCCTAGCTGCTGAGTATTTTAGATTGTGAGCATTACATTTTAACAACAGTGAAGAAGAAGGAACTAGTTTTGGAAGAATACATTCATTAATAGACTTCTTTTGCTAATTTTATATTGTTGCAAGATAAATTAGAGAGTCTAAACACACCTTTACAAAACTCCAAATCCTCGGCGGTAGTTATCTAGGGTTTGTTTGAATTAGCTACAATTTTACACCTTTTTTCTATTGGATTTCTTAATAATTCTAGTTGGATATGTTGGCGGAATTTCAACAGAAAAGTAAGTCGTATTCAACCCATGGACCAAGGTGTCACATAATTGATGAAAAGGTTTTTAGTTCTTGTCTTGCTGGGAAAAATGATTACTTGATCAACTTGGGGAAAAATATGAGCCGATGCTATACACAGAATAGTAAAATCTTGATCAACAAACAAGGAAAAATTCACATAATTTCATGTTTTAGTTAATTTGGAGCGTTCAAATTATTCACACATAGATTCGGAAGAACTGAACGTCTGCAATATCGGCCTGATTTATTACCATTATTATTTTTCAGTTCTCAATTGCTAAGCATCCCATTTCCACTTTTCTATATGTTTATATTTAATTTGTATTATTTTTAACCCTTGCTGTTAGTGTGGCCACATCAGAACAGTCATTTTCCAAATTAAAATTACTACAAAGCTTAATGTGTGAAGACAGGTCGCCGGAACTTGCCATTTTATCCATTGAAAGTTAACGAGCATGTAATTTAAATGTAAGAAAATTTGCAAGTGAAAAATTGGCTGACTTTTCTTTTTTTTATTGATTATTTTTAATTTATGAGTGTGAACTAGATTTCATGTTACATTATTTTGTAAAACAAAACACTTCTCAATCAACAGTTAAGTGAAAGTAAATGCAACAGCAAATTAGCATTAAAGTTTCAGAATTAACGAGAAAAATTTTCACTATATTAAACTGGTGTTTATTTTTAATACAAGAATTTTTTTTTTAAATAAACCATTTTCGTGTATTTTAAAAGTTGCAGAACTACAATGATTTCTCAATAATTATTAAATAAATTTTATCTAAATACATAATTGTCATCTCATCCATATTTTCTATATCTATGGATTTAATGAACTATACTAATTAAAGGACGGAGGTCCAGCTTGCATTCCAGGAAACGGGGCAAACTACAAAGCTAGAGAGCATAAAAAAAGGTTCATTATAAAAATGGACAATGTACGGCGAACAACGAACAATGAACGGCGCAAAGTTGGTCCGCTCTTTAATAATAATCAAAAAAAATATATTTCACTTGTGTTGTAACATTGTAAGGACGTAAAATGATTTCTATATTTTTTTTAATTATTTCTTATTTAACTATATAATATTATTACAATATAATTCAATGCAAGGTCTTTAACCCTTTGCCCGCGTCACCAAATTTAGCGAACATGCCCTGTACGCGGCTGCTTTTTTGCGGATTTTGTTATCGCGTTTTCGACTATAAATATAGGTTGTAATATTTTTTTGAATTTTACAACCTATATTTATTTTTTTTTACTACTGCCATCTATTGAATTTGGTAAAGTATACATTTAGTAATATTTTCAACCAAGTTATAAAATTTTAACACAATAGACGGCTCTTATACCGGTTGGAACTTCCAAGACATCTATGCGTGTCTCACGCGCTGAGGGCATGTTCGCTAGGACATGTATAGTAGTCGTACGCGGTGGAAAGGTTAATCAATACTCAAATAGTGGTGACATAGTAGGTAGGTAGGTTTTTTAGCCAATTTAATCGAGGAACCGTTTCAACAGTGAAATCAGAAAAATTGGCAAACTCTGATAGGAAACGATCGACCTGAAGTAACAAATATCCAAGCCTTACCAGCAGCATTACAGATAAATACTCAGAATAAATTCTTTTCAATCGAGGTCAACTCACAAGATCGAAACCGGCGCCTTTTGGTGTTAGGCAAAACCTATATATGTGGCATAGTGGATAGAGCAATGAGATTGAAATGGCAATGGGTGGGCCACGTGGCTAGAAGAATGGAATAAAAGTGGACTAAAGAAGTGCTTGAATGGTTCCCGAGAGAATGCAAAGGGGTAAAAGGAAGACCGCAGGGAAAATAGGTAGACGAAATTAGGAAAATGTGTCTGGTGAGATGTATGAGAGTTGCTCAAAACGGAGACGTGTGGAAGGGTGTTGGCGCGCTGAGGGCATGTTCTCTAGGACATGTATAGTAGTCGTACGCGGTGGAAAGGTTAATAATATTACTGTGAGTTTTATTGTCCATAACATGACGTTGACAATTAATTTTATCGTCTAAAAAATATAAATTTCCATTAATATAAAATATGGACGTATTCCATAAATAAATTAATAAGATCAACGACTTATGTATTTTATATTAAAATTTTTATTAATTTAAATATTTAAAAATACGAAACTCGAACTCAAAACTAACAATAAATAAAAAGTCAAATTATACTTAAGGACAATGTTGTAATTCTTTACTAAAATGCAATGCGAAACTGAAACGAAATGTAATAGGCCATCGTGGGCCGTGTGGGGGGTGAATGCGATAGCATGTACATTTTACGTAAGTCTCATACTACATACATACATATATCGGTTCGACTATACTGGCTTTGTTTTAGACCAAGATTATGTCTGTGTTAAATATATTGTAATGTACGCCAGAATGCTGCACAAGGTCCAGTGTACTCAAAAAAGTATGGAACGCTGTATGCTTGGTATAGTTAGTAGATATAGAAAACGGAATACGTGGGTTAGAAATATGACAAAGGTGGTTGATGTTATGGTGAGAGTAAATAGTTTGAAATGGAAATGGACGGGTCGCGTATCTAGATGAAAAAAGTGCACGAATTGTACTCGAGAGAATGTGAAAGGGTGCTCGAAAGGCTACAGGGAAGATGGTTGGATGAAATCAGAAAAATGTGTGGGATGAGATGGATGAGAGTTGCCCAACATGTATTATACAGGTCAAAAAACGTAAAGGAGGTTAGTAAAAAATGGTGACCGGAAAAATGCACTCGAGATAGTTGCACTCTCGAGACTACCAAACTTTCAAAGATGCTCAAGGAGAACTAACGAAATAGAATTCCACAAAAAAGCGTCGAGGGGTATTTGTACGTTACCGGAGAGTGCTAACCTTTTTTTTTTTTTGAATTCTACTGCACAAGTTCTTTACGAGCGCCTTTGAAAATTATGACTTCTCGAAACTGCGCTACTATTTAGTGCATCTTTCCGGGAACCCCAAAAATTTAATTACACATACTATTTTAGTTAAAAATAGTATGTGTAATTCAAACTATACATTATTATTTATATTTAAAACACAACATATTTCCAATCCAAGTCTAGTTATATAAGTTATCATCGTGTTGTATTAGAATCCTCATCGGTCAATTTACTTCAATAAACTGTCAACTGAAATTAATGTTGTGTTGTGACTTATACAATCGATCATTTACTCTTATATCGAAACCTTGGATCACTTAAATCATTTTCTAGCCACTTCTGGTTGTTTACTTACCGACGTTTTCAACGTTTACTTGTAGTTGAGCATTTTTACACCCTTGGTAAAATAATAATAAATTATAATCTAGTTCGAAAAATTATGGTGAATTAGATACCCACTTTCACACTAACTAACCACTAACACTTTCAGTTCGCAAGCAGGAAGAATGTTAAAAAATATCCCATTCCACTTTTTTTTGCAACATGCTTGTCTAATTTTGGGGGATACTTAACCGAAGTTTATATTCATCTTCACGAAAGAAGCGATTAATTTTTTTGTTGAATGTAGATAAAGAAAGTCTATTTTTAAACGTTGCAAATTCTAATAAAAGGAGATCGCTTTCAATTATAAGCACATTGTAGTGTTTATCGGCAGGGAAGGCTTATATTTCGAATATGTTCTGGCCTATAAAAACTCGGTTGAATCTTTAAGAAGAACTTTATTCATGTTCAGTATACTAGTATTATTGTATGTACAGTGAAGGAGGTAGGTGGTTAACTTTGGAGGAGTGGGCAGGCTGAACTCCAAAGACTCAATAACGTCTGGGGTTAGTGCGCTAGTTTTTTTTATCTTGGTTGGTTGTGCAATGCGTAGCTGTGTGATGAGATGAGATGTGGAGCGAATCAAATTGTGTCTTTGCCCTTGTATGAACGAAGATATTTCAGGCTAGGATGCAATCATATGGCTTGTGCTTATGGGTAATTGGATGATATCACCTACCTCGATTCGGGATCGTACAAGTTGTACTATATTCCTACATACTGATTTGACATTTGACATACTTTTATAGATACACTCATTAATGTTCGGAAAAATATAATAAGGTTGATGGAATTCTACAGCAGTGTGGAAAATGACATTTTCAGGAATGATTACACTGTTTGACATATGACGACTTTTTTTTTTGGTTCAGAGACTAGATATGACTTTTCTTATAGATCTATGCCCAGTGAACACGAATCTGGTAATAAAAAATGTTGATTGGCTCGAGATTCGGAGATATGTGTTTTTTAAATCGTGCGATTTTCTATATCTTGGTGTTTGGTCGATGTCCCAAAATCTGTCAATTTCCTGTTCAAAATGAATATTGGAATCTATAGTCGGGTATTTTATCTTTCATTTGTAGTACTATTCAGCTTTCAAATCTCTAAGTAGTCTAAGTTCAAATCAAAAGTCAAAAGTACGTATTTTCACTTGTGATTTTTTCTCACTGTTAAGACTCTTTTATGTTGAGTATTTTCTATTGAAACATGTTTATTGGGATAGTTTTCTGGCCACACTATTGTTTTTTTTTTCGTTTAAAAGGGTTAATTGGAAGTGTGCTGAATTTTAAATCGGTAAAATTGCGAGCTAAAAACTCGTACTAGTATTTACTCGTATTTACACGAATCTGAATTGAATTAATAGGGATAATATATTAAATTGTCTTTATATGAGAATTAAATAAAATCCTACTCAGAAAAATCATATTTCGACTATTCCTGTGGATTAATAACAAAAATTCGTTTATTTTATCGAGGTAAGCCAGTTATCAATATAATCGAAGAAATTAATTTCAAATTGCTCCGAAGGTCTAGAAATCTTGATTAAAAATGGCGAATCATATGATTATAAACAAACTTTGGCAATTGTATCGAAAACTATATGATTTAATACCAATGCTTGTTTAATAAGGTAATGCTTCATAGACGTTTTACACACGTGTAAATCACAATCTAAACGTAAACACACATCAAATCAGTTGTAGATGATACAAATGCAGTATAATTGTTACCAGATGTAAACGATACTATCTTTAGCACGGCAAATACCTCAAGATAGTTTTCTTTTTTTTTTTTAATTTACTCTTCGACGTCCTCCTAGAATCTGTTGGCAAATTTTCTATCAAAAACATTTAAAAAAATAGTCGTGTCAGCAGCGTTTCGTTATTCGCACATCTAATTATGATTTATTTTTAACCTCATACTGTTATGCTATTTTCGACGTTTGTTGTGCTATTTTGTGACGAAATGGGTGTGTTAATTAATTATTATAGATGCGTCATGTTTATGGTGTACATATTGTGAACACGTTTTGTGTTCGCCGATGATGTAATTCTGTCAAAATATTCACATTGCCTTTTTTTTGTGCTTTACAGAAATTCTTAGCGCAGTCAGATTCAAACAAGAGTGGTGATGTCTGCCTTTCCGAGTTCATATTTTACGTGCGGGAGCATGAAAAGAACCTCAAACTTCAGTTTTCACATCTTGACAAGAACAAAGATGGTAATTCTTATTTTTTTATTTATGTTGTTAATGTTTATAAATGAATGAAAAACACCTTTGGACGAATGATGGATGGTAAAACTCGATCTAAATACAACAAGTAATAAGCTTGTTTATAGTCAAAACGATCTAGTGAAATGTACATGGTATCGCATTCAACCCCCCCCCCCCCCCCCAATTAAATATTTACATTAATAAAATTTTAATATAAAATATGTAAGTTATTGATATTATTAGAGTTTTGCGACAGCATGATATCTTTTTGCCAATTAGGGCTAAATCAAACGTGCTCATGAACTCCCCCCTCTCGAGAGCTGTTCGACTCCTTAACTTACTGGCACATTACTTGGACCTTTCAATGCCAGTTTTGTTGAGTTGACATTGACGCTTTGGGGCAACCTGTCAAGTCTCTGTGGTATTGATTTTTTTAAATAAAATATGTATATAAAATTGAATGTATGTCTGTCTCGTATAGGCTCCTAAACCACACAACCGATTACGATGGAGCTTTCAGGATTTGTTGTATGCATGTCCGGGAAGCTTACTGTGTGAAAAAAAAACCTCTTAATAATAATATTCATAATTACGATTTTACCGATGCGAAAGTTTGAAGCGCCATTGTGTAGTCACGGAAATGTTCGTTGGTAACCACATTACCAGTTGGTTTATGATGACACGGCGTTAAAGAGACGTTAGTTGAGCTCGCATGCCGGGTGCAACTATTGTAGTATATAAATATATTTATATGCCGATTGTAAAATGTCGAAAAAGATTGAAATTGAAAAAGTTGGCCCCGGGTATCAACAACCATCTATTATAAAATAATTGTTTCAAAATATGGTGGCGCTGAAAACCAAACTGGCCTATGCCAAGTTGGTAGACCAGTCTGCATACACACATAGTGTAGATCGGAAACAGTTTTACGATTAATAACTTTAAAAAAAGTCAAATTGAAAAGTAAATACAATATTTACTATCAAAACAAGAAAATATTGTATAAAATTATTTTTTAAAAAAATAAGTCACATAGAACTCAGTCTACATTGTTTTCGTAGACAAAATTTCCGAAATTGAAGAACTCCTGAATAGTTCAGGCAAAAAATCGTACGCCGATAAATCAGATATAACATATAATTGGCACCATCCAGTTGTGTCTGCTATCAGAACCACCAAATTATTTTAGAAATTCATTGGAAGGTTCATAAATTTGCGTACATATAATATATGTAATGCTATAGTACATATAATACATGTAATTTAACTTCACATTAAAATATTCACTAGCAAGTCATTAACCGTCTAATTGTTTCCACCACATCTGATCCACACATGTGTTGTTGGTGAACGTCACATGTGGCCAAAATTTTTGCCTAATATATGTATGTATATGTTGGCACAAAAAGAATAACGAATTGACTATTAAAAGAAAATAAAAATAAATGCAATACTCGAGTACAAATGTAAGTTTAAATGAGACTTACGAAAACTTATTATTGATTATTTCTTATTTAACTACTAGCTTATTGAACCATGCAATTCCCGTTCCCGTTTCAAATGATGATTGGAGCTCAACTAACGTCTCTTTAACGCCGTGTCGTCATAAACCAACTGGTAATGTGGTCACCAACGAACACATGTCCTTGACTACACAATGGCGCTTCAAACTTTCGCATCGGTAAAATCGTAATAACGAATATTATTATTAGGTTTAATATTATAGAGGTTTTTTCACAGTAAGCTTCCCGGTCATGCATAAAACAAATCCTGAAAGTTCCATCGTAATCGATTGAGTGGTTTAGGAGCCTATACGAGACAGACATACATTCAATTTTATATACATACATATGTAGATTACATATGTATATTGAAATAAAAGTTGTAATATATTTTTCTGAAGATACAGCAATTACAGGAATAAAATCGAATTCAGCACCACATATGTACATATGTATATCAGAAATCTACACTGAAAACTTTTTTCTCTAGTGAAATGTAAGACGTAACGAACCCAAAACGTTGTTTGACTTCATTTGTATTGTTGCTTTATTAAATTATGTAATAAATGTGGGTAACATAACAAGATTTAATTTCAATTTACTCAGTAATCTTGTTTAAAAAAGGCAAGTGTTCGAAAGATATCCAAAAGGATGCGAAAGGAATACTTGTAGATTATTTTAGAGGTTTTACGGTGTAATGTTATACATAATACTAAAACTTGTTACTGTTAAAAATTGTTATTCGATGCTCTTCGAATAAATTTCAGTGGAAATATTTAAAAATACAAATGGATTTGTGCGATTATGTAAAGTAGACGTCGCTCAGTTACAAATTCAATTCTTATGAAAATCTTGCTCTCAATTTACATATTTAAATTTTAATAACCTCTTCTTTGTCCACCTTTGTGTCAAAAAGCATATATGTAAATATTTGTCTAAATTTATCTTTCAGGTAAGGTGGATTTGGAAGAACTCATCACTGCGTTTGCTGAATTGGGTGTTGCTATGGATAGATCTGAAGCCACCAACTTACTTAAAAGGTATATCCTATGTACATGTACTGTCAAATAAGCGATTCGATTTTAACGAAATTACTCTTAATGATCCTTATCTAGCGTCAAATGATCGAATTCAACCCTCCCGTGTCATTGTTTTTGAACTCCCACGTCATTCATTGCCTTTGGCGACCAATCCATTGTAATTTTCTGTCACTGCAGACAGTATAAATTAATTGATGATTGAAAGTAAACTGTTTTGATCACACTGAGCAACAAAAAAGTTAAAGAAGCGGAGAATATTCAATCTTTACTAAATTCGACACGTGAATTCGAATACGACCATGATTTTTGTTGCTTTCTTCTCGTTTATGAGATATGAGTGTTCAAAAAGTGCACAATTTATACCGGTTTTTGACCTTTGCAGTCTTTAACTCAAAATATGGTATTGCTGTGCCTAAAGTGAGTATTGAAATCAAACAAAAGAGCGAGTTTCAAAGCAGCTTAATTTATGTACTTTGCCTGAAAGCCTACGTGGCATGTTTTCGGTGATAGAATGTTATGATTAAAAATAAAATATTAAAATGAGTTTGAAAGTAATTACCTTTCAAATTTTGCATAACTTGGAGTAAACAATAATAAATTTCATTGCACTTTCATACATAGATTTAATAGTACACCCTTGCGTTATTGGGGTTGTACGCTTAATACTTTATGTAATTTTTCAGTAGCCTTTACACTATCTTGGTTTTGCATCATTGTGGGTGTGCTAAGTTGAAATAATTGGGTCAAATTTGCAACTTTTAGCTATGGTTCTATAACAAAGAAACAATCGCTTTATTTGCTATTGCTCAAAGCAGTATTTTGAACTACTGTTGTAATTTTTTTAAACAGAAAACTCACTCCGGTCTGTTCCTGCAATTTTTCCTCAAATAATGGTCTCGTATTCCTTTAGATGTATCGTAAAAGTCTCTCGTCTCTTCTTAACACACACACCAAAAATGTTTTAAGTTATTGTTAATTCCAAGTGATTTTGCATTGCAGTACATAATGCCAAGTGTTTTTGCGTTATACAAAAAGTACTGAATCTCTTGTTTGATTAGAAGTTTTATGATTAGCCATCTCCCGTTGAAACTTAATTATCCAGATGGAAAATGTGAAACCAAATCAATGGATTGGATAAGTAAATCTATGTGTATCATCATCATATCGAAAATGTACTGTTCAAATTTTAAATTGTTTTAATAAAGCATATATATAAGTAAAACGTATGAAGTGAACTGCGCTTCAAAAGTTAAATATTGACTAAAAAAAAACTTAAAAAGTGTTAAATCTTCTACATATAAATAAAAGAATTATATATTATATATCATGAAATGTAATATTGTACTTTTCTTACATGTATATATGTAGAGTCTATACATATGTACATTATACCATCTTATTCCACGAAAACGCTGTAACAATATGTAAACCTGACTTTTGTCGTAAACTATTCATAATGATACATTCATCATTATCTACAGCTGCTCACCAACCAATGCTGGATGAAGGCCTCTCCAACACGGTTCCACTCGTCTCTGTTTTGCGCTCTCATCTTATCTCACTCCACACATTTTCATAATTACTTTTACCCATCTCCCTTATGGTCTTCCTTTTACCCTTTTGCATTCTCTCGGGTACCATTCTAGCACTTCTTTTCTCCACCTTTCGTCCATTTCAATATTCTCAAATAGATTTTAACCTCGCTGTTTTATCTGCAGTATTATTCTGTTTTCCATAAGATTCAAAATTACTGTAAATTTTTGTTTATCTGATACATAGCCGAATTATTGCTCGGGTAGGTGAGAAAATTAATAAATGGAATATTTACTGTCTACAGTCTAATTTAGAGTACCATGAGATACTATGCGAAATTAAGTGCTTTTAAATTGAAAACTGTAGATTTGCACAGCAGAAAAATGAAAAACATTAATATTTATAAATTAGAAGAAGATTTGTGACTTTTTTAGACAGGTTATTAAATATTAGGAACACCATTTTATTATAGTTTGATGAAAGAAGACTCAGAAGTATGATCATGCACAATTATAGCTTTATGTATTTTATATATGTAGAAATATTCCAGGAAGGCCTAACAGGTAAACTCCAATGCGCCTTCCTAGACAATTAATTACAAACATTGTAACATTTTTAGTACATAAATCGCTATTTTTCGAGAGGTTGAATAACACGAATTTAACAATTAATTAATTAATCCATAGAGACATATATATATATATATATATATATATATATATATATATATATATATATATATATATATATATATATATTATAATTTTTGTTTTTTCCTGCCGCCCCATAATGTCGTCGAAGCATTTCTATCAGAATATCGTCACCAGCGAAGAAAATACCGACCCTAACAACCTAATCTTAAGTGAATAGGGCCAACCCTAACTTAACCTAACCTAACCTGACCCTAAATTGTTTTTCTTTTGTGAAAATATTGATGAAATAAAACTAAAAAAAAAAACATATTTTAGCAGGCATCACCTATTTATTTAAAGGTCAGATTAGGTTAGGTTAAGTTAGGGTTGGCCCTAATCATTTAAGATTAGGTTGTTAGAGTCGGTATTTTCTTCGCTGCTGACGATATTTTGATAGAAATGCTTCGATGACATTATGGGGCGGCAGGAAAAAACGAAAATAATAATAAACAGGTCGTTGCTACTTACTAAAGTAGCACCAACTTTTTTATTATACATACATAAATTAAATTCAGATATTTGTGACATATCACCAGGTAGGCTGATTTTTGAGGAACTGTTTCAACAATGCAATCAGACAAATTGGAAAACTCTGATAAGAAACAATCGATTCGGTGTCACAAATATCCAAATGTATGGATAAGTGACTTCCCTAAAATTGTTTTCAAAAGTCTTTTATAACAATTTTCTTAATAGGAGATGCTGCCGAGTGTTGCAATATTTATATCATCAATGTTCTGTCATATCTCGTACAATTCATGATATGTATGTATATGTACATATGTAATTACAAGATCATATTGAGAAAGTTTGTATTATAAATAATTCTACTATTGTGTGACTTTTTCAGTCGGCAGTTCATACATATATACATACATATATATATATATATATATATATATATATATATATATATATATATATATATATCATCATCATCATCATTTACAGCCATTCGCCATCCACTGCTGGATGAAGGCCTCTCCAACACGCTTCCACTCGTCTCTGTTTTGCGCAACACTCATCCATCTCATTCCGCACATTTTCCTAATTTCGTTCACCCATCTTCCTTGCGGTCTTCCTTTTACTCTTTTGCCTTCTCTCGGGTACCATTCAAGCACTTCTTTTGTCCACCTTTCGTCCATTCTCCTAGCTACGTGACCCGCCCATTGCCATTTCAATCTCTTCACTCTATCCACTATGTCCACTACCCTTGTCATATTTCTCACCCACGTGTTCCGCTTCCTGTCTTTCCTCGTTATGCCAAGCATACAGCGTTCCATACTTCTTTGAGTGCATTGGATTTTATTTTGCATCTTGGCGTTCAGTGTCCAAGTTTCACATCCATACGTCATCACTGGCAAAACGCATTGATCAAAGATCCTTTTCTTCAGGCAGAGTGGCATTTTTGATTTAAAAACAGCATTCATCCGTCCAAATGCACTCCACCCTAATTTCATACGTCTCTTTATCTCTTCATTTTTACTACCAGACATGTCAATTATTTGACCTAAATATAAATAATTATTTACTACTTCTACTGGTTTATCATCTAAGGGGATGCTATCAGGCATGCAATAGCTATTGAACATTAGTTTAGTCTTATCTACGTTAATTTTTAATCCTACTTTTCTACTTTCCCTGTCCAGCTGTGTTAGTCTGATAAGTAGGTCAGCTGAATCACGAGCTACTAAAACTATATCGTCTGCGAACCGAAGGTGACTCAAAAAGCGACCATTGATGCTTACTCCGGCTGTATCCCAATCCAATTTCCTGAAAACTCCCTCAAGCACCGCATTGAATAACTTGGGCGAGATTGTATCTCCTTGTCTTACTCCTTTTCCTATGCTAAATCTATCTGTACCTGAAAAAATTTTAACCGAAGCTGTGGCATTCTTATATATTGCAGCTAACAGTCCCACATAGGGTTCCGGCACTCCCTGTGTTTTTAGAGCGTTAAGTACTGCATTATGACTAACTGTATCGAAGGCTTTCTCATAATCGACGAAACCTAGGCACAATGGCCGTTGATATTCGTTGGCGCGCTCGATTAGTTCGCCAACTACTTGGAGGTGGTCCATTGTGCTGAAATTTGCCCTAAACCCTGCCTGCTCTATGGGTTGGTTCTCGTCGAGGATATTCTTCAGCCTTTCTGTAATAACCTTCGTGAAGAGCTTGTAGACCGCTGAAAGTAGACTAATGGGTCGGTAGTTCTTGATATCGCTTTTGTCGCCTTTTTTGTGTATTAAAATGATAGTTGCGTTATTCCATCCTTCTGGTATAGCTTGGTTCTGGATGCATTTGCTGAAAAGCCTAGCTAAGATATTAATTAGGGGGGGGCCGCCACATTTTAGTAAGTCAATGGGAATATTATCTTCCCCTGGGGTTTTACCGTTCTTTGCAGTTTTTAGCGCGGCCTCTACTTCGCTAGGCAATACTGCAGGAACCCTTTGGCCGTGTGTCGATTCCAGAGCGGGGAATTGGCCGTTGTCGTTCTCGTATAGTTTTGCATAGAACGTGTAAACTCTGTCTATGATTTCTTCTCTATTCCTAATTATTACTCCGCTCTCTGATCTGATTGCGATCATTTGGTTTTTGCCTAAGAAAAGATCCTGTTTGCACTATATATATATATATATATATATATATATATATATATATATATATATATATATATATATATATATATATATATATATATATATATATATATTATATTAGATTTGAAACAATGGTTTTTGTTTCTGCTTCAGCGATCTGCGAAATATTTCCTTCATTTTCATCAGTCCACGTGTGTAAATTGGTTGAATATCATGGAATTTCATAAAAATTAGTTGTCATAATTTCCGCGCCTCTTTCATTTCTATCCAACTGAATTAATATTTACGTTATGTTGTTTCCATAGGAACGCAAAGTAGACATAGCTTTATCACACATCTTCATATTTGACGTTATCAATCATCACGGTTACATTGTGATCAGTTTTATTATATGCAGATTAATGCCGTTGTCAACTGTGCAAAAGATTTTTAGTATCTGCATGTACATGTGCCAATATTCTATTTTTATTTTTTGTGTGATGATTTATAAAAAATGTGATGGAATAAAATATAGATGGTGGTGTAAATTTTTCAACACGCATTTTATTTTATTTTAAGACCGGAAACGGAATACGTGGGTGAGAAGTATGACAAGGGTAGTGGACATAGTGGATAGAGTAAAGAGATTGAAATGGCAATGGGTGGGCCACGGGGCTTGAAAAATGGTTGAATGATGGATTAAAGAAGTGCTAGAATGGTACCTGAGATAATGCAAAAGGGTAAAAGGAAGACCGCAGGGATGATGGGTAGATGAAATTAGGTAAATGGGTCGGGTGAGATGGATGAGTGTTGCGCAAAACAGATACGAGTGGAAGCGTGTAAAGGCAGTGAATAGTGAATGGCTATAGATGATGATTATAAATATATATATATATATATATATATATATATATATATATATATATATATATATATATATATATCGTTATCTTTAAAGAAAAACGACTTGTAACAATGAGATAGGATCAAAACAGAGAAGAACGGTTAAATTTCGAGATGTTTATTTAAAATCATTGGTTATATCATGTTTGTGTATCTTTTAAGGATGGACCAGGACGGCAGTCTTAACATCAGCTACGACGAGTGGCGGGACTATCTCCTGCTTGCGCCGAGCACCGACATTCACGGTCTCATTTACTTCTGGCGGCATTCAACTGTGAGTTTGCTCAATATATGTACATTTTGTTTAATTATACTGTTTAAGCAGCTGATGGAATCACAACTGTCTGAATTTCCCGGCTACATTTTACCGAATGTACACATTATAAATCGTTTAGATTTATGATACAACTTTCATCAGTTCCATTTTGTACTATTTTTGATTTACAACTGAAAAGACCAAACATTTAATGTCCAGCACTCATCATTGATATCCTATTGCCAGTTTTGCATATAAATGGTGAAAGGTTATGTTGGAAGTCTTTCTTAACCCTTTGAATGCTGACCAACGCCGATCGACGTTTTGCCAACGATTCCATGAGCTTGAAATACGCTGATAGGCGTTGTTTTTTGAGTATGTAAAAAAATAAACAAGAATTCTACTCGCTAAGCCTGGAAAGGCAGCATTGAACATAGATCGTACAATCCGTTTCAATGTTTATAAAGACTTTTACATCGGAATTTCTGAATTTATAACCATAGCAGAATTTCTCAATGGAAATCCCTAACTGCTGAGTATTTTAGATTGTGGCTTGGCATTTAGATTGTGAGCATCATTTTAACAACAATAAAGAAGATGGAACTAGTTTTGCAAAAATACATTCATTAATAGACTTATTTTATTTATTTTATATTGTTGCAAGATATGTTAGAGAGTCTAAACACACCGTTACAGAACTCGAAATCGAAGCGGTAATTATCTAGGGTTTGTTTGGATCAGCTACAATTTTTACACCTGCTTTCTATTGGATTTCTAAATAATTCTAGCTGGAAATGTTGGCGAAATTTTCAGCATGGTGGATAAGACGTCAGCACACAAAGGGTTAAATGAAATATTTTACAGGTGAACATTGGAAATGTTTATTGTGTCTGGAAGTTTGATATGCCGAAGTGCTTGTGGATTATTGGTTTACACTCTCTACTTTTCAAATAATCTAAAAGAGCTTTAATCGAATTGTATTCAAAGCTGATTGACCTCGCCGCTTTGAATTTGGACTTGGAATGAGCGATTAGTGTATGACTGTTGAAATGGTCCAAATCATTGAACCATTCGAGTGCCGTCCTTCAATAATTTACACCTTGTCATCGATTTCCATTGAAGCACGACTGATTTTATTGTTTCGAGAAGAAAAAAAAACTGCAATCTAAATCAGTCTGTGATATTTAATTTGGGATGTCTTTGGCTTCTTCTTATTATTCTCCTACAATTTATGGCTTCGTCGAACACATTTACGTATTCATTTTTATAATAATACCGTCGACCGAATAAATTCCCTTTATATGTATGATGTGTTCTGTCAGTTGATGATTTTCACCAGCTAGAGGAGCGAAAATCGGATCCAAATTGACAGCTCTCGGAGCAGACCTGCCCCTTAGCTCCGTTATCGCAATCTTTAAACCGATACGGGCCTTTGAACATCAGCACTTCAGCTTAAATAAAGTCGGTAAATGATAAATTACTACATATGTTAAAATATCGACGGATTTAGTCACCACTTGAACAATTCATTCAACGAATGTTATATCTTCAGATAAGACAAGCGATCTCGTCTTTTTTTTTTAACACAGGAAACGTTTTCTAATCTAAAATATGTCGTTTGCACACTCCGTCGAAACAGTGGTTGCAAGAAATTTCTGCGGCGAATCTTTAAGCCGACATACATATATTGTAAATATTATGCATCACTTCACGAGAAATCTTTTGCTATCGTCCGACCAATCTAAATTGGTTTCTAGTATGTATCAATGTTGTGCATAGTGCAAAGTATACTCCGTCGCTTACATATACATACATACATATAATAATCAGCTTTTCTGAAAAAAAGTGGTGTTCCGAGTACACTTATGGTGCACTTGAGTGCACATCTTATTTAAAGGATGTACGGACATTATAGAACGAAATACATACATTTTTTTAGTCTTATTCAACATTTCTAAAATAATAAAAGGAAGAATATATTTTGATCAGTATGTACATATGTACTAAACGATCAGTATTTTTTATTCCAAAATTATCAGTATTATATATAAAATCTGGTTAGTAATCAATTTTTTGCGAAATGATACATATAAGAGGCTTGTAAAAAATACTAAAATGTCATTGAAAGTCCGCTTTGAAGGTCAAGGAATTGACCCTTAAAGCCCTCAACATGAGGCCACCATCCCCCTGAAGAATACAGTCTAAGAGACCCTTTCGTCGATATTCAAATGTCAATAGAAAATTTAACATGTCATATGTACATATATAATATCGCTATTCTGTATGTGTGTGTGTGTGTGTCGTACTATAGTAGTTGTTTCGATTCGACATGCATATGTACGTCACAGCTAAAAAAATATCAATAAAACGTACGAATATAATAACAAAAGAAAAAAACTTACTTAATGTGCGCGCGCAGAATACGGTAGGAAAAGCCTGTTCCTCTTGTTCCTGTTGTATCCTGCTCGCGCAAATTAAGTGAGTATGTACCGTTTATCATGCACCCTTTTTTTTATCTTTCGACTTAAGATCTTTCGATTTTCGATCTTTGCCTTCCGATATTTGCGTTTTCGGGCGTTTCACATTCGGGCTCGTGACGTAGACCTGTATTTCATATATGGTTAGTAAAATAACTGAAATGTCAGTGTGACTATTTTTTAGTTGAGAATTGGTTTTGTTATAAATTTCGACGGTTGAATGATCGAGTGCGTTGCCGACACGAATCGCGCCACCCCACGTCGCAACCCGGCTCCTGTCCATTCCCACTCTTCTCATGTTCCACTATCTGTTTCAATTTCGCTTTATTTGATGCCGCATTTGCGGATGGATGCAGCCAACACTTATTTATTTGGTTTTATTTACTTAAGGTTAGGCTAAGATAAGGTTGGTTTTATTTATTTAAGTTTAAGTTAGGTTTGGTTTTATTTATTTAAGGTTATGCTAGGGTTGGTTTTATTTATTTAAGATTACGTTATTAGGGTTAGTAGAACGTTGTATGTAGTTCGAATTCATACGTTGTAATTCGAATTACAAATTCACTGACATTTTTCATCGAAATATGTACTGATCGTTTATATATTTCATGCTGACGCTTTGGTAATATACACTAGTTTTTATAATAGTTTACGTTATTTGGTACTGTTGCGTAGAGGTGGGTGGGTGGGATCCAAGTAAAGGCCGAAGTCGTTTCACAGCATTTATTGGTGATTAAGGAGATACACGCACTGGCAGTGCTCCGTACAGAATGTCTTGATATGGTCTAAGTACCTCCTTATAAAGAACAGGTCGCTCAGGGCATCTTCGACGTCCGGTTACTTCCCTATTGTTTAGCTATGCACCCGGATATGTATTCCCACGACACTCAGTCCCATGGTATGGCTGTCACTTCTGAGAAGGGACCGGGTGCCGTTACTACGCCAATTCGGTGGCCATTGTTTAGCCTACTTGCACTTAGTCTGGAGATAATCCTTGAAACCAATTATAACGGTCGCACAGTGTCAGGGATGCGCCTCGGCCTAATCCGATTATCTTTCTTTTCGGGCGTTTCACTTTCGGTCCCGTGAGGTAGACCCACCTACATATATATTACACCAATTGGAATTCAAAATCAATATTTTTCAGCAAAACGAGGGTCGCTATACATATGTACACAGTGGCGGACTGGGACTGAAATCAGTGCATGCCAGGAGTCAAAGGGGGCCCACCCAGGGTTAAAAGAATTCCAACAAAATAAAGTAAAGGGGACCTTTCCCCCTAGCCCCCTATGCCCCCCCCCAAATTACGTCCCTGAAAAAAATGCATAATATTTTCAATTAATGTTACTCGAAAATCGGGATTTTGGGGAGGAGGCCCCTATCCTATATTTCTATTTACATGGATGTGTCTAGATTAGGAATAGATTTTATATTCGGAAACTTTTTAAAATTGTGTATTTACTATATCTTACTATATCGTCGAAGTATAATCAAATGTTATTTTGAAAGTATGAAGTAAATTTAAATCGCTGGTTGATGATGAATCGTCCTATCAAAATTTTTTTAAGCAATTCAGTTTATATTATTCACGGAAATTTGTTTATTACCTTTTTTTATTTAAGTAGGTAGTTGTTACATGGGTATTATGGGTATATACACAATATTGACGTTGGACAATTGCGTGGGCCCGGCAAAAGGGCCCACGCAATTGTTGAAACTCACTTTTGAGCCTAATAAAAAAAGTTAACCGATCCTTGGGCTGTTAAAGCAGGTATTAGCTGTTTTTGTATATCGTAAGAAATTTGTTTTGTTTAAATATCCAAACTTTAGGTCCCAAAGTGCAATATCCTATAAATTTTTACACACGTGAAATAGTTAAAAAGTTATTTAATTTTACTGAGGGCCCATATTTACTAACAGATAGTGGGGCCCACATGCCATTGGGCATGTTCGCTTGTATGGCCAGTCCGCCACTGTATGTACATATATTATACATTTATGATTTGTTGCTTGACTTGGATTGCATCATTCTCGCGATTTGTATATCTCCAACGTGATCTGAGAATTATCACATGATAATTACAATATACATGCATACACATGTGCGCGTACACATTGTTTGTATATCGTTCACCTCTTCGCGTTTCTAATTATTTATTTTCGTTTGAAATTTTGACTTGGAACGTCCTCAAGATGCCGCGGCGACTTTCGTTTCGAGCAGATTTTTATGCAACGTCGAAATGTATCAAAAGCACGTGTGTTTTGTTCTTTTTTTAGAGCGTTCGTCGTGTCTTGTGTCATATTGTGGGAAAGGCGGACATCTGATCTAACATTCGACCTTTAAGCTAATAATAATACACGGCGTTTACAAATTCTTTTCACCTCCTTGACAGAACTTTTGTAAATATTCGATTCTTGGCTCACCTTTGTCTATTTACCTACGTACAAACGCGTACTAAAATTTTATGTGTATGTATGTATATTTGTGCAGGATATGATAAATATTATCATATTGTGATCGATGTGCATGAGCTCTTTGACTTGTTAACGTGATTTATCGTAATGATTTAATTACCCGATTGTTTGTATGTTGTCGTTTATTTTTATTTTTATTATTTACATACATATACAATGCAGCAACTCAAATTGCTGAATTACGAGACACTGAAAACTTGAAATTAACGAGACATCTATGAATTGTACATACATTTTATTGTACATTAACCCTTTGCCCGCGTCACCAAATTTAGCGAACATGCCCTGCTTTTTTGCGGATTTTGTTATCGCGTTTTCGACTATAAATATAAGTTGTAATATTTTATAAATTATTTTAGCCTATATTGAATTTTTTTGACTACTGCCATCTATTGAATTTGGTAAAGTATACATTTAGTAATATTTTCAATCAAGTTATAAAATTTTAACACAATAGACGGCTCTTATACAGGTTGGAACTTCCAAGACATCTATGCGTGTCTCACGCGCTGAGGGCATGTTCGCTAGGAAATGTATAGTAGTCGTACGCGGTGGAAAGGTTAATCAATACTCAAATAGTGGTGACATAATTGGAAGTTAGGAAGGTTTTTTAGCCAATTTAATCGAGGAACCGTTTCAACAGTGAAATCAGAAAAATTGGCAAACTGTGATAGGAAACGATCGACCTGAAGTAACAAATATCCAAGCCTTACCAGCAGCATTACAGATAAATACTCGGAATAAATTCTTTTCAATCGAGGTCAACTCACAAGATCGAAACCGGCGCCTTTTGGTGTTAGGCAAAACCTATATATGTGGCATAGTGGATAGAGCAATGAGATTGAAATGGCAATGGGCGGGCCACGTGGCTAGAAGAATGGAATAAAAGTGGACTAAAGAAGTGCTTGAATGGTTCCCGAGAGAATGCAAAGGGGTAAAAGGAAGACCGCAGGGAAAATAGGTAGACGAAATTAGGAAAATGTGTCTGGTGAGATGTATGAGAGTTGCTCAAAACGGAAACGTGTGTCAAAAAGGGTGTTGGAGAGGGCTTCACCCAGTAATGGATGGTGAATGGCTGTAGATGATGATGACGATGATATATGTATATATATATATATATATATATATATATATATATATATATATATATATATATATATATATATATATATATATATATATATATATATATATATATATATATATATATATATATATATATATATATATATATATATATATATATATATATATATATATATATATATATATATATATATATATATATATATATATATATATATATATATATATATATATATATATATATATATATATATATATATATATATATATATATATATATATATATATATATATATATATATATATATATATATATATATATATATATATATATATATATATATATATATATATATATATATATATATATATATATATATATATATATATATATATATATATATATATATATATATATATATATATATATATATATATATATATATATATATATATATATATATATATATATATATATATATATATATATATATATATATATATATATATATATATATATATATATATATATATATATATATATATATATATATATATATATATATATATATATATATATATATATATATATATATATATATATATATATATATATATATATATATATATATATATATATATATATATATATATATATATATATATATATATATATATATATATATATATATATATATATATATATATATATATATATATATATATATATATATATATATATATATATATATATATATATATATAGATTATATACGTATTCCATAAATAAACCAATAATATCAACAACTTTTTTATATTAAAATTTTATCAATTTTATTTTGTATACATCGGGTAGTAAGTTTACTGACAAGTGCATTTACTGTAATATGTATAATTTAAGATGTCCAAGACTCCAAGGTACAATCTCTTATACATACCTCGACATATGTATATTGCACACACTGTCTGTACAAATTCGTTTTATATATACCACACATGTCCAATGTGGTATAAATAAAATATATAATAAACTAGCTGAACCCGGCATGCTTTGCAATGCCACAATAACGCATGCAATTCCCATTCCCGTTCCACAATCATTCAATTTTATATATAGGTATAGATATATTTGTTGACGTGAGCCATCCGCTGTGTATTTGTGGTACACCCCTGAATGGTCAGTACATTCGAGTGCGAGGTAGGCGTGGCGCGATTATTGTCACAATCGCGGCGTGATGCGTTGAAGGCGGGATAGCTTTACTTTCGCGTCAGTAAAATCGTAATTACGAATATTATTATTAACACACCTTAAGCGGGCGAATTTTTTTTGCGGCGACTAGCGGTAGATATAATAATAAATACAATAGATTATAAAAATCGTTCAGCATTAAAACTCATACAAAAAAAAAACTCCATATACTAAATGTAGTACTGCGTATCCCGCCTTCCGCGATGAACCAATGTCAAACGTAATACTACGTATCCCGCATTTCTCGTCAAATTCATATGAAACGTAGTACTACGTGACCCGCTTAAGGTGTGCTAGGGCGGTTTCAGACTAGCGTTTTATACGCGCGTATAATCTCGTTTTTTGAAGTGCATGTAGGCGCGTATAGGTGCGTCGTTTTCCATACGCGCAACTCGTACGAGCGTATACGCGCTTATAAGCTCGTATTATCCATGTTGATACTAAATCACCACTACCGGTTGGAGCGAACACGCTGGAATAAGCCCGTGTACGCGAGTGCGGTTTTTTGAAGCGCGTGTAAGCGCGTATGCCGAAACGATGTACGCGCAGAAAAATACGCTAGTCTGAAACCGCCCTTAAGAGTTTTTTCCCCGTTTTTTTTCACAGTAATCTTCCGGACATACTTACGACAAATCCCGAAAGTTTCATCGTAATCGGTTCAGTGGTTTAGGAGCCTATTCGAGACACACACACACAGAGACATTCAATTATATATATATATATATATATATATATATATATATATATATATATATATATATATATATATATATATATTTTGGTCAGGATGGTCCAAATCTTCATATTATTTTGCCTATAATTGGCGTTATTGTGTATTGCTTTAGTTCAAGCGGCCAATAACTATGTATACACTGTAGCGGTTTTTCTTTCTATGCAGTTATATGCATACTGGACGACGATAACATAGAAAATCTAACAAAACTCTATAATAAAATATATTTATCAGGCGAAGTACCTAGCGATTGGTTACAATCCATATTTATCCCGTTGCCCAAAAAGAGTAACGCGAGGACGTGTAGCGACTTCAGAATAATTAGCCTAATGAGTCACACATTGAAGATCCTACTAAAGATAATACAGGGCAGAATTTACTCACGGTGTGAAGAGGCGATTAGCAGAGAGCAGTTTGGGTTCAGACAAGGTTTGGGTACCCGAGAGGCCCTTTTCTGTATGAAAACACTACTCCAAAGATGCAGAGAAGTCCGTAAACCTGTGTACATCTGCTTTATAGACTTTGAAAAGGCCTTTGACCGTGTCCAACACGCTCGCCTGATGGAAACATTAAAAAATATTGGCCTGGATGACAGAGATGTCAGATTGCTACGAAATATTTATTGGAATCAGACTGCAGTAGTACGTGTCGATGATCAATTCACTGATGAGATTCCTATAGAACGGGGCGTCAGGCAAGGATGCATCCTATCACCTACTCTTTTTAACACCTACACCGAATCCATCTTCCACGATGCTCTCCAAGAGGCGGAGGGCATCAAGGTGGGCGGCGAGACGATCACCAATATAAGATATGCTGATGACACGGCACTAGTCGCTGAAAATTTAGCAGACCTGCAAAGATCTCTAGACCGTGTACATCAAGAAAGCAATCGAAGAGGTCTGCGCATAAATCTAAAGAAAACAAAATTTATGATAGTAGATAGAATGCAAACAGACACCGGGAATCTAACCTTGGATGGAGAGGTGATAGAAAGAGTAAAAAGATTCAAATACCTGGGTACCTGGCTGAATGAAGAGATGGACCCAGATGAAGATCTAAAAATCCGCATCGAGATGGCTAGAACAGCATTTGTAAAAATGAAGGCGGCCCTTACAAACAAGCATCTCAATCTTCATACGCGGTTGAGATTCGCGAAGAGCTACGTCTGGACAGTATTACTACACGGATGTGAGACGTGGACTCTGAAAACCAAGATGATCAGCCGCATTGAAGCTTTTGAGATGTGGGTCTATAGGCGTATGCTGAAGATTCCGTGGACCAAAAAGATATCAAACGAAGCTGTCCTCGGCATGATGGGGAGAGGCAGGGAACTTGTTTCTGTCATCAAGCGGAGAAAGATGGAGTACCTCGGACACATGATACGGGGTCCAAAATACGAATTTCTCCGTTTGATAACCATGGGGAAAATAGAAGGAAAAAAATGGATTGGCAGGAAAAAGTTATCTTGGCTTCGAAACATGCGCATGTGGACCGATATGAGCGCCGAAGAGCTGTTCCGAGCCGCTGAAGACCGATGCGGATATATTCAAATAATCGACGAGGTGGTCGCCAACGTCCGGATGCGGACAAGGCATTAACAAGAAGAAGAATATGCATACTAGTGAATAGCCCGATGAAACATCATCGCATGGGTATAAAATTATTATATACTCTTATAAAACTAAAAAAAAAAATCCGGAACCGGAACCGTTATTTTCGTAGACTCTCATAGATAGTTTTCAATTCTTTATTTGTAATAATTTTCGATTCTTAAAAATACGCAGACTCCCATGGAGAGTTTTCAATTATTTATTTAAAGACTTCCTATTTTTTTCTATTATTATTAGCTATCGCCCCGAGCGATACTGCAAATCGAAATCGATTCACTCGATCCATGACACCCGACTCCTTCCGACTTCTTCCGACAACTACCGAAGATATGACTCCGTTTTGATTGGTTGTCCATACGTTCTGTACGATTATTGAATATTACCGTTATTTAGAGCAGCCTTTATATCCGTATCATGGTGTACTGGTCAGTGTATATTGATCTGGGCGCGATGGGGGTAGGTTCGAGTCGGCGTCCTGGAATTGATTTTATTTTTTCAAATATCGCTAAAATATAAATTAATTTCAATTTCAATAATTTCAATTAAAAATATATATTTAATTGTTTTATATGAAAAGAAAAAAAAATGGTTCAAAACTTCGATAAATGAAATTATTAAAATTACGTATTTTTATATGGCGAGAAGGAATATTTCAATTAATGTTTAAAAAAAAAAGGCGAAATGAAAAATTGGATTTGGCACGATGTCCGAGACCATTACCTCATTAGACCCATATTCAGGCTATTTGGGGTGAACGGTTCGAGTCGCGACAAAGTCGTCTCGTCGAAAAATGAATTAATCGATTTTTATCGATTCGTTCATTATGTTCGGCGAGAGTTAGGACACACACACACCCACACACACACACACACACACACACCCACACACACACAGATTACCGTCTTTATATATATGATTCGGCGTCACCCAAGATAAAATTCATCCTAGAATAACTTATCGGTGTTTAAGCGGTTCAAATTAATGTGTGGCATCGATTGTGATGGATGTGCGAAATTTGCCTTTTGAAATTGGTGAGCGGGTCGGAGTTGGCACACACAAGCGGAACACTTCCGCAGTGGTTATTTTAGTATGAAAAATAAATTAACAAACGCAGACAGTCTCGTCTAGTTGCCCAATCATCGTTAAGACACGTCTGCTGTCAGGAATTTCCATTTTGGACATTCCAATTGATTTTTTTTCTTAATTTTCCGATTCCGATATGTACATATGTACAGATGGGTGATGAATTGAAGTTGGCAGCGGCCATGAATGACTTATTTTTCAGTTTATATATATTTTGAACTCTGAAACAGTCCAGATTCTATTCTATACATAGTATGAGACTTGTGTAAAATTTACATGTTGTCGCATTCACCCCCCACTCGACCCGCGATGGCCAATTACATTTCGTTTCAGTTTCGTATTGCACATTGGTGAATAAATTCAACATTGGTCGTATTTTGAAATATCTACGAATTCGAATACGTATATCAATATATTATATTAATGAAAATTTATATTTATATTCCTTCTTTTTTACTCTTCGGCTCGCGTCCTTCGACACCTAAGACTTTGGCTTCGACTCACCTGATATCATCACTCATATTCATACGTAATACGCGAAAAAAAATTAAACACTTTTAACAGTTGACCGTTGTCAATAGCGGAACACTGCAAAGTTGTCACTTTTTGTATCTATTCGAATGATCGTTTCATATTTTTAATGGTCACTTTATAATGCCAAAATATTTTATTCGATGCACTATACGAGATTGTTTAATTGCAGCGAAAATAATGCAAATTTTTAATGCACAAACATTTTTTTTAAGATACAAAGTATTTTTCTCGATGTACAGTTAATTTGCACCAGTTGTTTTTTTCCTCTTTTTGGATTTCGTTCATAACACCATTTATGCAGGCGGTCGTGGTATACTGCTGCAAAAAATCAAAGGATGTTTTGAATTTGTGACTTGTCCGTTCTAGATATACGACCTCAACTAAAGTCATTAGCCAGCAGCATAGCTCGGTCGTTAAGCTTCTGCCTAACACCGAGAGGCGCCGGGTTCGATCCCATGAGCCGACCTCGAGTATATCTGTAGTGCTGCTGGTCAGACCTGGATAATTGTGACTCCAGGTCGATCGTTTCCTATCAGAGTTTGCCAATTTCTCTGATTTCATTGTTGAAACGGTTCCCGATTAAAATTGGCTAAAAACCTTCCTACCTACTATGTCACCACTATTTGAGTATGATTAATGTACAATTCATAGATGTCTCGTTAATTTCCGAGTTTTTCCTTTTTTCCTGTCAAACCCCCCCCCCCCCCCTTGATAAAATCCTGGCTACGCCACTGCCTGTAATACCTTCCTGGTATAAAATGTAATAAAAAAATAAATATTTTACGCTCGCTGTTTTCCATGTCCGTAGCTTTCGGCGTGTCCCTCTTTCGTGACACATTTTCTATGTGGATTTTTCGTGTGCGGTTTCGTTATGGAACCACTTCAATATGTACATATTAGGCTTTTCAGTGTATCACGCGCCGTCAATGACGATTTATTTAGTTCACGTGATGCATGACAATATCACTAATTTCATTATCACCACTTACTTATTCAGCGACATTCGTCCAAAGTGAGCTCTAGGGTAAAATGGAAGAACGAACAAAGAAACAAATAAACCAACGACCCGCGGCGGGGGTCTTCGTGTGTGACCTGAACTGGATCAGCCGCGAGCTAGATAATCATATATATATATATATATGTGTGTGTGTATGTAGTGTTGAAATTGAACGAAAGGCTGATTACGACCGATTGTAGAGAGGGGATGGAAAGTGGCAGAGGGCGCAAAATCAGAGTAGTAGAAGTTAGCCTTCCACTGGGGGCGGTTGGTCGCTAAACTACCGCGTGGTGTCGTTTTAATAAACAACATGACTGAAAACGCACGTTTTTGATCTTCAATTCCACCACCACATCCCATCGTGGTCCTGAACAGCGTCAAATGTTTAGGAATTACACCCACATACATATGTAGTCATATATACACACCCGTCAACTTGTTTGTTCCACACATTTCCATAAATTTTTTCGTGTTGCGCAACTAGTCGGCCGACAAAGTTGCACGGTGCGGCCCGGCCCATAGGCTATGTAGTATTAACTACCAAATTTCGTGGTTTGAGGCTGAAAACTGTGGATTTGCATATATATATATATATATATATATATATATATATATATATATATATATATATATATATATATATATATATATATATATATATATATATATATATATATATATATATATATATATATATATATATATATATATATATATATATATATATATATATATATATATATATATATATATATATATATATATATATATATATATATATATATATATATATATATATATATATATATATATATATATATATATATATATATATATATATATATATATATATATATATATATATATATATATATATATATATATATATATATATATATATATATGCAAATCCACAGTTTTATATATATATATACATATATACATACATACATACGTACATACATACATACATACATACATACATACATAAATACATTCATCGCACAATCGATAAGTTTAAGGATGATGGTTGAAAATTTTCATCAAATTCATAATAATAATAATAATGTTTACGTGTTAAAACATTTGCTCTTATCGGCGATCTAATGTAGCGTGAGACGAGAACCGAGCATGCTGTCGCATTCGTGCATTGTGTAACATTTTAAGGACGTAAAATAATTGCTTTATTTTTTTTAATTATTTCTTATTTAACTTTATAATATTGTTATAATATAATTAAATGTAAGGTCTTAAAAATTACTTTTAACGTCTAAAAAATATAAATTTTTATTAATATGAAATATGTATATACACATACGTATTCCATAAATAAATTCATAATATCAACGACCTACGTATTTTATATTAAAATTTTATTAGTGTAAATATTTCAAAATACGAAACAAGAACTCAAAACTAATAAAAAATTAAAGTCAAATTCACAATGTCGTATTTCTTGACCAAAATGCAATGCGAAACTGAAACGAAATGTAATTGGCGATTGCATATTCGAGGGGGGGGGGGGGGGGTGAATGCGATGACAGCACATTTTACACAAGTCTCATGCTAAATCGGTTCGACTGTAATTATTTTTATGTAAAACCGTTGCGGTAATTGTAACGAAAAGTGCGTGCACCGTTTTTCCCCTGTTTATTGGCAACGAATTTCACGAAACAACTTGGAAGTTTCATATGATCTATGCTGAACTAGGTAGTTGAGTGGTTATTGAACAACACTCATTGTTGATTTTATCCAATATGAGTGTCGTTCTGCACGAGTGTGTTATATGCCCATATTTCTATTGGTGCGATGATTATTCCGCAAAAGGTGATCGCGCGTACGTCACTAAAATCTCGAACGCGGAACATTTGGCACTGGAAAATTCCATCAATCGAAAGGGGCCCGCGCAAAATATTGTACTAACGAGAACTCGAGTGCCAGATATTCCGTATTCGCGATTTTTGTGGCAACGATTGTCGTGCGCGCAATTTGCGCAATAATCCGTTTACCATTTGTATTATGCTTATATGTATGGCCACAGTGACGCGTTAGAGTATTCTGTAATGTCACTGGCTAATATGTTAAATAATAAATAAATAAATTTCGACCGTGCGTGGCCTTATATACATTGGATTTTTTAATTGAAATATTTATTTCAAATTTTTCATATGCAACACATTCTAATATTTAATAGTCTTCAACTGTTGTTTTTTAAATGACGAAGTTTTTATAAATCCGACTAAATTATGATGAAATACAAATGGGTTTTCCTAGAATGCGTTCAGTATGTATTATATGAATGAAGATAAGAATCTGTATTGTAAATCTGTGACGATTTGTTTGAATGTTCGCTAGTTTTATCGTTTAAATTTGATCTATCACATTATTTCAATTCCGTGTAAAATTTCAAGTCATCGTCATTGTATACAACAATAATTGAATTATGTATGAAGTTTGCAGCATGTGCTGATTAAATTTTTGATTCTGAATAAATAATACCGCACGTGAAAAGCAGTACGAAAAGTCTTCTTTGGTATATTCTATTATATGTATATGGACACATTCATATTTTATTTTATTTTCACACACATATATACCAGGAAGGCCTAACTGTTAAATCCCAGTGCGCCTTCGTGGCCAATTTCAAACATTGCCGCATTTTTTATTACATAAATCGCTGAATTTCGATATACTTGAAAACTCAAAATTAACAAGACATCTATGGATTCATTGTACATAAATCATATTCAAATAGTGGTGACGTAGTGGGTGGGATGGTTTTTGGCCAATTTGATAGAGGAACCGTTTCAACAATGAAATCAGATAAATGGGCAAACTCTGATAGGAACGCACTACGTATTATACTCGGAATAAAATCCTTTCAATCAAATCCGGCAACCTCTCGGTAAATTGGCAAACTCTGATAGGAAACAATCGACTTGGAGCCACAAATATCCAAGTCGGACCAGCAGTATTCAAGATAATAGAATAAATTCTTTTCAACCGAGGTCAGCACACGGGATCGAACCAGGTGACCTCTCGGTTCTTTGCATAAACGAAGCCTCGGTGCTTTGCATTACGGAAAATGCCGAGCCATGCTGCTGGCACTTTCCGTAATGTGTACGCGGCGTAGACTTACCAGCAGTAGCCGACACAATCTAGTACATGTCACCGTAACGTATCAAGCAAAACCGGTTTTCTCTGGCCACTGTGGAAATATTCACACACGACGTGACGTCATAGTAGCGATTGCACGCGTACTAACAAAAATGCGCATGCGCATATGAATATTTTCGGAAACGTCATATTGATTCGACGTAAGCAATATTGCGCCGTATCGTCGTGCTCTGAAATTTATATATAAGCCGATTTTGTCTTGCACTCAAAACTTGTCTGAACGTGCACTGCTGTATAGTATGAATAGAAGTAGTCTTCCGTGCCGGGATGTTGCCTTGCAGTTCTGCGTAGTATGAATGGACCTTTATCGTTCGAAAATGTTCGTTTTGACTGGATTTATTGGATATATTTGTATTAAATATTTGAAAATGTTTACACAACGGCTTGCGATTAAAGTTTTGCATGCATATTTGAAACGGATAGGTGTGGACTTATTAAGTGATATTAAAATAGACTTTTTAATGTTTCGTAAGAATTTAAATTTTACCATAGACATACATTATATATATATATATATATATATATATATATATATATATATATATATATATATATACATATATACATACATACATACATACATACATACATACATACATACATACATACATACATAAATACATTCATCGCACAATCGATAAGTATATATATATATATATATATATATATATATATATATATATATATATATATATATATATATATATATATTACTATTAATTATATATTACTAGTAATTATTATATTACTATTTATTGTTGTCATATCCATTGCCTATGTATTTGAATTCATAGAAAAATATATACTGTAATATTTTTTTTTTTTTTTAAGAAACATTTGAAATACATATAAGAAAAATGCCCTATTTTGCATGTTTTTTTAAAATTCGTATCTCGCCTTAATTTAAAAATATAAATAATCTTTTTTAATCGTAAAACATGTTAAATAGTTGAAATCAAATAATAAAACAAAAAAACTTGTGTATAGCTTCATGTAATTAAAAAAAATCGAAAACATCGAACTGTACATGTCTGTTGATTTGAATTTTGATTCAGCTGTTTGATTTTGATTCGGTCTGTTGGTTGCACTTTGAACTACTATGTAAATGTTTGTCTCTTCGCAAATTATTTTGCATGATTTGCAATCATCGTTGTTATCGTAGATCACCGCTCATACATAAATTACACATTACGAAGCTTTTCTTAAATATAATGTATATTTTATATTTTATAGGTGAATATTGGAAATCTTTTATGAACGTTTATTGGGGATATGTAATATCGTGATGTATATACATATGTACGTGAAGCATATGTAATATCGTTGATATGACTATCAAAACTTCATTTACAGGCAATCATTCAAATTGACCTTAATTTGATCATTTAATTATTGTATACCCAAATTGAATAAAATTAATATAAATTGGCTGTGGTTTCAACAAGACGATGCCACATTCCATACAATTTTATCAAACAATACATTCCATTAAAAGTCATCAAACAATCGTTCATTATTAACGATCGCACCATTTCCAAGGCAATTAACCCTTTGAATGCTGACAAACGCCGATCGGCGTTTTTCCAACAAGTTCAAGAGCCTGAAATACGCCGATCGGCGTTTTGCCAACAAGTCTGAGAGCCTGAAATATGCCGATAGGCGTTGTATTTTGAGTATGTAAAAAATAAACAAGAACACTACCCGCTAAGCATTTCCAGGTAGCATTAAAAAAAACGCATTGAACATTGGTCGTCTAATCCGTGTCAATGTTTATAAAGACTGGTTTACACCGGGATTTCTGAATTTATAACCATAGCAAAATTTCCCGATTTAAATCCCTAACTGTTGAGTGTTTTAGATTGTGGCTTGGCATTTAGATTGTGAGCATTACATTTTAACAACAATGAAGAAGATGGAACTAGTTTTGGAAAAATACTTTCACTAATACACTTCTTTCGTTTATTTTATATGTTTGCAAGGTATATTAGAGAGTCTAAACACACATTTACAAAATTCGAATTCCTCGGCGGTTATCTTGGGTAGTGATTTAGGGTTTGTTTTAATTAGCAACAATTTTTATACCTGGTTTCTATTTAATTTCTAAATAATTCTAGTTGGAAATGTTGGCGAAATTTTCAGCGTGGCGGGCTTTCTACATAAAAGACATCAGCACTCAAAGGGTTAATTAATTTTCAAAATCGTGCGTTTTGAACTACATATTTTGGACTATTTTAAATTTCATGCTTATTTTAAGACAAATAATTAAATAATAAGACATCTAGTTGTTATATGTGTATAAACAATGGGGTAACAAAGATGTCCCGGGCGCACCAGTTTTGAGGGCGCTAAGAAAAATTTGTCTCAAAATCTCACATTTTGCAGTAATTTAGGTACAATATGAGCGGGTGATGAATGAGTGAATAAAATTCGCCAAAAACATTAATGTTTATTAGTGTTATTCGTAATCCGTCTGTCAAACATGCATTTTTCTAGGTTTTGACTAAGAAACTGACATATATGCCGAAAGTAGGAGATGGGTCAACCTTTTTGTTTTTTGCTCTCTTGATTTGCTGCAATAGTGAACCATTTTTTGTGATCTCTGATCATCTTCATCATCTGACATCCACTGCCTCTCCAATACACTTCCATTCCAAATTCATCCACCCATCTAACTTGTGGCTTTTCTGGCACCCTACATTATCTCGGGTAGAATTTGAGCACTTCTTTTTTCCATTCTTCTGGCTAGATGACCTGCCCTTCGCCATTTCAATATCTTCACTTGATCAACTTTGCTTGTTATATAATACTTGTCACCCACACGTTCCGTTTCCCATTTCTCGTCGTTATGCCAAGCGTTCGAGATGGATTGTCATACATTGTATAGGTAGATTGATTCCCGATAGTGTGGTTATACTATCGAGTCTTCTTAGGTTTTAGATATTGATAATTTAAAACTGTAATAAATCATTGAAATAATTCCACAGCTGATTCCGTTGCATCCTTGTCATGTTAATTTATTTATTTTATTATATTGAGCTTTGGACTCCGATCAAACAGACTGATTTCAATAATCTTTTCTACGTCATCACGTTATGTACGTGTAATTGCGATAAACATATCACATTTGATGCCGAAAGATATCACGCTAATTTCCATACCAGACACAAGACTAGGCGAATGATCACGACTCGTGATCGCAATCTGAAGAAAAGCAGTATAATTCGGATATTTGCAAATACATATGTACATATTTATCAGAGCAGACTATCATTGCGTGTACCAAATAGAATGACTAGATGTAATGAGCTCCTTTACATACCTAATACTTTTTCTAATTATGGAAGAAGCTCATTCATCTGGCGTGCAAGCTCCACCGTCAACACACTAATCTTAACAATTTCTATGTTTGACTTATTTAATATTAATGCTATACAAGCTAGAGTAATTATTGCAAATTTGTTTTTCGATGATTAATTTTAATGAAAGTTTATGATTATGATTATGAATTTTTATTTTGATGTATTTATTTTGTCTTTTTGTTTTTTGTTATATATTATATTTTTTATATTATTTCATAATTTTTATCATATTATTATTCTTATTATTCTGATATTTTTATTATACTGTTATTTCTATTTTTTTTCTTTTTTTGTTTTCTTTAACTATCTTACTCTATTATCATTTTTGTTTCTTATTTTAAATGTTTGAGCTTTTCTTTTTTTACCTATATGTGAAAATTATTAATGGTTTACTTAACATAATTATATTTTTCTTACTATCAATCTAATAAACTGTAAACTGTAAATTTTCCAAATAAATAAAATAAATAAATAAATAAATATTTATGTAGATGAGAATTCGTGTGAAGACTATTCCGTTACTTCTTCAAATATTTTTCAACATCAGTTCAGAAGATTCTTTGAAGAACGTTCTCAGCTGTTAATAATCGACTTAATACTAAGGATCGGCGCCAGAGTGCTTTTGCCCAAAAAAATGCCCCAATTTCTATTGTGAACCTTTTTTTTTGCTCTCTAGCTTTGTAGGACAATAGTAATCAACCCTCTTTCCTGGAAAATAGAACCCGAGCGCCGAACTCTGCTTATAGGGCGAAATCACACAGCGGTGAATGTGGCACGTGGTTTTTTTTAGTTAGTTTTAAACATTTAGAACAAATGTGACGTTCATGGCACGCATGCATGGCACACGGTGGAACACGGCCTTTCAAAGCGGCACTTTCGACCTACATATGTCGTTGAAATTGTATGGCAGTGGTGAACGGTGTATCCCATATTCGTTAATCGATCACTGTCAAAGCAAGCATACAATTTTACCGAAAATGGTCCAAAGGGTGGGTCATTTTGGTATAGATCACTGTCAAGCAAGGATAAATACTACCATAAAATTTCAACGAAAGTGTCATTTTGAAAGGACGTGTGCCGTGCATGCGTGCCATGAACGTCACATTTTGTCTACACATGCAAGCATCTGTAAGGGTGAAAACACACAGCGATGCTCGTGGCACGTGATACTTTTAAACATGCGAAAAGCATGGTCCGTACCTTGCACATATTCATGGAACGCCCTTCACGCCCCGCCCCAAAATGACCCTTTGGGGTGTTTTCGGTAAATTTGTATCCTTGCTTGACAGTGATCGATAACGGTGTATGTTATATCGATATTTGAAGAAATAGTCAAAGAGACCACCCACAGCGGGGAGCCATGCACTCAACGTGTTGTTCTTCCCTGTGTGATTTCGTCGTAGTGCTAACGAAACAATCGACAAATTGTACAAATTGACTAGCAGCGATGGACGTACTTGAAATTTAATATTTTTTTCGATTCCAGACGGCATTTGACCCAAGACCTCTGTGCTGGTAAACAATCGTGTAACTAATGGTAATGAGCTACACAGCATGGATATTTTCTTTAGAAATTGAAATTGACGGGCTCCATTGGGGGGATCGTTATACTTGACGTTTTCTCGGAGCTCATTAAATTGATCTATTCATCAAGATGGGTATATATTAATAATAATATTATATTTTTTTCCAACTTAATGTAACTGCTCGCATTAGTTACGTTTTTGTCTTTGGCTATTTGGAGTTACGTTTATTTGAACTTGCTGATTTTATTCTTTGGATTGCTCTGATTTTCGAGAATCCAGGAACACAGTTCATACCATTTCTGCGATGAAAGAGCGTAATTAATAAACAAGTAAGGTCGTTGACCAATTTCCGGGCGTTGACAATTGCCAAGAGCCACGACTTCCTAACAAAACACGTACAATATGTAACCTTCAGATCTGTAGTAGGCGAAGATCTCACACTTCTTAATAGTATTGTGTATTTGAAATTTGGACTGATGATTCATCATATGGTCGAGACGGATTCGGATGACGTATATAACGACTAGTATTTCAAAATTTCAAATAAATAGTCGTTTCTTGATTACATTCGGTCGTTATCTATTCAACGAAATATTATATGCATGAAATGGTTCTGCATCGTATGTATGTATATAAAAACTTCTGAATTTGAGAAATGCACCGCTTATGATATATTTTTTACTAGTTTTGGAAAATTTTAACGGTGAGGTTCTGGGATCTTTACCTGCCCATTGGCGACGATTTTTTACCTGCTCATCGCTTACTAAAGCTCCAACTTTTTGCGTTAAAGATTAAGTTCTTGGATGTAATAAATGAATGATAAATTGTAATGGTTTCTGCTCCACCAGTGCCAGTCAAGAATTATCAGAATGCCTAGAATTTTCGGATAACAATTATCAGATGTAATGTAATAAACCAATTTACAGATGTAAATTGGTGTCTTTCGTAGAATTTTATCAAAGTCGCTAAATATGATGGAAAGCAATCTTTCATAATGAGAATTTTTGTATACCAATTTTGTATACATTTTCAATTTCTACAAATAACTGCTTTTTAGTTGTAAACAAATTTGTTTCATCAACATCATTGATTTTTACAAACCTCCTTTATGTTTCACTTTATTAATATTTGATTAATTAGATTTCGTCACCGTATTAATAATTAAACCAGTAAATTCGCTAAATTGAATAGTGTGTAATTCTTATTTTGATTTTAAATCCCATTCATATGTAAAGGTTTTTTTTCAAATTTAGGTATAACCCAGTGCCACTACATTCGGCTCGTCCGATAACCCCTTGGGATTTACGATTTCAAAATGACATATGTAGATAGCACGGTAGTTTATTGTTTACCTGATACGGCATTAGAAAATAAACCAGTTTTTGCAAATTATGGAAAATAATATACTTTAGGGTAGGCTCGGGCATATTTTAGACATTTATAATCTGGAAGCCGTTCGAATCACTTCAATATATCACAACTTAAAAAGGTGAATTTTTTTTTTAAAGAACTTTAAAGTTTCATGTATTCCGAAAAATTATAATTTTGTTTGATTCATAATAATTGTAAACAATTAATTAACGCTATTCAACTTCAACTTCACTTCGGTTATAAAAAGTTTTTAGAAATTTTGCGCATGTTCGCTTTTTTCCGTATGCATATTTTTTCTGACCGCTTTTCTCCAATGCTGAATAATTAATTTACCCTATTGCAGCATTTTGATCAATTTTTTAAATTAAGCCTAATTAACCTTTGACATAACAATATACACCAAAGTATTAAAACAAATTTTAAATGGCGTTATTTTATAAAATGCAGAGTTTAAGTTCGTCAAAAAGAATACGATTTCGACCATAAATATGTACATTTTTTTAGCATTGGGTTCATTTTGAAATATATCTGGAGTGTAAATCATTACATTTTGATATATTTTTTTCAATATTTTATATTTTTACAAGGCTCTTTTATATTTCACTTCGAAAACGATCCAGCTGAAATCCCTCGTTTAAAACTTAGAACGTCAACGATATAAATTTAAATCTCATCCGATAGTTCGATGGTGAAAAATAATCGTTACATACACGTTTATTACAAGCATTTTATTAGCTTCGCTCGTTTATTTATACATTAATCTAATTACATATATCAGGCTTCTTCTCAAATGAGAAAAAGACAGATCTGCATACATCGGGTATATTCGAGTCGCTCTTAGTTAGTAATTCGATAACTAGCGGGGAAGTTGGGAAAAAAATTGAAAAATTTTTTTCCCTACGATGCAGCGGTACCTACCTACCTACTAAGAGAAACTGTGCATGCGCCAAAAGGGAGACCAGTATAAGAGGTGAGGGCGGATCTAGTGTATTATACATCAATGGTTTTAATAGATTGTAAGTTCCTAAGTATGATTTAAAGGCGGTAGCGATAAGTCACATTTTTGACTGTTCGCTTGCATATTCTTGTTGATCGATGAATCAATGCGAGAGAAAGAGACAGCTATTGTTTTCGTCGCTTTTGGCTCGTGGCTATTGAGTCATGCAGTCGCCTGTTGGCCTTACCTATGTGCGTTTGCATGTCGATGTTTGTCGTTATTTTTTAATACAAAAATAGTCAAAAAACACGCTATATAGGACTAAAAAAATTATATTGATGTATAAAATGATTAATAAGATATATATTGAACCCATTTGTATTGAGAAAAGTTGTAAAACTCGACCCCGGTTCGGGACACGTAAAATCGGAATTGGATTTGCTTGAATTTTTAACCACTTCGACTCCAAAAAACTTCCAAAATTGGAAAATAAAAGATAGTTTATTGGATTTGAATATGAAAAATTATCATTATTATAATCAGTCCCTCTGATTTCTGTTATCTTTAAAACTATGTGTTTCATCGATCGACAAAAGTTGTGAAATGACCGGAATACGTAATCGCGGGGCTCGTCCAGATATGACGTCGATTGTTGAAAGTTTTGATAAAATAGAACCGGTGCAATGTTTAAATTCAAACGAAAACAAAAGAAGTATGTGCATATGTATTTATTTTGTCATCTATCAATTCAGACATCAACGTAACGATACTTTATCAAGTGTTTGAATCCCCGCGCTCGCTTTCGCATACGAACACCTGCGTCGCAAACCTTTTTACGTTCGCGTGCTAATATTTACAAAAAACAATAAATGTATGTCTTTGAAGGTTTCTGGAATGGTATTCGAAGTTCATACTGTTTTTTCGTCTGTATTTTTATTTTTTTAAATTATGTTCAAGGTTCGATCATTTTCTAAGTTATTTCTTAGTTCTGCAAACTTTCTTTTCCAAACAAAACTGGGTTGGAAATCAATCAATTGAATTTCTAAACTGCTCAAAAATCTCCAGGTTGAGAGTATCAAACGAGACAACGTCTGGATACAAAAGAAATTTTGACGTTTCTTCAAATATTCTGAATTATTCGAATCTTGGAGAAAATTGTTACTTTATTGATTGAAGTGCCGTGGAAAATTCAATTTCATCTGGTCTTTCGTCTTTAATTTTCTTTTTGTATTCGGAAAATATTTTTTGTTTTTAAATGCTTTTTATTATTACTAAATTATGTTCCCAATACTGATAATTGATCGTATTGTATACGATGTTTGCAATGTCTGACCATATATGCTATGTATGGTTTCGAATTATGTATTAAAAAATGGTTCGACGATTATTGGTCACAAAGCGCTCACCCAAAAGTCACCAAAATATCTATAACAAAACATCTGGCAGCCGAAAAGTCCCATCATACTGTTGCGTAGAGGTGGGTGGAGGATCCAAGTAAAAGGCCAAAGTCGTTTCACAGCATTCATTGGTGATTACGGAGATACACACACTGGCAGTGCTCCGTCCAGAATGTGTACCCATAATTATAAGAAAAAAAAAATTTTCTTATCAATTACATATCACAATATAACCGATATTAAACGATAAAATCGACTTTAAAAAAAATAAAATTTTTCTTGACTTCATAATTTTTGTCACATGTCTTGACGTCCGGTTACTTCCCCATTGTTTAGTCACGTACTCGGATATGCAGTCCCATGCTTTGGCGTTGTCAGTTCTAAGAACTCCACGGGAATGCGACCGAGTGCATTCGGGGGTCTCTCATTGTTAGCCGAATTGCACTTAAGCCTGAAATAATCCTCAAAACCAATTATGACGGCGACTCCAATACTAACGAGAACTCGACTGCCAAATATTCCGTATTCGCGATTTTCATGCCGAAAATTGTCTTTTGGGCGATCGCAATTTGACTAATAATCCAATTATATAATTTCTAGATGTTTATATAGTACACTCGTCGCATTGGAGCGATCTGTAATGACGAGTGCACATTGATTGATTGAATAAAAATAAAAGAATGCAGTGAAAGCAAAGAAAGTCCTCATAGTTACTGACACGATTCTGGGAAGATCATTTCCCCGTTTATTCTCAGCATTTACAATTGTATTGCAATTCTTCTCGATATTAATCTTATTACAATGTGACCCTAACGAAATTAGCCAAATGAGCTGAAATCTTGGTGAATCATTCGCGTGCTATTTGAGTTGTTATACGTGCCATAGGTTCTCTACCTCTGGCTACGTCACACACAACTTCCCCCTCCACCGGCTTTAGCACGCGCTCCGGACTCATATTTCAGTCTGACTCTTGCCGCCGTTTTGGCAGGACGTGCGTAGATTTGCGGTCCGTACCGATCAGCTGATTGATGCCGGTTTCGAAACCACGATCGCTCCAGAACATTCCTTGCAAAGTGGATATCGCCAGGCGTACCGCCAACATGTCGTTCGAGCTGGAGGACGCCCTCGGCGCCCTGAAGGGCGAATTCTTCGAGGACTTTTTGCACATGTTCAAGCAGTTGCATCAGGTTCGAACGTGTATATATATATATATATAATATATGTGTGAACTGATAGACCGGTGAAATTTTTCTGGTGCGTTCGGAAATCCCGCGACCCGACACACCCTTATTTCATTGCTGCCAACTCTATATCGTATATCGTATACCGTATACGTATTTACCATTTTGGAATTTTTTCTGATTTTTCCGGGTGCTTAGTACTATTATTAGTCATTGCGTGTTTGTGTGTGTGTGTGTGTGTGTGTGTTTATGCAGCTGCTGATCTGTGATGCGTTCGCAAATAAAAAAAAAATAAAAGGGAAAAACTTCATATAAAATGGAACCCCCCCCCCAACATGAATATCTGAATGGTGATCTTGTTCACTTATTATAATAATTGATGTTTTGTTTCAAATTAATGTCTCTTTGTATGGAGGGATCTGATCTAATTTCATTTGTATCGAATAAGGTAGAGGAGGGTTATTTATAAAAAAAAAAAAAATACAAATCGTAAACAATTAAATGGATATGTATATGGATTGGGATAGGTGTTTAAACGGTTGGCTGCGATGATATTTTTCAAAAACTTAGCGAGAAATGCTTACATTTTTATGTATATTTTTTTTGAAGAAATAAAAATTTATTATTTATTAATATACTACATTGTATTTGAAACAATAATTTAAAGCGGATGATTGATGGTTCTCTCTTTCTCCCTCGTACTATATACTTTCAACCTCGTAAATGCACTAGGGGATGACAGTTGATGATTTTGGTGTCGTAAACATTTGGTGTGCATTTCAGTTGCATTTAATATCACGACGGCTCGTGACCTCTATATAATAGAAAACGAATTTCTGTTGTTTTTTTGTTATTATTCGGTATTCTATATTTTTATAGATACAAAACAGTGGAATTAGAAACTACCCGAGCGCAAAGAAAACGTTGAAGAGTTGTTATAAATATATATTTATATGAATATAAAATGTTTCATACCTACAATGCACTATTCGAATACGGCCATTGTGGCGTCAACAACAGTCGTTCTCAGCAATTCTCTATGTTTTCATAAACAAGCATATATCGTTATTTAGCATGCAAGGGGTTAAAATGTGCTATAATTAGTCACTGGAGCCTGAGGGGGCCGTGTATTGTTCAAAGGTTGTAAATGCATTGTTAAAGGTTTGCCGAACAATGGATAGCACTGTGACTATCCTACCTCTAGTTATAATTTAGACGGATGTAAAAATTGTCATTTATGGATGGACCTTAGGAATAAAAAAGTTTTCGTTAGTAATGGCTAAAGAGCGGAACAACTTTGCGTCGTGCTTTGTTCATTTTTATTATGAACCTTTTTTAATACTCTTTAGTTTTGTAGTTTGATCTACTTCCTGGAAAATATACCAAAAACGCCCTGTTTCCTGGAAAAAGCACGCTTCCAGTCCTACCTCTAGCGGTCTCCGTGACGAGACAGAATGTTAAACGACAGAAAACGCAAATATCGGAAGGCAAAGATCGAAAATCGAAAGATCTTAAGTCGAAAGATCAAAAAAAAAATGGTGCATGGTAAACGGTACATACTCACTTAATTTGATTTTGATTTTTGATTTTTAAATGCTTTTTATTATTACGAAATTATGTTCACAATACATCTTATATCTATTTTAATAGCTACTGATCTACTGATCCTTTTCTATTTTACAATTTAATTTAATTTGGTTAGTAATCACAGTATTATCTAAAGCATAATAGGAAAAAGAGCTCAAAAACCTATTTACAATCCTTATAAATAATACATCATAATACATCTAATACATAATATTAATTAAAGACTCTCTTAAGTCGATGATCTAAAGCAGATTGTGTTTAGGTAATCTGTGTGTTATACCTGAAGGGTATAGACATTTTGTTGTAATCACTGAGACTCTTCACAAGTGTGTTAGTATGGTTATTAGTGATTCTGTCATAGAATCTACTGGTTAGTTTGTTAGTAATGTCTGTAACAAACGGAATTTTATATATGGCATGCAGTTTTTTCAGGTATGGGTGTATTATAAATTATTTTTAGGGTCACTTAATTTGCGCGAGCAGGATACAACAGTAACATGCTTTTCCTCCCGTATTAATGTGCGCGCGCAGAATACGGGAGGAAAAGCATGTTCCTCTTGTTCCTGTATCCTGCTCAAATTACGTGCAATTACGTGTAATTCCTGCTGCAAATTACGTGAGTTATGTACCGTTTACCATGCACCATTTTTTTTTTATCTTTCGACTTAAGATCTTTCGATTTTCAATCTTTGCCTTCCGATATTTGCGTTTTCTGTCGTTTAACATTCTGTCTCGTCACGTATATGGCGTATGTTAAGTTCAATTTTATAGGCTCCGTGTAGTCAAATGTGGTTCGGGGGTAAAAATAGGGTAGTTGAGATTGGATAGGTCGGGGGAAAGATGGACTATACGAGTTCAAAATATGGGAAATGAAAGAGAGAGGCCTTCATTCATTAGTGAATGGTGAACGGGATGTACGTGAGCGATGACGAATGATATTATGACACACACTATTCGATGCATGTTGGGGTATAAAACCAGCCGTTTTTAAATACATATGTGTGTCAAAACATGTTTTTGTGTGATTTAATTTCATTGAAGAACTAGTCGTTGGCGGGAAATCCCGGCCGGTGTGAGTCAACACTTCGGTTAAGGTCTGTTTACACTGGCGACACGTGGTCCTGCGCCACGTGGGTCCGAAGGCCGCAGCTGTTGTCATTGGAGACGAACTTGTCTCGAAAGTTGCAAAAAAAAAATTGAATCATGTCGACAAATCAATTTTTTATATAAAAAAAAAAATACACCTAAAAGGATATACTATATTGACACAATAAAAAAAAAATGCTACGACAAACAAATTACTACAAACGGACGCCATTGCAGATATCGCCAATGCAATTTTTAATTGCTTTTTTTTATTATTAATAAATTATGTTCACAATACATCTTATATCTATTTTAATAGCTACTGATCTGCTGATCATTTTCTATTTTACAATTTTAAATAAATTTTGTTAGTAATCATAGTATTATATTATTATTAATATGTACAGCGTAATAGAAAAAAAAAAGAGCTCAAAAACCTATTTACAATTCTGTCTATTTTTTATAATTTAACTCGTACGCTATTATTACCGTGGAAAAAGCCCTCTTCTATGATTTATGACTAATACACGCATTGTCATACATTGTCTAATTACGAGATAAGACGTGTTGAAAAATATAAAAATAGCAAAAGCCAGTTCAGTCAACCTTCCAGCTCGATATATGCCAGTTTTTCGCGTCCTGTCGCGTCTAAATGTGGCTTTGCTCGATCGGTTGTGTCGCGTCGCGTCTCGCCAGTATGCACACGGCTAAGGGTCAGTCGGACGCAACGTCGGCTCTGTAACTGTCGTGGCTTCGTATTGATTATATTCGTGTTATATAAAAGTTTAAGTTCTCTTAACTACATACATTATTTGCAATTGAGCATGTGATAGTGTGGAAATCGCAGGGACGGATCGGGACTTTGGGATTTTCCGGCGAATCAATCATGGCGATCTTTCTCGACATTCACGGAGATGTACCCAATAGTGAGGTATAGATACTGATCTACGGTATTTTTTTTTTTAGACATCATTAATTGTGTTTTTGAACGAATGTCGATTACTTATCCTTAGTAGGTTCTGTTTGTGAATGCATTTATCTACATATACAGTACCTACTACCTTGACTTTTCCATTCATTCTCCTGATTGGAAATTTCTCATCTGGTTTTCTTTTGTATTAAATACGGGTACACTTTTAATGGTTCGGGGTACGTTTCGAAATATATCAAATACTACTATAGATTGTAAATTATTTCAAAAAGATTCCTACATCTAATATATAATTTCGAAAGAGACTTGTAAGTAGAATCCGTGACGTTACCGAAAAAGTTTAATATTTTATTTATTTATTGAAGATGTAGAAATTCATAAAAATAAAGAATAAATATAACAAAATAACATCTGGGCCCAATTATAGATTTTTACAAAATACGTAATATATCTAGTACATATAGACAAGCAAATGAAAAACTAAAATTAAAATAGGAAAATGCATAATTAAACATAAAGAATATATAATAGATATAGAAATGGATCAATCAGTCAAGACTCTCCTGATGGCAGTCCTGAATTGATGTAAGAAAATACCGAATAGATCAACCTCATTTAGCTCCCCGTTACGCATACGATAAACACGCTGTAGATAGGAATATTTTAGGGAATTGGTTTTGAAAGGTTTAAGTGAAAAGAGTGCAACGATATTCTATGATGACGATATCGATATATGATTTCGTTTTCAATTTCGATCCCGATTCCTTTTTCCGTTCCGGATCCGTATCACTGCTTCAATTCCAGATCCGGATTCCAGATTCAAATAAATTTAATAAAAAAACAAATTAATGTTTACTATTAGATTAGTCATGTTTAAGCGGTTTATTCATATTGCAAACACCGAGCGAAGCCGGGTAAAACCACTAGTATGATATAAGTTAATACCATTAAAGGCACAACTTCAGGCTAACATACATTTTTAATTAGAATTTGAATATTTTAGAGCAGGTCGATAATTTATTTTAAACTTGCCCAGTTCGGTACATCACCTACAATACTTGCTATATTTGATGTGATACTTAACCCTTTGAATGCATGCAACAATGATATATCGTTGTTTATGACAACGTAATGGTCGTATTTGAATACGTACTTACATCGCCAGTGCAACGGTGCACGCCAGAGCCAGTGCATCGTTGGTATGAAACATTTTATATATACGTATACTTCTTACTTGCATTCCATTATTTTGTATATATAATAATATAGAATAATAACTAAAAACAATTGAAAATTGGTTTCTGTTATAGAGGTCACGAGCCGTCGTACAATTAAATGCAGCTAAAAATTCACATTATACGTTAACGATACCAAGATCATTAACTAGTGCATCTTATTCGCACGCTTGCATTTACAACCACGAAAGAGAGCCAACAAATACTTGCACATGGAAGAATGCGCACACAACAATGATGATATTTTTAAATTGTGTGCACATTTTTTTTTCATTATGTTATTTCTTAGTTCTGCAAACTTTTTTTTCCAAACAAAACTGGGTTGGAAATCAATCAATTGAATTTCTAAACCGCTCAAAATCTCCAGGTTGAGAGTATCAAACGAGACAACGTTTAGATACAAAAGAAATTTTGACGTTTCTTCAAATATTCTGAATTATTCGAATCATGGAGAAAATTTTTACTTTATCGATTGAAGTGCCGTGGAAAATTCAATTTTATCTGGTCTTTCGTCTTTAATTTTTTTTTTGTATTCGGAAAATATTTTTTGATTTTTAAATGCTTTTTATTATTACGAAATTATGTTCACAATACATCTTATATCTATTTTATAATAGCTACTGATCTACTGATCATTTTCTATTTTACAATTTAATTTAATTTGGTTAGTAATCATAGTATTATAATATTCTAATGTAAATCTACAGCATAATAGGAAAAAGAGGTCAAAAACCTATTTACAATCTTAAACTGGGTCATATATGAGGAGTTCGCATAATGGGCCTTTCTAGAGTAAGCAATTAGGGTTGTGTCGAACGTTGCAGTTGCGGGTTTAATTATACGTAAATTGGCAATTAACGTTGCACCCTGGAGTTTTCGATCCCGGGATGTTGGGGCTCTGGACCGATCCAATGCTTTGCATATTAGATTAATTGGCATATATATCAGATGAACGACCTTGATTTACTGATAAATGGACGTAATCATTCTGACATTACTGCTTTCGGTGAATATTTAGAACGTCTTTGTGTGATAATTCTTTCGCGAAATAATTGGTCCATTTTTTATGTTAGTCATGTTAAACAGTGAGTGTCGTCTCTGAGAATGTTAATATTCTTGTATAAACCGCAATGAAGTAATAGCGAGTGGTTTCGTAAGAGTTTTCCACGAAATTTTCTTGCTTTATGTTAATTTGTTAATCTACTGCATTAGTGCAAATATAATTATGTTTATGACTAGCTAGGATTTTTATGATTTTGTTTATTTAACTTCACCGGTGTTGGTAGTGGGGAGAAAAATACGTGATTCATATTTTTCGTTTTAGATGTTAACCCTTTGAATGCTGTCCAATGCCGATCGGCGTTTTGCTGACAAGCCCATGAGCCTGCAAAACGCCGATAGGCGTTGTAAATTTTGCATGTACAAAGTAAACTACCTGCTAAGCCTTTAAAGGTAGCATTGAAAAAAATGATTTGAACATGGGTCGTGTAATCAGTGTTTATAAAGACTGGTTTTCACCGAAATTTCTGAATTTATAACCATAGCAGAATTTCTTAATGGAAATCCTTAACTGCTGAGTATTTTAGATTGCGAGCATTACAATTTAACAACAATGCAGAAGATGGAACTATTTTTGGAAAAAGCCATTCATTAATAGACATCTTTTGTTTATTTTATATTGTCGCAAGATATATTAGAGAGTCTAAACACACCTTTACAAAACTCGTAATCTTCGGCGGTAGTTATCTAGGGTTTGTTTGGTTTAGCTACATTCGGCTTTCTATTGGATTACTATTCTATTGGATTACTAAACTAAATTGGATTACTTTCTATTGGATTCCCATATACTATAGGTAAATAAACGAGCTTTTTTACCTATAGTATATAGAAATCGAGATTTTGTGTATTGTTGCGTATGGGTGGGTCCAGGATCGAAAAGAAAGGCCAAAGTAGCTTCATAGCATATAACCAACGATTCAGAAGGTCCACTCGGTAGATAAGATATCCATAATATCTTATCTACCGTCTGTACTTCCTTTGAAATGACTAGTTGCACAGCACAGCCTCTCAGATCCGTTAACGTGTCCATTGTATGCTCGTGTCTAGGTACTTAAGGGCCTGGTCGGTCTACTCTATTGTCGAGTATCTATTGTTCACGCACGACCTAGCCCAGGTGTGTGAGAACTTCAGCGTGTCCATTGTTAGGTCAGATTGAGTAGGGGCCCAATGTTTGGAAAATCCGATTTTCCGATTATTTTGTATTTATAAATAATATAAAAAAATACAATATATTGTATTTTTAAAAAAGATCGAAAATTTCTGAAGTAATAAACGAATAAAAATCGTCGAGTATATACCGAATTAATGCAAGCTATGCATATTCCATTCACCGTTTAATTTGTACTTGACTCGCGGACGAAATATAATATGAGCCGTTTGTAGCTTTAATTATGAACAATACATCGAACGCATTTCCGAGAAATATCATATTAGCAGCTGTATATAAAATTCATATATCAGCATATCTATCTGTATGTATATATATTTCATAGATTATAAATTTTGCAATCATATTCAAAATGTGAGTAGTATCGTTTTTGTCAACTTGATGAGGAACCGTTTCAACAATGAAATCAGATAAATTGGCAAACTCTGATAGGAAAGCACTACGGACCATACTCGGAATAAATTCTTTTCAATACACATGATCGAACCCGGCAACCTCTCGGCGCCTAGCATTAACACAACAACCAAGCTTTGCTGCTGGCTAAATATTTTATTTGATTTTATATATAGGTAAATGTTTATTATAGTCTTTATTTTTTTTTATTTAACTATATAATGTTATTACAATATAATTGAATGCAAGGTCTTTAATAATATTACTGTTAGTTTTGCTGTCCATAACATGACGTTGAAAATTACTTTTACCATCTAAAAAATATAAATTTCCATTAATATTAAATATATACGTATTCCGTAAATAAATTAATAATATCAACAACTTACGTATATATAATATATTAAAATTTTATTAATGTAAATATTTCAAAATACGAAACACGAACTGAAAAGATAAAAGTCCTATTATACGCACGAACAATGTTCTATTTCTTGACCAAAATGCAATGCGAAACTGAAACGAAATGTAATTGGCACTAAAGAGATTTTCAAAAATCAAACCAAAGGAAATTTTGTTTTAATCATAGACGCATTGAGTCGTGTTTTTTTTTCGTCGAGTCGTGGTGTGTCGAGACTTTGCAGGAATTCTAGTGACAATAGTATTTTTCGTAGTAAAAACGAAAAGCCTTGAAATGCATCATCATCATCATCATCATTTACAGCCATTCGCCATCCACTGCTGGATGAAGGCCTCTCCAACACGCTTCCACTCGTCTCTGTTTTGCGCAACACTCATCCATCTCATTCCGCACATTTTCCTAATTTCGTTCACCCATCTTCCTTGTGGTCTTCCTTTTACTCTTTTGCCTTCTCTCGGGTACCATTCAAGCACTTCTTTTGTCCACCTTTCGTCCATCCTCCTAGCTACGTGACCCGCCCATTGCCATTTCAATCTCTTCACTCTATCCACTATGTCCACTACCCTTGTCATATTTCTCACCCACGTGTTCCGCTTCCTGTCTTTCCTCGTTATGCCAAGCATACAGCGTTCCATACTTCTTTGAGTGCATTGGATTTTATTTTGCATCTTGGCGTTCAGTGTCCAAGTTTCACATCCATACGTCATCACTGGCAAAACGCATTGATCAAAGATCCTTTTCTTCAGGCAGAGTGGCATTTTTGATTTAAAAACAGCATTCATCCGTCCAAATGCACTCCACCCTAATTTCACACGTCTCTTTATCTCTTCATTTTTACTACCAGACATGTCAATTATTTGACCTAAATATAAATAATTATTTACTACTTCTACTGGTTTATCATCTAAGGGGATGCTATCAGGCATGCAATAACTATTGAACATTAGTTTAGTCTTATCTACGTTAATTTTTAATCCTACTTTTCTACTTTCCCTGTCCAGTTGTGTATACATCAATTATTCCCAGAATCTAGAATAGTCTGGACTCGTACGATATAACTGTAAATTTTTACGGCTTTGAACGGAGACCTTCGACCGCACATATCACAACGGCCTACATATGGAACCAAGGAAAATTGCGATAGACCACGTATTTTCTTCAGACACGTCCACAATATAAGAATGCACTTTCGCCACAGAAATGTGAACATTCATATATATATATATATATATATATATACATATATGGATATATTTGATGCTTTCGACTCGCCGAACGACTGGCTTGGCACGGTTTGATGTGATAAGCGAGTGATAAGGATTACGCGACCGTCGGTTGGGGACCACTGACCGTTTTTCGCGGAACGAGATAATGACAGCTATCGCTTGCATGGCAACAGCGAGAGGTGTCAGTGTGTATGCCAATCCACGTGTGACGTCACGGCGAATGGCAGCAGCCGGTCGGCTCACACACCCACTTACCAACACCATCTCAGACACGTGTTAACACTTTAATGTCCCACTGCATACCTACAATGTGTCGGTAGACTTTGACCGATACCAGGTGCGTTTCCGCACTCTGCGACCTGACTTTTTTTTCCTTTATAGCTTAGTGATATACATATGTATAGTTTTCCTATCAAAGGTTTATACAATGTATGTCGGGACTCGGGATTGCAATTTACCGTCAAATTTCATAAACCGGTAAACGACAGATGATTTTTTCGTTCTACCGGTATTTACCGGTAAAGTAAATAGTTTTTTACTCGTTATCGTTACTAATTAAAAATAAATCTCAGGTGAATCGTGTCTAGGGATTGCAATTGTAGATAATTTTTCGTACTACCGGTAAGGGAAAATAGTTTTTTATGGTTGGGATAACAGTGTGTGGTCACTTTTTCTATGAACCTTAACCTAGATTGAATCGTTACTAATTAAAAATAAATCTCGGGTGAATAGTGTCTAGGGATTGCAATTTACAGTCAATTTGCATAAACCGGTAAGCGGTAGATGATTTTCCATACTACCGGAATTTACCGGTAAATGAAAAATCTTTTTTATGGTTGAGATAACATTATGTGATCACATTTTCTATGAAAGTTAACCTATATTGAATCGTTACTAATTAAAAATAAAACTCAGGTGAATAATGTTTAGGGATCGCAATTGTTGATAATTTTTACTACCGGTATACCGGTAAGGGAAACATTTTTTCTATGGATTAGATAACCGTATGTGGTAACTTTTTCTATGAACGTTAACCTAGATTGAATCCTTACTAATTAAAAATAAATCTTTATGTGAATAATGACTAGGGTTTGCAATTTACAAATTTTTTATACTACCGGTATTTACTGGTAATAGGATACGGGATACGGGAGGAAAAGCCTGTTCCTCTTGTTCCTGTTGTATCCCGCTCGCGCAAATTAAGTGAGTATGTACCGGTTACCATGCACCCTTTTTTTTGATCTTTCTATCTTTGCCTTCCGATATTTGCGTTTTCGGGCGTTTCACATTCGGGCCCGTGAGGTAGACCCAAATTTCATATATCAGCATATCTATCTGTATATAAATTTCATAGATTATAAATTTTGAAATCATATTCAAAATGTGAGTAGAATCGCTTTTGCCAACTTGGTGGGGAACCGTTTCAACAATGAAATCAGATAAATTGGCAAACTCTGATAGGAAAACACTAAGGATCATACTCGGAATAAATTCTTTTCAATACACGGGATCGAACCCGGCAACCTATCGGTGCTTAGCATTAACACAACTACCAAGCTATGTATGCTGCTGGCTAAATATTGTTGCGTAGGGGTGGGTGGAGGATCCAAGTAAAAGGCCAACAGTCGTTTCACATCATTTATTGATGATTAAGGAGATACACGCAGTGTCACTGCTAAGTCCAGAAAGACATGATATCGCCTACGTACCGCCTTATAAAGGGTAGATCTCTCAGGGCGCCTAATCTGTTTACCTGTTGTATAGTCACGTATTCGGATATGTATTTCCACGACATTGGGTCTTCCCGTACCCAATGTTTAGCCTAAATGCACTTAGAGTCCAGATATAATCCTGGAAGTAAGTGCAAGCACTTACATAGTTAATCCGATAACAGATAACCCTTGAACGGTCACATAGTCTCTGGGATTCTATTCGCTTAATCCGCGGCGTACGTAACAATATTTTATTTGATTTAATATATAGGTAAATCGAGCGATGTGTTGTAACATTTTAAGGACGTAAAATAATTGATTTATATTTTTTAAATTATTTCTTATTAAACTATATCATATTATTACAATATAATTCAATGCAAGGTCTTTAATAATATTACTGTACGTTTTACTGTCCATAACATGACGTTGACAATTACTTTTATCGTCTAAAAATATAAATTTCCATTAATATAAAATATATTCGTATTCCACAAATAAATTAATAATATCAACGATTTACGTATTTAAAACTAACAAAAAACAAAAGCCAAATTATACGCACGAACAATTTTTTTACCAAAATGCAACGCGAAACTGAAACGAAATGTAATTGGCCATCGCTGGTCGAGTGGGTGAATGCGATAGCGTGTACATTTTACGTAAGTCTCATGTTTCCACTATAATCAACGACACTAGCAGTGACGTAATTACACATGTTTCAAATAATGTTTTTTTCAATTTTTCGCGGTTCAATTTGAAAGCGCTAATCGTTAATACAAAGTTTTTTTTTTTTATCAATTCATATCATATTTACATACGTTCGTATCGCATACATAATGTAATATACTATTGTGACCGTTTTTTCTACTTATAGTGGTGGGTGTACGTTTCCATTTTTTTATAATATTAGATTGAATTTGAATATCGCCGTTGAATCGAGTATTAATTTCCCGAATGAGTAAAAGTATTATATGTATGAATGCCGTTCACCTTGTCGAATTTTTGCCCACAATTTCTAGCACGGTGCATAAATCACTTACGAAAGTAGAATTTTACAATGGATTTCGAGTAACTTTTTGTACACTAGGAAGTGAAATGTGATAAATTTAGGGCGGAAACACGCTGCGTGGTATCCGACTTCACGTGTCCTTGTGGGTTTTCTCCACACCGAATTTGGGTGTACTTGCACGTGCAGACTACATATGTATGTTTGGGATGTTGCACGTGTATGCGTATCCATATCCAAGCTTCTCCTACATTTCTTCATTGTTGTTCAAATGTAATGCTCACAATCTAAATGCCAAGCCACAATCTAAAATATTCAGTAGCTAGGGATTTCCATCGAGAAATTCTGCTATGGTTATAAATTCAGAGCTTCAATGCTACCTGGAAAGGCTTAGCGGGTAGTATTCTTGTTTATTTTTCGAGCCGATCGGCGTTGGCCAGCATTCAAAGGGTTAAAAGTATCTTAAAAAAAACGGTTACCTGACAACTCGTTCACAGATTTTCCGTAAACCGAGGATGCGCTCCAGGCATTACGTACACGGCCATCTCTTTGTCACCCCGTCTGTTCACCGAGATCTCGTTTACTATGCCATTACGTATGCAGCCATCTCTTTCACAAACCGTCTGTTCACCGATAACAGATGGTCTGTGAAAGAGATGGCTGCATACGTAATGGCATAGTAAACGAGATCTTGGTGAACAGACGGGGTGAGAAAGAGATGGCCGTGTACGTAATGCCTGGAGCGCATCCTCGGTTTACGGAAAATCTGTGAACGAGTTGTCGTGTCACCTAAAAAAACATGTACCATGTACCACTCGGTGTGTTTTCGCCCCTGCTCTCGATTACCTTTTACTATATACATTAGTATTGTAATATTACAGAAAATATATATATTTATTTTTTTTAATAGATCTGTAATTTAATCATTATTTTGTGTTGATTTCAGTATTTGGACATCGGTGAGGATATGAACGTGCCCGATGACTTTACACAAAGTGAAATGCAAACCGGCAAATGGTGGAGACATCTTCTTGCCGGTGGTGTGGCCGGAGCCGTTTCTAGAACGTGCACAGCACCCTTAGATAGACTTAAAGTATTTTTGCAGGTAATATTTTAAATATATTTCAAAAGTATTAATTGAAATTGTATTTGTGTTGATTGTTTATTGCATTGCTGGCGATTTTATATTTTGTAACACATTACATATGTACTGTGTCATTGTTTTTTTTTTAGTTATATCTTGAATGTATATGTATGTATATGTAAATGGTTGCTTTTGTTTATATGAAAATTTTAATTGTTGCGAATAACTTGCGGTTGAATATTGTGTTGCATTTTAGCGATTGCTTGGTCTGTTTTAGTTTTTACCATGAAAAGAGGTAAAAGTTTTTTTTTTTTTAATATTTCTGAATTATTGTCTCGATCTAAATCAGCCGTCTTCCCTATTATGCTATTTGGACTGGCGTTTCTTAAAGTTTTTACTATTAATACTTTATTTATATACAAAGTATCTATAGATTATTCATGAGAATGTTTGATTTTTTTTTTTTTTTCGATATACTTATACCACAGTGTCTTTACAGGTTAATATGACACTTTGGCCAAATAATACATAATTAACACACATTTTATATATACATGTGTGCATGCATATAAAACGTAAAAATTCATTTAATTTAATTTAACAAATATTTATATATTTATATTTAAAATACAAAAAAAAAATTAACAGGTTTAAATTAAACTAAAAGTAAAAAAAATACAATTAAAAAGTGGATAGATGTATTTACATACATATAAATAATTTTTATTTAACATAAAAATTAATGGTAAATTTTTTTTAAAAATAAACTCGTTTGTAAGTATTTTTTTTTAGATCCATATGTACATATATTATAATGGTGGCGAAATTTTTTTCAAAATAAAATTAAGACTACTATTTCGTGATGTTTTTCAATTATTGTAAACTAGCGATTTTTTTTTTTAATAAATTCACTTTTAAATAAATTTCAAATATGATGATTTATTATAAAGGTTTTTTTACTTTGGCCGCTTATGACATTTTAGCATTTATTGAATTTTCGCATTTATCCCATATACATAAAATGTTAGTATCTAAAAAAAAAACTTTTTGTTGTTTACGTATGCAAAACTTAGCGAAGATTCATTAAGCGGATTTTTCGGCTATAGCGAACATTTAAAACTAATCGAAAAACTTTCCCATGTATTTACATACATATATTCTATTGCACATATGTATTTTGAAATTTTAAATACTAAGATAATACATGATTTACTAATGAGAGGCAAACTACACTTTTGATAAACGCTGGTTTAGATAGTTAAAAAAACTTCACTCTAGGAGGCAATGGAATACTATCGGACAATGTCTTTCCCAAGACAATTGGCAGGCAATAATAAATTGTTTGTCACAGGGAAGCGACAACGCTCGAAAATCGAGTATGCATCAATAAAAACATTTATATATAATATACAAGGGTAAATTACACACGGTATTATTATTCAACGGTGATTTATTATTCACTTGAAAATTTACATCGTACATGCATGAATCGATTACTCGTCGTCTTACCCTCTTATATTATATAAAATTTGTATCTACACGTGTAAAGTGTGCGTGTGTGTGACATTTTCGATGATTTTTCTCTTTATAGGTTAACCCGACTAGAGAAAAAATGACAAACTGCCTTACCAATATGCTCAAAGAGGGCGGTCTGACGGGCCTGTGGAGAGGGAACGGAATAAACGTGATCAAAATCGCTCCGGAGTCGGCGATCAAGTTCGCCGCGTACGAACAGTGCAAACGGCTAATCCTCGGCGACAGAAAGGGTGCCCCGCTGGAGATCTACGAACGGTTCATGGCCGGCGCGATGGCCGGCGGCATCAGCCAGACCGTGATCTATCCCCTGGAAGTGTTGAAGACGCGACTGGCGTTACGGAAGACCGGACAGTATAGCGGGATCGGAGACGCGGCCAAGAAGATCTACCTGCGAGAGGGGCTGCGGAGCTTTTACAAAGGCTACATTCCAAATATTTTAGGTATCATTCCTTATGCCGGTATTGATTTGGCAGTTTATGAAACCTTGAAGAAGAAATATCTGAAAAATCATCCTGGAAACGAGCAACCCGGTATATTCCTCCTACTTGCTTGCGGTAGCGCTTCCTCTACTCTCGGTCAAGTTTGTTCTTACCCACTCGCACTTGTTCGAACTAGGTTGCAAGCACAAGGTGAATATTTTATTTTATTTTTTTTGTTTATTTTTTTTCACTCTTAATTGTTTATATTTCCGATACATGTGATAGTTTCATAATGGCATGTGTGTAGTGTATGGTACCCGGAAAAATGCACTAAATTGCACTGAATAGTAGCGCAGTTTCGAGAAGTCATAATTTTCAAAGGCGCTCAAAAAGAACTTACGCAATAGAATTCCACAAAAAAAAGGTTATCACCCTCGGATAACATCCAAATACCCCTTGTCGCTTTTTTATGGAATTCTATTGCGTTAGTTCTCCTAAAACATCTTAGTGCAACTATCTTGAGTGCATTTTTCCGGTCATCGTAGTGTTCATATATATGTGTGTAGGTTTGAATTGAGACTTTCATGCACTTTGCAATTACGGACTGTTAGAAAAATCATCACAAATGACACCGAGCAACAAAAAAAATTACAAGAGCTGAGACCTGATGAGAGCTGATCAATCTTTACGAAGTTTTGACCCACTGAATTCGAATATGATAATGATTTTTGTTGGTTCGCTCTCGTTTATGAGATATAAGCGATTTAAAAAATTCCATTTTTTTAGCTTTTGCGGTCGGTAAATCAAAATCTAGTATTTCTGTGTTCAAAATGAGATATTTTTCCTATTGATTGTGATATTTTATTGCTTTAAAATACTTATAATTAATTATCTAGCGAATTTTAAAAGTCAAATTTTTTTTTCTCATGTTATACTCGAGCGGTAATTGCGTTAGAAAGGCTTTCGTTGGTGCCCGTGTTCGTACACATTTCTGACGCAGATGGCGTTGGTGCAAGCGAGATGGCAACCAGTCTGACCGCTTACACGTTTCATTATCATATTCGAATTTAGTGGGTCAAACTTAATTCAGATTGATTAGTTTCCGCTCTGGTAACTCAAAAGCGTGATTTTTTGTTGCTCAGTGTTATTGGTATATACCACTGATTTGAAAACGAGTGCTTTACACTGATAAGTACAGTAGAACCTCGATTATTCGGAGTAATTGGGGATGAAGGTGGTCGACAGAGAAAGAAAAGAACGCTTATTATGAATAATCTTCTATATGAATAGTTCAATTAATTAACCCTTTCAATAACGATCGCCGTTTTGCCGACAAGCCCATGAGCTTTAAATACGTCGATAGCCGTTGTATTTTGAGTATGTAAAAAATAAACAAGAATACTACCCGCTAAGCCTTTCCAGGTAGTATTGAAAAAAAAATGCATTGAACATGAGTCGTGTAATTCGAGTGCCAAACATTCCGTATTCATTTGGGATTTCGATTTTCCTGAAAAAAATTGTCTTTTGGGCGATCGCAATGTGACTAATAATCCAATTACCAATTTTGAAGTAGTCAATATGTAAAAAATAATGAAAATGACGCGCTTTTGAACCCCTATATATGCATGATTTGTTGTTATACAATTGGTATATGTATGTATGTATGTAAGTAGTTTTGGCCGAAGGGGCTAATGCACAAGAGTATTTCGTTTGGTATTCATAGTACAGCTTTGTAGTAAATTTGGTGATATTTCCAGTGTACGTTCATACAAAATCACTGATTGTGCCACTTTTATGTTTCAGAAACTGCAACAAGAGGTGTGGACCAAACGATGCGCGGAGTATTCCGTAACATAATAAAAAAAGAAGGAGCCTTAGGATTGTACCGAGGCATCACGCCGAACTTCATTAAAGTGATACCGGCCGTTTCAATCAGTTATGTCGTGTACGAGTATGCGAGCAGAAGTCTGGGCGTCAATATGACATGATGGCAAGGCTCTCTAGGAAATTTCGTTATAGTATTTATATTCCTTCTCATATAGGCTTTTACTATATCAATGTTTATTATCTAAATAAATTGAAATTTCATCAGAAAATAATAATCAAAAAAAAAAAAAACAAATAATAAGAAAGGAATGTTGACTGCAAGGTTTGCCGACCTTTGTATGGGTCGCCTTAATGAAATCGCGAGCGAGTGTATTTACAAATCGACGGTTACAAAGTCGACGACTCCAATCGGCGAAGATTTGTAAACGGCTCTGTAAGAGTTCATTGTGATATTTAGTGTTCGCAGTTTGATTATACGGAAACAGTTATATTGTTAAAGTAAGTAAAGGTATGATTTTTGTTGTGACCTGACTGTGATCTATTCAATTTTGTGAATCGGATTGATAGTCTGAACGTTATATTTAATATCGATTAATGCGTTTTGTTTTCGAGTAGCCGTGTCGTCCCAAAGATCTTTGACGTTTCGTCAGAAACGAACCGACGGACCGATTTTACTTACCGATAGATGAAAATTCAATTCTAAACAAATGTACATACATACATATGTATATAGGGGGGTTCTGTTTAGACTCGTATATATATATACGAGTTTAGATACTGTTTAGACTCGTATATATATATGTGTCGGGCCGCACATTCTGTGCATCGTCACGTTAAACGAGGAGAACTTTCGGGATGATTCAATACTTGTTGCGATATTATTTCTTTATAAAAAATATTATTTAAGTAAGTTTTTTCAATTTAAACGTGAAATTAAATTATTTAACCTCTTGTCGGCATATTGTGTCTTTTTAGATTCAACTCAAACAACGATTCAAGCAATAATAATAGTAGGTAATTTTTGAATACGTATATTTTATATATATTTCGTCCTTAAAGTGCAAAGGTGATAATTTAACACAATCCAATTGTTTAGAGTGGCGTTTAAAGATAATAATATGACTGAATATAAAAATATAAATTTTTCATTTATTTTTTTACTAGTATTTGTTTATTATATTTAATTTTAATACTCTGCTAGAACTGGAACCGAACCGCATTCGTATTTGGGTACGATTTAACTGTACATTGAGAAAAATACTTTGTGTCTTAAAAAAAATGTTTGTGCATTAGAAATTTGCATTATTTTCGGTGCATTAAATATTTTGGCGCTATAAAGTGACCATTACAAAATATGAAACGATCATTCGAAAAATACTTTGTATCTTAAAAAAAATGTTTGTGCATTAGAAATTTGCATCATTTTCGGTGCATTAAATATCTTGGCGCTATAAAGTGACCATTACACAATATGAAACGATCATTCGATACAAAAAGTGGCAACGTTGCAGTCAGTGCCGGTTTTAGGGGGGGGCTGGGTCGGGTGGCGCCCAGGGGCGCCGAACGATGCGCCAAAAGCGCTTTAAAATTTAAAATTAGAGCGCCAAAAGCCATTCAAAATTTTAGATTAGAGCGCCGAAGGCAAAACTTTTTTCTAGGGGTGTTTAGAAAAAATTGCCCGAGGGCGCCATCAGGTGTAAGGCCGGCACTGGTTGCAGTCTTCCGCTATTGACAACTGTCAACCGTCAAAAGTGTTAACTTTTGTTTCTCTGTAGTGACATGTAATTTTAAATAAATAAAACCAACCCTAACTTAAGCTAACCTAACCAAACCATAAATAAATAAAACCTAAACGAACGTTGGTTTGTATTTTGGTATTCGCTGACGTTGCCGATGCAGTTCATCTTGTCATTTAAATGCACATTTCATTCACTTTTTAAGTAGCAAATATTTTTTTCAATGATCAAAGCAAACTCTCTAGTGCAATTTGTATCCGTAATTTAGAAATGCACGCAAATTTTTTGTAATGTACAGAAACTTTTTTAATGTACAAAATTTTTAAATGCACATTTATTTCATAAAATGGACGTTTAAATTGTTCCCTTAGTATTTCATTATGGCCGAATTGTGGACATATCACCGTTGCATTTTAAGGATATGGTACGTAGACTAGATCTCGCAATGAGCTTCCAAGTCCATAAATTAGTATAAATCGTAATAATCAAATTGAGACTGTCGCGTACCACATATGTATGTAAGCTGGCAAGAGGTTATTCAATTCAGTCAAGTATTTTTTTTCCTTTCCAATGAGACTGCTGTGTTTAATTTTAAGCATTTGATATACATTATATTAATTTATAACGAATGTAAATGAGTGGATTTTCCGTTGGCAGTTCAAATATGTATATTAAAAACTGCTAGCGCGAACGCCTCTTATATGTATATTTCTGATGAAAATTGAACGAGTCATACTATATGTATGTATATACACATTTGAACCATCTTTTTTTTTATTATTATTTATTGTTCACGCAATAATCTCAGCAAATTTTGATTTTGCCATGCGGTTAAGGAACGAAAGAGTCGTTATAGTGATCGTTATTAAGTTGTTAAAGATGTTGCATACATAACCACACGTGTACTAGTTGATTTTGTAGAATGACGTCACACATGCATACGTTCATCTACACACAATATTGTATGCATAAATAATGTAATGGAAAATTGTATGCACTCTGTGTCACACGGAGTTTGGACCTGAATACTTTCTGTACTAATAAAATTACTCAACCGAAGCTGTGGCTCGTGTGTAGTTTGTAAGATAAAATTTAGACTATTTTACATATTTATCTTGTGGTTTTCATGGGTTGAGCGTTTTTGTCATGTATACACATTGTATTTATGTATGATTTTTCGTGTATTCTTAACAACGGGGACAGGATTTTTGGATCGTTCAATACACAGTTGCCAATATTCTAAATGGAAACATTTATACAGGCCCGATTGCAGTGGCCAGATTGACAATCATGATAATTATTAAGGTGACTTTGTGTTTTTGGTTGTTGTATGATTGATTTGTTGAGCTTCCTAACTGTTACACCTGCTGTTGCCTTATACGAATGTCCTGTCTCCGGTAATAATCTTATATTATATGTATATACATATGACATTTATCAAAATTTAAATTTGATTTCTACTCGTAATGAAAAGTGTATTTTTAAATAATAGTTATGACAATTTTATTTCATGACATTTATCAGTGTTTTTGAATAAGTTAATTTTAGTCCTTTTTTATTTTGGAAATTAATAGCGTTAACAGTCCATACAGCGTTTTTCTCTGTTCTTTAAATGAAACAAAGATATAACGGGCGTAGTACTGTTTGCATCTTTTAATCCATTACAAATTAAATTTTTAATCTTGAATTGAATTGTAATTTGAAAAATGATGTAAAACACTGATTTGAATAAAATTTTGTTGTTTTTTTATTATTATTATTATTATTATAATTTATTTAAATAATTTTTTTAGCTAGACTAATTAGTAAAAATCTCATTAATATTTATTTTTTCACTAGTTTTAAGTAATCAATTTTTTAAACTAATTAATTTACCGCATATTCGCACATAAAAATCAAATTTTTTAGTTTCATGTTTAGTTTTTTTTTTTTTTTTAAATATTCATTGATGTAAAAAATTGATAATTTATGCATAAAATTTTGATGTCGAAATATAAACTGATATGTGATTATATTTAGGCATAAGTTATTGCTTGATTTGTAAGACATAGTTAAGCGTTTTGTAATACTTATGCCATGTCTGTATATTATGTAAAAATAATGATGACGGTCATCTAATTAATGTACTGTTTATTATATAAACTTACATGTCAGTGCTTAATTTTTTATGATGTTATTTATGAATCATCTTTGAATGTTATTTTTTAAATATTATTTATTGTCATGTTGAGGCAATCGGTAGCTAGGTGGTAATAAACTCAATAGTTGAGGATTATATAAATATGATACATGCGCATACATTTCGAATAAACTGTACATATATAACAATTAGAAACCAATTCTTTTTTAAAAAAAAAAAATATATATTCTTGCTGTTATAAATGATTGTTAATACTTCTGAAAGGAAATTCTGCTTGGAATCTCATATATCAATGCTACAATTACATATTTACATGCGGTAATTCATAAAATCAATATTTAACCAAAATAATTAACAAAAAAAAAAACCAAAAAAATCAGTGACACTTATAAACATACCAATAAAAGTTTTGAATAGTTGTATTTCGTTTTTATTCAATTTGTTTCCTTTGTTTATTATATGATTCATTGATCCTTTTGTTCAAAACTGTTTTGATATTTTGGATTTTTTTCATTTAAAAATTTCTATTATACATACGTTGCGTCGACCAATCATTAATTTACTTTTGGTGTTGGGTGTATTTTATAAAATCGATTATATAAGAACTTATCCAACGAGTTTTTAAATCTTTCGATATTAATTTGTGAAATCTCTTTTTACTAAAGTTTTCCTTAACTATATATACATATAAATATATATGTGGTAAAGTGCGTGTTGACTAAAGAAACGATTTTGTGCAGATGAGGATTTGTCGTCCATTTTTATATCTCATCGAACGCCACTTATTGAAAATTGTATGTTAACATTAGTCGACCTTTCCCCTCTGCCTTAATCAAATTTTGAAATCTAATTGCTTGTTTGTATGTAAATGTTTCTTCACTAATTTCCTGTTGAATTTTGTCTTAAAAAGAATAAATATTGCAAATGGTGTTATATCTCTTGGTATATTCATTCTTTGTCATCCAATTTTCCTACATTCCCTATTAAGCATTTGTTTAGTTTAAATATATGTTGCTTACTGCAAAAAAAAGAGAATAAACAATGACACCAACAGTCATCAGAGCTGTCAGTATAGAAAGTAATAATTTGCTGTTGTTTTAAGTCACTGCTTAAATGTGCATATCTATAAAAATTTCAATCAATATATATTCGCACGAATCGGAATTCATTTTCCAGGGCGATTCTGCGCCGTGCCATCGTGCCAAATCCATAAGGTGTTTTTTTTCCACTGCCTCATATCGTAATTGGTCACCGGAGCCTGAGGGAGCCGTGTATTGTTCAAAGGTTGTAAATGCATTGTTAAAGGTTTGCCGAACAATGGATAGAACTGTGACTATCCTGCCTCTAATCATAATCAATAACTAAAATTAAGTATATCAAGCTAATTTTATTCTGTAAATTTTAGGTGAAAGAATTTATTGCAAAGAAGGGCATTTTGTCATTGGAATGGCCAGGTAACAGTCCAGACTTGAACCCTATCGAGAATATCTAAATTTTGCCCAACTAAATATTAAATAGTGTATTTTGTATAGCTATTGTAATTTTTAATATAATTTAAGTTAAATTTTTTAGATAAATAAATTAGTTTGGCAGAAAAAAATTTTTCATTGAACTACGAATTTTTTTCCCAAAATCACTAATTTACAAGAATGATGATAATTTCAATATATATAATTATACTTAAGTTTGAATCACTTAAAAATATCATAAATACATTGATTTCAATAATAATGTACAATAAATATATTAGAAAACATCGGTTTCCGTGACGAGACAGAATGTTAAATAACAGAAAACGCAAATATCGGAAGGCAAAGATCGAAAATCGAAAGATCTTAAGTCGAAAAATCAAAAAAAAAAAAATGGTGCATGGTAAACGGTACATACTCACGTACATATTCACTTAATTTGCGCGAGCAGGATAAAACAGGAACAAGAGGAACAGGCTTTTCCTCCCGTATTAATGTGCGCGCGCAGAATACGGGAGGAAAAGCATGTTCCTCTTGTTCCTGTTGTATCCTGCTCGCGCAAATTAAGTGAGTATGTACCGTTTACCATGCACTATATTTTTTTGATCTTTCGATTTTCGATCTTTGCCGATATTTGTGTTTTCTGTAATTTAACATTCTGTCTCGTCACGTAGACCCATATAATTATACTTAAGTTTGAATCACTTTAAAATATCATAAATACATTGATTTCAATATTAATGTACAATAAATATATTAGAAAACATATATACATCAGTATTCAACAAAATATCGATTATCGGGAGGGGGCGATTGCTCCCATCACCCCGCCTCTGGATTCGTATTTTTTTCCGGGGAGTGGGAGTCGGCCAGTTAGCAAAATGCCAACCTAACCATTGGCATTTCCGCCAACCGAAGAGAAGATGAGAAAGACGTAGTGTTATAATTATGAAATTTCTTTGTTTCTTTTTCGTTTTTCAGGCTCCCTTTTGTAAAGTTAAAGTTTGAATATCTTTCAACGTCTGAGCGGTGCTCCCATTGGGGCCGTTGACACCAACAATATGCCACAATATTTTCCATATACAGTTCCGATATTACAACCTGTAGTTGCTATTTGGGAACTGGTTATGGAAAATATTGTAAGTAATATTGTAGGTGTCGACGGCCCCATTCGCTAATAACTGATATACTGATAATATATTGATTTATTACAACTGTATCATACAATTGCACGCCAATTCAACGATAGGAGTTGTCAGAATAATGCTGGCCACATTTTTCAACCATTACCAGCTGTCACATGTATACGTTGGCAGCAGTGCGTCAAACGTCAGATGGGCCGAGTGCGCCGTCGCTGTAGACTGTTTGTTTGTACTTGCTTTATTACCGGTGTTTCCCGCCATGGTTATCAATTCGACGTTGATCCTTCGTGGAGTGAGGACGTTCAGGATGGCATCCTTCAGCGGAACTGCTCCCATGTCCAGTGCTCCGATCATAGAACATCTCACTGCGGCGCAGGTGATTATATTTTCATTATCTTTTATTATATGTACATTTCATTTCATTTTCCATACGCACTAAGCTACATTTGCGATTCTGCACTCGACTTTGGCGTTTAATTTCAGCCTGCGCTCGCCCAAACGAAACCCTCCATGCATTTGTTTTCATATTTACATAACCTGAAACTTTGTAATGCCTAATCTTGTATGCATGTTTTTATGAAAGTTTAAAAAGCACTTTTATATGAATGAAATTGAAAGAATGCACATTTAACTTAAATTTTTTTAAATACACATCTCCAACGAAGAGAAACCTTTTAAAGTTTTTAAATGTGGAATCATTTTACTAAGAAAAGTTGGAATTTTTCCTCAAGTAATTTATGAAAGAAAGAATTTATAAAATATAATAGAATCATATTGTATCTAACGTATGCAATTTCCATTATTTAAAAGTTTTTTTATTACATATAAACCATTGTCTAGCGCGATTCAATATTCATAGTGCAGTCAAATAAATCTCTTAGCGGCAAACTTTAAATTTAAATTTAGCTACAACAAATATCAAAATGACATTTTTTTTAATATAAATACATAGATTACTAATTTACAAATCTACTTATAATATGTAAGATTTGGCCGTATTGAATTAAGTCCAACTGAAAATTCGTTCCGAAACATAATTCTTTTGTAATATTCGAAAATTATATGCTTTATTGGAAATATAATTATTTTTTTTTTTTATTCAATTTATTTCTATTTGACTTTAATTTATATTAAAATAAAAAGCTCTTTTCCATATGTTTCCGCGTGACGAATCTGTTTCTGGCTTGATGATGGTTTAAAATCCGAATAAAATTAAAAAAACACACTTTTACTTCAAATAAATAAAAAAAGCAATGAAAAATCATATATTCATACCTCGCTTTACACAAAAATATGTTTAATATGTAGGTATATTTAAATTATGTACGTCTAGAGGAGCATTTTTAACATTAAATAATTCGACCATGACTTCAGTTATGTATTTGAGGAATATAAAAAGTATAAAAACAAAAATTCGATAATGAAAGCATTTTCGATACAAAAATATAGGGAAACTTACACAAGACAGAAGTTCTACTTCTGGCTGTTGGATTTTGTTCAATTTTTTTTTTATTACTTAACATCACCATAAATAATATAAACATAAAATATCAAGAAGATACAAATAATTTAAAAGGTCAAAATAAAATGATAAAATATTGTTTTAAAGAAAATTACTACTTTTACCGATTTAGACGAGTAAACAATTACTTACGTAAGATGAGTGGTCAGTAATTACGATAGGTTAAAACGCGAGAACATTCCGGACATTTATTGACTGACTGCAGATTTAAATAAATTTATCTGATCGTTATTGTTTGGAGTCAAATGATAGCATATGGCGCTTTGGAAAAGCTCGATTGAATTATATCTTGTAAATCGGGTACATATTTATGTATGTTATAACTAGAGGTAGGACCGGAAGCGCGCCGTCTATTGTACCATTATTGTAAATGCTTTGTAAAAAAGGTTCGGCAAACCTTTAACAATGCATTTACAACATGTGAACAATGAACAGCGCGCTCTGGGTCCGCTCTTTAGTAATAACTAGAGGTAGGACCGGAAGCGTGCCGTTAATTGTTCAATTGTTGTAAAGCCTTTGTAAAAAAGGTCCGGCAAACCTTTAACAATGCATTTACAACATTTGAACAATATACAGCCCCCTCAGGGTCCGGGCTTTAGTAATAACACTGAGCAACAAAAAAAAAAAACCAGAGCAGAAACTTATCAATCTTTAAGATTAAACAGTACTTCCGGAAGGTCATGACATTCACCCCTTAGAATTTTTAGAAAAGCTTACCGAGTTGAGCGTTTCTACGCGAGGCTAAGGGCGAAAACACACTGAGTGGTACGTGGCACGTGTTTTTTTTTAGATACTCTTAAACATGCGAAAAAAACGCAGCACCCCTAGCCTATATACATGGTATACAGTCCCAAAAATCACTCCCTGGAGTGTTTTCGGTGATATTTTATCCTTGCTTGACAGGGATCGATAACGGTGAATCCCATGTTTGAAGAAATGTAGGAGAAACTTGTCGGTTGCGGTGACCGGAAAAATGCACTCGAGATAGTTGCAGTCTCGAGACATCTTTTTGAGCGCCTTTGAAAATTATGACTTCTCAAAACTGCGCTACTATTCAGTGCAATTTAGTGCATCTTTCCGGGAACCGTCCGTTGTGAGAATCATTTTATCGTGCAAACGTCGAGTAATATTTTTATTGTATTTTATTTTATTTCATAGAACATGAACACTCACACTCACATTTACAGATCGCTCCAAAGCGACGAGTGCACTTAGGGCGGTTTCAGACTAGCGTTTTATACGCGCGTATAATCTCGTTTTTTGAAGTGCATGTAGGCGCGTATAGGCGCGTCGTTTTCCATACGAGCGTAGACGCGTTTATAAGCTCGTATTATCCATGTTGATACTAAATCACCACAACCGGTTCGAGCGAAAACGCCGGAATAAGCCCGTGTACGCGCGTCCGGTTTTTTGAAGCGCGAAAAGTAGCGCGCGTGTAAGCGCGTATGCCGAAACGACCGTATACGCGCAGAAAAAAACGCTAGTCTGAAACCGCCCTTAAGCAGATGCAATACAATCGAAACACATAAGCATTTTATACAATGCGAATTCATACAAACATCCACAGTGACATATATGGAGACATTTTCGCAGTGTTTTATAATCAAATTGGCGAACCTCAAGACGCTGAATAACTTGAGATTAGCAGGAGAGATAGGAAAGGAAATGCCAATTTTACAGGAACTTTCAATGAAAATCAGAAAAATTGGCAAACTCTGATAAGAAACGATCGACCGGGAGTCACAAACTAAGGGTCTGGCCAGCAGCGGGACTCGAACCCGGGACCACTCTGGTCGAAAGCATAATTTGCTGACCCCTAGTAAATTATGCTTTCGACCAGACCCCCATTCTTGACTCGGTGGTTGTGTTGATACTGAGCACCGAAAGGTCGCTGGGTTCAATCCCGTGAGCTGACCGCGATTGAAAAGAATTTATTACCGACTTGGATATTTGTGACTCCAAGTCGACCGTTTCCTATCGGAGTTTGCCAATTTATCCGATTTCATTGTTGAAGCGGTATTTCTGTTAATATTGATCAATGTTTTTATTTCGTAATGGCATATTTCGACTCATAGAAGCGTTCAGTATATTTGGAGATATAAAATAAAATATAAATCCTGGTCATTCGCTAGCCTTCACAGTGCGACAAGTGTTAATAAAGTAAACGAGGATTTATTCGGAAGTATTTTGAAATTAAAAAAAGTTATTTTTAGTCAACATTAAAATCAATAGTATTTTATTTTATTTTTTCTTAATTTTACAATATACATACATATATGTACGTACATACAATGCTATTTTTACCCACGAGTTAAATCCATTTTTCGTTGGTTATGTAAAATGATGGTAAATATTTCACATTGCGAGTCAAGGGTTGCCAATTTTCACTATTTATGTATTATTATTTTGCGCGCTTTTGTCTGGGTGCCTTAGCCGGGCCGCACCGTGCAACTTCGTCGGCCGACTAGTTGCGCGACATGAAAAAATGTATGGAAATGTGTGCGAGAAACAATTTGACGGGTGTGGCATGTCCCAATCTACCTGCATACATTGGTCTGGTCGCCCTCAACCAAGTCGCTCGCAAGTCGCACGGTGCGGCCCGGACCTTACTGCGCGCTCTAGCTTTGCGCGCCTATTTATATATATATATATATATATATATATATATATATATATATATATATATATATATATTTATATGTATGTATTAATGTATAACATGTTTGCATCATAGTTACCAGTCTCTGTGACGGGCCCGAATGTGAAACGCGCGAAAACGCAAATATCGGAAGGCAAAGATCGAAAATCGAAAGATCTTAAGTCGAAAGATCAAAAAAAAGGGTGCATGGTTAACGGTACATACTCACGTACATACTCACTTATTTTGCGCGAGCAGGATATAACAGGAACGAGAGGAACAAACTTATCCTCCCGTATTAATGTTCGCGCGCAGAATACGGGAGAAAAAGCCTGTTCCTCTTGTTCCTGTTGTATCCTGCTCGCGCAAATTAAGTGAGTATGTACCGTTTACCATGCACCCTTTTTTTATCTTTCGACTTAAGATCTTTCGATTTTCGATCTTTGCCTTCCGATATTTGCGTTTTCGGGCGTTTCACATTCGGGCCATAGGTACATATAATGGTACAAATTCTTTTCTTTGAAGGAACTTCGGCGTAAATCATTGGCCCTCAATACTATTCACCATCATTTCTTCAACGAGAAAGGTGGACGTTGAGAGCCACTGATTTACGCCGACTCGCAATGTGAAATATTCACTGAATATTTCACATTGCGAGTTGGAGGTTGTCAATTTTCATTATTTTATTAATTTATTATTTTGCGCGTTTTTGTCGGGGTGCCTTACTGCGCGCTCTAGCTTTGCGCACCTTTGTCGGGGTGCCTATTTCTATATATGTATGTATGTATGTACAACATGTTTGCATCATAGTTACATACATACAATGGTACAAATTATTTTCTTTGAAAGAATTTCGGCGTAAATCAGTGGCTCTCAAGTCTCAACCTCCACCTTTCTCGTTGACGAAATGATGGTAAATATTTCACACTGCGAGTCAAGGGTTGTCAACTTTCATTATTTTATTTATTATTGTTTTGCGCGCTTTTGTCGGGGTGCCTTACAGCGCACTCTAGCCTTTCGCGCTTATGTCGGAGTGCCTATTTCTATATATGTATGTACAACATGTTTGCATCATAATCACACACATCTGAAAAAAATCTTTCAAGCGAAAATTTACGAATACCTTTGTACCCCTAATTGTTCATTCCCACATCAAGTTTCTTCTCGAAAAAAATCTCGATAAATGGTTCTTATTATTTTACGACTTTTCTTACGGAATTACACACACCAGAGAAGTTTTTCAAAAATCTGAAAAACTCTTCCACAGACAATGTAAAGTTTCAAAGCATTCCGTGTTTCCTTTCGACATAAGTACATACATATTCATAAAATACATAGTCATTATTCCAGAACCATACATTCAACTTTGCTCTATTAAATATTGATATTTGCACCTCGAAGATAAGTTTGTGTTCATCAATATCTAATAGAAATGTATGCCGTCTCTTGAATACAATCCGTATTAATTATTTATAAACGAATTAAGATCTATTTATACTGACACAGTACATACCAGCAATTGCACGTAAGCAACATCATAGAAAGTGTTTGCTACATTCTGCATATATGGACACATTAATATGCTTTGTAACGTGTAGGTGGTGTAGACGTACCAGCAGTAGCCGATATAATCTATTCATACTATACAACAGTATATGTACGTCACCGTAACGTAACAAGCAAAATCGGTTTTCTTCAGGCACTATGGATATATTCACGCACGCCGTTACGTCATAATAGCGAGTGCACGCGCACTGACGAAAGTGCGCAATACGTGCGAAAGTGCGATACGACGCAAATAATATTGCGCCGTATCGTCGCGCTCTGTAACGTATTTGCAAGCCGATTTTTCCTTGCACTCGGCCAAAACTTGTCTGAACGTGCGTTGCTTTATAGTATAAATAGAAATAGTCTTTTCCGTTCACTGCTGTGCTGGGATATTACCTTGCATTGCTGGATAGTTATTATACCTTGCATTTTGGTCAAGAAATACAACATTGTTCGTGTGTATAATTTGACTTTTATTTTTTGTCAGTTTTAAGTTCGCGTTTTGAAATATTTACATTAGTAAAATTTTAATATTAAATACGTAAGTTGCTGATATTATTAATTTATATATGGAATACGCAGAGAAATTTTATAATAATAGAAGTGGCCTTAGGTGTCGTATTGTTGTCTAGTGGAAAAGGTCTGTGGACCTTTCATAGTCGTTTTTGATGTTTGGTGCTCGACGTATGTACATATGTCCGATTGTTTGTTAAATTTACTCGCAAGAAATTTGAGAAGATTTGCAAGAAAATTGCACAATGCATCCAAAAATACACAATAAACAACATGGGATACATTTTTATAAATAAATTAATCATCTAAGTAACATATTATTCAATTAACATCGTAGTTTGACAGGTTTTAAAATTGTCATGGCGAATGCATGCATTCTACATACAATTTCAGGGGTGGCAACAGATAAATGTAAAAATTATTTTTAAATAAATGTAAAAACATTGACAAATGCAAAAAAAGTGGACAAAAATAATCCGCCAATTGAGAAAAGAACGGATTGGCTATCAACGCCCAACACCGCCATATGCTCAAATTGTAAATAAATTTATATCAAAATAAAACTTTTATTTATGTAGTGAAAATGTGATGACCCCGGTTCTATTCCGTGCGTGTGTATCTGTATGTAGTCATGGAAACGTTGCGCCTATTATTATGACACAGGCAATGTATTGGTAAAGGCGCTTCTATTATTCTAGTAAAAAATAAATAATTTAATAAAATGTTACAACACATTGTACGAATGCGAACAATTCGATAGTATGTTTCAATGCTAGTAGTTAAAAGCTTCTATTAAGCCTCCAGCAACAGATTGTCCGATTTGTCTTTAGGTAAATCTCCAAAAGAATGGGTCTCGAAGTGAAGGAGATCAGCATGTATGTTGCGGATGATAATGATTCATGTCGTATACAAAACGTGTTTCAGGTTTTCATCTCCAGTGGGGAATTCAAAAATTCTTGAATAACAAAAATTCTATTGATAACTGGCTTACCTCGATAAAATAAACGATTTTTTTTTATTAGTCCACAAGAATAGTCAAAATATGATTTTTCTAAGTGGAATTTTATTTAATTCTCACATAAAGACAATTTAAATACATTATCCCTATTAATTCAATTTAGATTCGTGTAAATACGAGTAAATACCAGTACGAGCTTTTAGCTCGCAATTTTACCGATTTAAAATTCAGCACACTTCCAAGTAACCCTTTTAAACGAAAACAAAAAATAGCGTGGCTAGAAAACTATCCCAATAAACATGTTTCAATAGAAAAAACTAAATATAAAATAGTATTAACAGTGGGAAAAAATCACAAGTGAAAATACGTACTTTTGACTTTTGATTTGAACTGGACCACTACTTAGAGAGATTCGAAAGCTGAAAAGTACTACAAATAAAAGATAAAATACCCGACTATAGATTCCAATATTAATTTTGCACAGGAAATTGACAGATTTTGAGACATCGACCGAACAACACCAAGATATAGAAAAATCGCGCGATTTAAAAAACACATATATCTCCGAATCTCGAGCCAATCAACACTTTTTATTACCAGATTCGTATTTACTGGGCATAGATCTATAAGAAAAGTCATAGCTCGTCTCTGAACCATTTTTCGTGTCGAACAGTGTAATTGGTTATAATAATATATTTCCATATGTAGATTTTTTTGTATGGAATCGTCTTATGATTACTGTTAGATGAAACCTGCAAATTATATCAAGGGACGGTCAATGTTGATTTTTATTAATTCACCGAGAACACTGCACCTGACCATGAACTCTCAACGGGAAACAGTTGTTTATAATAATTCAGCCACGTGAATCGTTTAATGCATCGTCGCTCAAATGATCCCTTTTTATTATTTCAAGTTCAAATCTCCGTTTGTTTTATTTTTAAACTATTGAATCGTTTTCCCGTCACGTGTCAAAAAGTTCAAGTTCATGGTTGGATCGAACCCGTGTGATATATTTAAAGCATTGTGCTATGTGCTAATTTTTCTTTACACATTTACATATATTGTTTCAAAGTAACCGCCTTCCATCTTTTGAATGCTATTTTCGCCATATTAGTCGGCTTCACACGGGCGAATGAAAAATAAATCAACTTTGACCTTATCTAAAACACAACGCTTCGGTACTGCAATTGATTATCTAAATACTAAAATAGTAGGTTGTGAGATGTTCCTTATTGGCGGTTTTACTATATTTAATACTGTGGAATTGCACAACGGGCAGACGTGCATGGCGTTGCCATGGATTTCAATATGAGTCCTGAGCCCTCTCCAAACACAGGTACGACTTATTTACGGTTGAGAGATATACCTAATTGGAGGTTTTGCTTTATTTAAAACTGTGGAATTGCACAATGGGCACGCATGCCCGGCGCTGCCCTGGATTTGTATATGGGAGCCCTTCGATATCGATCTTTGAACCAATCTAAAACTGTGGAATTGCACAGTGGATAGACATGACTGGCGCTGTCCTGGATTTTCGTAAGGGAGCTTTTCGATATCGAGCTTCGAGTCAATCGAAAACACATCTACGGTCAAAGCTTAGGTACCGCGATATGTACATAGCATACCAAAATTATGAGATTTTACATTGAAAATTAATAAATTATACAGTGAGCAGGCATGCTCGGCGCTGCCCGGGGAATTTTATACGAATAGTCCTTTGAACTCGCGTACTGAGTCCTTTCCAAACACGTCTACGACTTGATGGTTGAGAGATATACTTAATTGGCGGTTCTGCTATAGTTAAAACTGTTGAATTTCACAATGGGCACGCATGCCCGGCGCTGCCCTGGATTTCAGTATGGCAGCTTTCCGATATCGAGCTTTGAACCAATTTAAAACTTAGAGCTTTGAACCAAATTTTGAGATTGTACATTGAAAATTAGAGAATTGTACAGTGAGCACGCATGCTCGGCGCTCCCCGGGAATTTTTTTACGAATAGCCTTTCGAACTTTCGAAACACATCTACGACTTAGTTACGGTTGTGAGATATACCTAATTGGTGGTTCTGCTATATTTAAACTGGGATTGCGCAATGGGAAGCCATGCCTGGCGCTGTCCTGGATTTTCGCAAGGGAGCTTTCCGATATCGAGCTTTGAACCAATTTAAAAAACGTCTACGGTCAAAGCTTCAATACTGCATAGCTTACCATATTGAGATTTTTCATTGAAAACTGTGTAATTGCAGTGGGCACACATGCCTGGCGCTACCCGGGTGTTTTTATACGAATAGTCCTTTGAACTCGCATTCTGAACCCATTCCAAACATGTCTACGACTTTTTTGCTCTAGTGAGATATATCTAATTGGGGGTTCTACTATAGTTAAAATTGTGGAATTGCACAGTGGATAGACATACCCGGCGCTGTCCTGGATTTTCGTAAGGGAGCTTTCTGATATCGAGCTTCGAGCCAATCGAGCAAAACACAAAAGCTTCGGTGCCGCGATATACACGTAGACAAATATGGAGTTTTAAAAAAAAACAAATTTTAGAATACCAGTAGATACGTTATGCATAGGGATGTCGCGGGGAAGTGGGGGGGGGGTGGAGCGTTTGACTTGTGCTCCTGATATTCAGCGCGCCTGAATTTAGCGTACACACATACACACATCCACGAAGAGACACACACACACACATTCATTCATAATTTTGAACGGGTTAGATCGGCGAGCGTGTGATGCTTGCACTCAACATTGTACTATTAACCTTTCCACCGCGTACGACTACTATACATGTCCTAGCGAACATGCCCTCAGCGCGCGAGACACGCATAGATGTCTTGGAAGTTGTATAAGAGCCGGCCATTGTGTTAAAATTTTATAACTTGGTTGAAAATATTACTAAATGTATACTTTACCAAATTCAATAGATGGCAGTAGTCAAAAAAAAAAAAATATAGGTTGTAAAATTCAAAAAAACATTACAACCTATATTTATAGTTGAAAACGCGATAGCAAAATTCGCAAAAAAGCAGCCGCGTACAGGGCATGTTCGCTAAATTTGGTGACGCGGGCAAAGGGTTAATACATGCGCGTGCTTTAAATTACCTTACATTATATTTATATATAGTAACATATAACTTTATTCTATATTGTGTATCGATTCCTTCCCGATGCCATCCGTTTGAAATCGACGGGCATATAATACTAGTGTATTAACCCTTTGAGTGCTGGCGTCTTTATCACGCTAAAAATTTCGCCAACATTTCCAACTATAATTAATTGGAAATCCAATAGAAAGCAGGTATATAAATTGTAGCGAATCCAAACAAACCCTAGATTACTACCGCCGAGGATTTCGAGTTTGGTAAAGGTGTGTTTAGACTCTCTAATATATCATGCAACAATATAAAATAAACAAAAGAATGCATTTTTCCAAAACTAGTTGCATCTTCTTCATTGTTGTTTAAATGTAATGCTCACAATCTAAATGCCAAGCCACAATCTAAAATACTCAGCAGTTAGGGATTTCCAATCGAGAAATTCTGCTATGGTTATAAATTCAGAAATTCCGGTGTAACCCAGTCTTTATAAACGTTGACACGGATTACACGACCCATGTTCAATGCATTTTTTTTCAATGCTACCTGGAAAGGCTTAGCGGGTAGTATTCTTGTTTACTTTGTACATGCTCAAAATACAACTCCCATCAGCATTTTTCAAACCCATGGACGTGTTGGCAAAATGCCTTGGCTTATAATGATTCAAAAGCAAAGTCTCTCGATATTTCCAGCTACCTCAAATACACAGTTTCTATTTACGAACCTCTACGGCAAATCTCTACCTCTGTATACCTTGCTTTGTTCAGTACTATGTACTATTTAGGTTCCTAGAAGGACCTGGTACCCACTGTCTACTTGGTAGATTACATATATTCAATGCCGGTTTTAGGGGGGCTGGGTCGGGATGGGCCCGAGGGCGCCAAATAAGTTAAGGCGCCGCACGATGCGCCAAATAAGTTAGGGCGCCGCACGATACGCCAAAGGCGCTTTAAAATTTAAAATTAGAGCGCCAAAGGCGAAATTTTTTTCTAAGGGGGTTAATAGAAATAATTGCTCGAGGGCGCCATTGGGTGTAAGACCGGCACTGCATATATTATATATGCACCTACATAGTTATTCAGAATTGCAACTACAAATAGCTTCGCTTGCCTCATTATATGTAGGTCACCTCCTTTTAGTTGCGACATAAGACCCAGTCCCTTTGAAGCTCTCAGACGAATCGTTCCCATGACAGTTATATCTGACATGAGATTTGCACGTGTCGTCGTTTGCCTGCTTTCGTTATTTTCCATTTGTCGCATTCAGTGATGGTTCAGCGGATAAAAGGGCAAGGTTACAAAATACGTGCATCGAATGCTGCAACTGGGTTTATTGGATTCGTTATAAAGCACGCATTTCGCACACAGCCTTAATAACCGTCGATTGCAACGGGACACGTGCTGGTTTTATTTTTATTTTTAGTGCTGTTTGTTTTCCATCGCGCTGAAATTTTACAGGGAAACGAGTTGGAAAATTTTGCAATAGGGAAAACCTCACGCTCTCGTTTATTATTTATCAACACGTTTGTTCGAATCTGAACACACACACACACCCACACACACCTAAATAAAATATTGAATATTTATAAATACATTATGAAGATGTGAATATTTCAATCGTATACGACAAAAACACTCTGAAATATGCTTATATAAAAAAAAACGACAAAATGTACATAATAGGGGAGGCTTCGAATCGAACGCAATTCATTTCAATTCAGGAAAGCACATTTTTATATTTAATAGCCGTTTTCAAAAATTCTACCACTCATTTTAGATGTTTTATAATTTCACAATCCTCCGACTATTCTTATCTCTTACTTATTTAAATCGTTCCCATACATTATCAATAGACAAATCATTTAAATCGATTTTTGTAAATTACAGACTACTAGTTGTTTCACTCGGCTTCGCTTAGTATTTTTGATATAAACAGCGTAAATATGGCGAATCTAATAGTAAATATTCATTTATTTTTTTATTCAATTTATATGAATAAAAAAAAATCGACTCGTCGTCATAGGACTTTTGCCTTGTTTACGAAATTCCCAACCAAAGATACATACTAGAGGTAGGACCGGAAGCGTGCTTTTTCCAGGAAACAGGGCAATTTGGGTGTATTTTCCAGAAAACAGGGCAAACTACAAAGCTAGAGTGCAAACAAAAAGGTTCATCAAGAAGATGAACAATGCACGGCGAACAATGAACACATACATACTTACAAATAAGGTCTCGAAATTATATATTAGACAAGCTGAAGCGATATTTTCCTAATGTCGAAGTAGTTTTATATAAAGAAGTTTTGGAAAAATGCATTCTTTTGATTATTTTATATTGTTGCAAGATATATTAGAGAGTCTAAACACAAGTTTACAAAACTCAAAATCCTCGCCAGTAGATATCTAGTGTTTGTTTGGATTAGCTACACTTTTTACACCTGCTTTCTATTGGATTTCTAAATAATTCTAGTTGGAAATGTTGGCGAAATTTTTAGCGTGGCGGGCTTTCAACAGAAAAGACGTCAGCACTCAAATGGTTAATAAACATCATTCGGTTCCTTTGAGAGTATTATTTTTACAAACCTCCTTTACGATTACAATTCAGGAAAAAATTTGCCTCTTATCCGATCGTTTTCATACTTTGCCATATTGCTCATTTTGGTCATCAATATAAGTAAATGGATCCTCCGCCATTACGATAGAGATAAAATATCGTTTAAGACGCGTTTGAAGTTTGCAAATATGAAATCTGGGCGATATATGGTCTATGTAGTCTTTAGTTTTATACATAGATGGCGGTAGTAAAATAAAATTATTGATATTTTTATTCAAAATATTAATTTATATATCTTATTAAATAAAATGAACATCTCTGTTGGCAGCTAGATAATATCTTGCCTACAGAAAAAAGTATTTAGTTAACAGTAATTTAATACAACAATACATAGTCTCAATGAACGGGCATAGCGGGTACTAAAATACCATAAGTATTCATTGCAGATATTTCCTTCGAAAAGATGCTAGAACAATATCAATTTCTTGACTGGTATTCGTCCTTTATTAGTCGAAAGAAAAAAAGATTCGGCCATCTCTGATATATGTACATATGAGGCAGTGACTCGGAGACTTTCCTCATAAGACGCAAAATGTTTGAAATGGACAGCATTTGAAACGGAAGTTCTAGTTCAATCTTCAGACGCCGTTGATAAGTATTCGCTATACACATCCTTAAAGTTACAGCCAACAACCTTGACCCAACCTTCCTCGCAAAGTCTCCCTTCGGTTTGCTTCATCGGAGGACAGCCATGAATAAAATTATAGAGCCGGACACGTGCGCACAGAAACAGTGTGCATGAAAACAATCACCGTGATTAGTAGGGTTGCATACAATATGTCAATTCCCCGCAGACCTCGACACGTTCCAGCCGGAAAACGTCATTACAAGTATTGATGTACGTATTTAAAACACGTTCGAACAAACAAAACCCCCGGACAATTCTATAATATATTCATATGTATGTATGTATATGGTTCCTTTGCATATATTTTCAAATGTTTATGCCCCGACAGATTTCGGCCATTTTAAGATACAAAGAAGTGAGGACGCCGGTGAAGAACCAAGTCGTGAAGATGGTGGATTTCAATCAGCTGCCGTCGAATGATCCATGCGAAGACACTCACTTCGAGGCCAAATGCTTGCATTCGCCGGGTATGTGTGTATTGCTTATGCAGCAACAGCCGTACAATCTTGAAATTATACGTTTCAAATGATTATTGATATATATTTATGTTTACAGGTTATATATTTGGCGTATGTGATGGTCACGGTGGTCAAAACTGCTCCATCGCTGTGTCCAAGAGGCTGAAGAATTACATCGCTGCCAGCTTGTTGCCGGCGGCTACCTTGAAGAAAATCACCGACAAGAATTGTGTTCCAAACTTGGTGCAGGCTATGTCTACGGACACGGTCAGTATTTATTAAAATCTGTAATATAAGAATACGAGAACCGAGCATACTGTCGCATTCGTGCAGTGTGTGTTGTAACATTGTGATGACGTAAAATTATTTCTTATTTAACTATATAATATTATTACAATATAATTGAATGCAAGGTACCGTCGCGGTTTCGGAAACCGGAACACTTGTGATTTTACGATTTTTGGGCAGTAAAAATATTGTCCCTTTAAGTGTTTGGTTTTCAACGATCGGGTCTTTTACATATGATTGTTTTCTACGATTTGAGTTCATTTTAGTGTGAGCTTTCGAGGTTTATGGATCGAAATCGTTGAAAATAAAAATACCATGCAAAAATACATTCAACTATCATTGGAGGAGAATATAAAAATCGCGGCTTTAGCAGACTATGGACATTCATTGCGATCAATTTCTCAACAAATGGGACCTTCTGTATCTACTGTGTCAAGAATAATGAAAAAGAAAAAGGATTTTGGAACTTTTGATCGTAAGAAGGGGACGAGACCGAAAAGATGCACATCCGAGAGACAAGATCGCCTGATAACTCAATTAACTTTACGGAAACGGTTCAAAACTGCTGTAGAGATAAGAAAAGAGATCTCGGATTAATTTTTAATTGAAATTAGTGATGTAACCTTAAGAAGACGACTAAGAGAAGCTGGAAAAATATTAATTAAGTTTTTATAATTTGTAAATAATACCATGTGACTAATAAAATTAAAAGTTTACGCTCAACTGTGTTTTTTCATTCAAAATTTCATTCAACTGTGGAGACTGCGTTTGGTCATAAAAACCGGCTCGGACTAAATTCTCCCTAACTTTTTTTTTGTTGTTTCTTTTCTTAACGATTGTCGTTAAAATGAAGCACTGTGATATAATCTACCATTTTAATGACTTTGGGTGTTTATTTTATTTAAGATCACTGATATTTCACGCAAAATCACATTTTTCTATGGTGTTCCGGTTTCCGAAACCGCGACTGTAGATAAAAAAATAAATAACCATTTACTGTTAAAAAGTAAATAATACATGAGAGTAAATATTTTTTCAGGTGAAATTCACTGATGATTTGCAGCCCGTATTCGACAACAGTTTCAAAAACTATCTCAAGAAGCTAATCTTGGCTAACGAGGAGGACTCCGTCGAGGCAGCCTTGGAAACGGCGTTTCTACAACTGGACGATGACATATCGACCGAGATACTTGCGACGAGGCACGACAAAAACAAAGATCTACATCAGAAACTATTGTCGGTTGGAATGTCAGGATGCGTAACATGCGTGGCGTACATCAACGGACTTGACCTGTACGTGGCCAACGTTGGCGACTCTGGTGCAGTTCTGGGTTCCCTGAACGAAGAAGACGAGTGGGAAGCCATCAAATTGGTGTACGAGCACAACGCGGATAACGCCGAAGAGGTGGAGAAGATTATCGGCGACCATCCGCCGAATGAGAGAGAATCCGTCATAAGGAACCGGAGACTGCTCGGCACACTGGCACCTCTGAGGTCTATCGGCGACTACCAGTACAAATTTTCGAGGAAGACCCTGCAGGAGCTTTGTTCCGACTTCGAAGTCTCGTCGCACTATCAGACCCCACCGTACCTGTCGGCGAAGCCCGACATACAACACCACCGTCTAACAAACAAGGACAAGTTTCTGATCCTCGCTTCGGACGGCCTTTGGGACATGGTGACACCGACGGAAGTCGTAAGCCTGGTCGGCCACCACTTGACGTCGACGGTCGAGCCCAAGAAGTTCGTAAATCTGAAACCCCAGATATGGAGTTTGTTGGAGACGCTCGATCAGATGGCTATAGAAAGGCAGGCGAGGCCGGACGATAGTAACGGAGCCACGCATCTCCTGAGACACGCTCTCGGAGGTATCAACGAGACCGTGGGCGAGCGAAATTTGAACCTGTCGCGATTTTTGAAATTGCCCTCGCAGTTTGCTCGCAAGTACCGCGACGACATAACCATAACCATTGTCTATTTCAATCAGGAGCAACCCGAGGACGATGACGAGTAATTCAACCACGTTTTAACACATTCGTATATGTATGCATGTGCATTTGCATAACCTGTGCGTTGATATTATATTTGTGATTGATGGAGCTCTAGTCACCGCTGCAGAATTGACAAAAATTCATTTATTATATCCATTTTATCAAATATTATATTATACTAGCATATGTTTGTATAATACATGCATACATTCCTAGTTCTGTTCAGACCAAAATTGTAGTGTAAATGTCAAATTATTCAAAAAGTAACTTTGCGGCATATTGCTATCTTTGATTGCGGCTTATATTAACCCTTTAAATGTTGGCTTGCTGATCGGCGTTTTGCCAACAAGTTCATATACCTGAAAAACGCCGATAGGCGTTCTATTTTGTGCATGTACAAAGTAAACAAGAATACTATCCGCTAAGCTTTTCCAGGTAGCATTGAAAAAAAAATGCATTGAATATGTCAATGTTTATAAAGACTGGTTTACACCGGAATTTCTGAATTTATAAACATAGCAAAATTTCTCGATGGAAATCCCTATCTGCTTAGTATTTTAGATTGTGAGCATTACATTTAAACAACAATGAAGAAGATGCAACTAGTTTTGGAAAAATGCATTATTTTGTTTATTTTATATTGTTGCAAGATATATTAGAGAGTCTAAAGACACGTTTACAAAACTCAAAATCCTCGCCGGTAGATATCTAGTGTTTGTTTGGATAAGCTACACTTTTTACACCTGCTTTCTATCGGATTTCTAAATAATTCTAGTTGGAAATGTTGGCGAAATTTTCAAAATGGTGGGGTTTCAACGGAAAAGACGTCAGCACTCAAAGGGTTAAATAGGCAAAAAGTTCGTATTAAATACCTTTACGTGATCATAAACAGTCCAATGATCAAATCATAGACACTAGGCAATGACGTGCAATCAAATAAAATGTCACTTGCATTGCAATTTTGCATTATGTCCGATACAGAGCTGGGTAATTTCACTACTTCTATTATATTTAGTAAGTTGCCAGCTTGTTCGTTTATTTATGAAATTTAATGCTTATAAAATGCATAGCTCTACACGTGTGTGCAATGTGTAAGTGTTTGCTTTAAATGGTCAATTTGTGCTAACGTTTTCTTTAGTTTGTAGCAAACATACATACATAGGTTTGCAGCGAATTTGCTTATTATTACTTGAAGTTCGTCTACTTGTATGATTTATACACCTCATAGGTGCATTTTGTTTTTATTGTTTTTATGTATTACCTATGCAGAATGAACGCGTTACATTGATGCAGTTCTTTTGATTTATGTAATGTAAAATGTACATATATGCAGTGGCGGCTCGTGGATAAAATATCTGGGGGTGCTGCGAAAAATAAAAAAAAAATGTTTATTTGGATTATATTTTACTATTAACATCAAAATGATCGGTCTTTTTTCCTTGAATTTAAAAGGTCTATCACCTTTTCGTTAAATTTTTCAATGTTCATAATCATTTTTTTTCAATTGACAGCATATACAAAGCCGTCAATCTTTCCTGAACCATTGTGTTTCTTATATATGTATGTCTTTATTTTATTTATTGATGAAAAACACCGTTCTGGCTCAGAGGTAGTTGAAGTTGTAAGCAGAATTTGAATAAGTTTTATTTGCAAAAATAAGTTTTAAAAATATTAATATATCATTAATTGTATTCAGTAAATTGGTAGAATATGTTATTGTTTTATCAGTATTTTCGGAAGAATATTTAAGTTCTTGAAAACATTGGCTCAGCTTCTCTTGATTTTGATACCAACTTAAATACTTAAAGTGACGTGTAGAAAGGTAGAAAGTGTAAGAGGTGTAGAAGGAAAGACAAAAGGTGCAGAAGAAATGAAGAAAAGTGAGGAGCGTGTCGAGCGCACACGAACGCAACAAGAAATGTGTATAGCACTGTTGGAAGTGCAGTACGGACCAAGCTTCTAGCTGCCCCCGCGCCCCTCCTTCACCCACTCGGCATATTCCATCGAAAACCGTACTGCACAAAATCATAAACGATGCCTCACTTTCTGATATTAGTACTGCGATGTATGATCATTATTGGATGTATCGGTGTGCGGGCGAGCTTAATACACGCTTAAATAATATTGATATTTTCATATAATATACATACATTTATGTATGTAATAATATTAAATTTTTCCCAATTTCCTTGGGGGTGCTGCAGTACCGCAGTGCGTATGGACGAGCCGCCACTGCATATATGTTTGCTGTCAATTGATGAACGAGACTATATATTTATATCTAATACCCTCGGGCCGGGCCTGTATGCAGAGTGATTATGAATTCCAACAAACCGCCATCAGATGGTTGATGAAAATGTCCGAAGAGTTAACCTTAAAAATACTGAAAAATAGTTGGATTTCACTACAAAAATAAGAATTTTGAATTTACTTAAAAATTATATATTTTTTATATATACACCTTTATTGCAGATGGACCCGATATATGTAGGTATATATGTATAATATATTTTAATAAAATATCGTCCTATATTTTCTATGTGACTGAATTTAATGGTTGTAAGCATTTACCAAAAATGAGATTTATCGTATCTTAAAATATCTGTGTTGTAAAAGAAAACATGCTTATTTAAACTGATACATTTCTCAAACATATATGTGAAATTATCAATATACACATGAATGTAATACCTTTCCGAGTGAAAATTCAAAATGACTGATGCGCTTTTAAGACATTTATGGATTTTCATTTCTAGAAGTTTCCATGTGTGTAAATTTTGTTCTGTTGTGCCATAGCGCTTATATTGTCAAGTTTATATATTGCATGTAGACATTCTTAAAATTGTATCAAATACAAATGATGTAGTATAGAAATTTATTGTAGCAGAAATAAATCTCCACTTATTTCAACAACTTTGTGTTGTTTTTTTTATTTCCATGTTTACGAGGGCTGGACACCAGCGCCTTGTCCATACAAACGTGTTACACTTCCCACATTCTCAATTATGGCACTAGAGAAATTATTTTTTAATATGCTATGGATATCCACCATAGGCATGTTTCTGTGGTTTTATTTTTTTGATTAGTTATTTTTCATAGGAGGTAGGAGCCGCCAAACATCTATAAAATCGCCTCTTTTTTACACCCACGAAAAGAGTCCAGCATGCTTATTTTAACGGTTGATTTTTAAAAAAATACGAGCACACCAACATAGAAAATATCTTTCTCATACCGATGATGAATACGGCATTCATTCAATATATGTATATATCGAAGAAAGGAACAGCAACAAAATTAAGGTTTCTACAGTATGTAAGTGTAAAAAATTCTAAACTATTGACCACTTTACAATATAGATTTTTTTATTTTATTATTATTATCAAATAGCCAGGGCTGTGGAGTCGGAGTCGTAAGAATCATACAATCATAAGAATCATCTGACTCCAACTCCTTTTTATTATTTTTTTTAATTAATAGTTTTACAGTATGCATCAACTATGTAGTGTCCAACTTTACTGTAGTAAATTCACTAATAAATTGAAATTCAACAATTTCTTTATAAAAATCAAGAATTTAAATTAGATTATAAATAAAATCGTCGAATTGCACATATTTTGATGTGTTTTGGCAAAATATGTTTCCTCCGACTCATACTTTATTTTTATTCTATTGATTTGTTTGTTTATGAAATTCATACACATACACTATGAATTTACTTCCTTTTTCTTTAATTTATACCGGGAAGGCCTAACAGTTAACCCCAATGCGCCTTCCTGGCCAGAAACATTTTACATTTGGTACAAATATTATCAGTATTATACAAAGTACATAAATCAATCGATATCTACGGAGACATCTATGGTCAAATTTGTAAATTTGCAGCATTTTATACAATTCAGCGAAATTCGAGATTTTGCGAGAAAATGGGTAAGTATGCCAATTTTTTGGAACCGTTTCAATGACAGTCAGATAAATTGGCAAATTTTGATAGGAAACGATCGACCTGGAGTCACAAATCCAAGGTCTGGCCAGCAGAAACCAATGGGATTTGAACCCGTGACCACTATGTTCAAAACATATATGCTAACCACTAGTCTATTCTGCTGGTTATACCTATTTCATTACCAATAATAAAATAAATTGGGTTACATGTCAATTTTTAGTGACTTTTTATCTTCTTTTAGTGTCATGTCAGGTCCCCCCGACGTTGACTACCACCTGTGAGTATGTGTCCCTATCCTGAGCAGCTCTAAACAGTGCCTCGACTGCTCTAATCTCTGTCCAGACTCGTATTTTCCGGAGCCAGGAGATCTGTCTTCTATCCACACTTCTTCCCACCCTCTATTTTTTATTTTATGATTAGGTGCAGTAAACCGTACATTTCGCCTCTAAGTACATGCCCCAGATATGACACCTTTCGGACCTTGATATCAGTCAGCAACTGTCTATGCACTCCTGCTCTTTGGAGCACATTTTCATTTCTGACCATGTTGGTCTATGGAATCCGTAATATTCTACGATGCATCCACATTTTGAACGCCTCTAGCCGGTTCATGGTACTAATGTTAAGGGTCCATGATTCAACTCCGTATAAAAGCACCGACCAAACATACACACCTAACCATTCTTTGCCGAAGTTTCAAATTGAGGTTATCATTGCAGAAAATTATTCATTTAGTTGCTGCCGAATGAAAGTCTTTCAAATCATCTCTATCTAGCTTATTTTTTTAAAAGTTTCGTACTCATATGGATAATCTACATAACGTTTATCATCCAAGTTTCACACCCTCTCATTTAGACTAACAATATACGTACATTTATTTATTTATTTTACAGTACAATTATTTATTTATTTTCGATACAGTATTTTAATATATTTTCATAATATTGAAACCAAAAATGTTTCTATATACATATTTATTTATCTGCATATTATATATTGACTTCGACCATAGGTAGCCCGTAAGGCGACACCTATGCTCAAACTTAAATACATACATACCATCATTACTAGGGTTGTGGAGTCGCTTCAAAATTTACTGACTCTGACACTTTTATCTTAGGCTGCTTCGACTTCAACTCCGACTCGAACGATTTTAGTAAGATCGCCTTTTCTTGCAAACGTATAAAATTGTGCTCTGAATATTCACAGCAGCCGTGAACAGAGTGCGGATGGGTATTCTGCTAATAATAAATAATAAATAATAATAATAGTAATAATTAATAATATTAGTAATAAATAATTATATTAATAATAATAATATTAATAACAATCATAAATAATAATAATAATAATAAATGGTGTAAAGTTATTAAGAGAAACGCCCGTAGACCCATGACGTCAACAAATGGAGGAGTCGGGCATTGCGGCCAATGGCAGTGCCGGACTCCTCGACCAATTTCTAAGCCCGCTTTAAAGGTCAAGGAATTTGACCCTTAAAGCCCTCAACATAAGGCCACCACCCCCCCCAACGAATACAGTCTAAGAGACCCTTTCGTCGGAGAACGAGACGGTTGTTCACGAATATCGCACAAGAACAACCGCACATCACTGTTCTAATAAAAAAAACCACACTGTACATAACCAAGTACAAAATAAACAACAACGCATGAACACATAAAGCGCGCATGCGTTAGGAAATAATACCTGAAATATGCCGTGCGAATGCACGCACACCTCCTCGACCAATGACTAACTTCGACCAACGTGTATGCGCTGAGCGCTCTAGGATATAAATATGGTGCGCTCTCGAACGGTGGCATTCGGACTATGGCCTCCACCTGACGAGCAGCAATAAAGACTTGGAACCTGCCTGCGTGTTTTCTTGTACCTCGACCTGACTCCACTTACCTCTGAATACTCTTCACTGGTGTCAGAAGTGGGATTAACATGGTTGGGACAAGGAGCAACAAAGGCATGGCTTCGAGATCTTCAGCGCTGCCGGAAAACATGGAGCCGGATCGAGAACAGAGCCACGGAGGACGGAGACGGGAGGAGCCGAGGAGCCAGGAGTCGAGGAGCCGGGAGCCGAGGACACGGGAACTGAGCTATAAGGATCTAAGCCAGGAAGTGCTGAGCTGCCAAGAGCAGGTCCGGTCCCTGCAAAACACTTTCGCCACCTTCTTGCAGTCCTGGGAGAAGTCTGCGACACCAACGCAGCCGAAAGCCGACGTACATCCAGAGCCTCCGAAAAGATCAGAGGTTTGTTTTGAGGACATGAGGACCACACAGTGAGATACGTACGGGTCGCGGCAATATTCCCACCGGTACGACTACACCACGTTCGACGGTACGAAACGGTGGAAGGACTTTTTCAACCATTCCAATTTTGATGCACGGCTGAACCGGGAGACGACGAACCTGGAAGACCGACTGTGCTGCCAACTTCGAGGAGCGGCCGCCATTTTCGCCAGTCAGCTGCCATCGACGCTGAGTTACGATGAATTGACGGAAGAGCTGGCACGCTTCAAACGACAGGGCAAGCCGATTGCATGCTTTGCGGCTGCGGAGCAGAGAAGATGGAGTACAGAAGAACAGGCCGCAAAACACGTGGATACGATACGAGCCCTCTGCCAAGACATGCTGGAAGGCGTCCACACGAACGCCGAAGCAGTCGAACGCATGATCGTGTGCATAGCGGCAAACTCCTTCACGTACCCCAGTTTACGGGCCAAACTTGGCACGCTCCGGATCACCCCAATTACAGCGGACGTGATAACTAGAGCCGATGCAAAACTTCAAGCCATCATCTTCGAAGCGAAGATGATGGCGAAGATTGGCACAACCAACATCGAGAGCAGTACGTCCCGACGCGGGAGCGTTCAGACCACCTGGACCCCCACGTTGGGTGTCATCGGACCAGACAGCGCGACCAGCTTACTCCAACGTGCTGGAACTGTGGACAAACGGGCCACATTAGCCGGTTGTGCCGAAACACCGACGCCAGTCAACATAGCATTGGCGCAGTTTTGTCTCAAGTTCAAGGGGGAGTGGAGAAAGTGATCGGGTATTTCAGTCGGACAATGAATAAACCCGAACAAAACTATTGCGTGACCAGAAAAGAACTATTGATGGCAATTAAAGCCATTCAACACTTCCACCACTACCTATTGGGTTCGAAGTTCACGTTACGAACCGATCACTCAGCGTTAACGTGGCTGAAGAACTTCAAAAGACCGGTGGGCCAGTTGGCGAGGTGGCTGGAAATTCTGGGCCAGTACAACGTGACCATCATTCATCGACCGGGGATAAATCACGGGAACGCGGACGCACTATTGCGAAGGCCGTGTACGGAAGAGTGCTCCAAATGCTCACGCGCAGTGACAACCGATCGGGATAACAACTTGGCCCGAACGGAACCAGTAGAACCCACAGAATCGGAAGCACGAAAAGCACTCGTGGGGATCCCGCCAAACGAGATGACAAAATCATCGAGTGGAAAAACGCCGGAACGAGACCACCTTGGAAAACTGAAGAGCAGGAACTAAAAATCCTGTGGACCCAATGGGCCGCATTGGAGGTGGAAGGCGGTAAACTGTACCGGAGATGGGAGAATACCGCGGGAGAATACCGCGGGACCGAGAAGATACCCGAAATCATGTGGGAAATGCACAACGCACCCACGGGGGGGCACTTCGGTATCAACAAGACGTACCGAAACGTGCGCCAAAAATACTACTGGCCGACGTGTCGAATCGACGTCACCCAGTGGTGCGAAGGATGTGCACAATGCGGGGCCCATAACGGACCACACCGAAGAAATCGCGGGGCACTCCAACCATACCTTTCGGGGACGCCACTACAACGAATGGCAGTCGACATTCTGGGCCCACTTCCGGCCACCGAACGAGGAAACCGCTACATACTGGTGGCTATGGACTACTTCACGAAGTGGCCGGAAGTGATTCCACTACCGAACCAGGAGGCGGAGACCGTAGCAGACGCCCTAGTCGAACAAGTGTTCACGCGACTAGGCGTCCCGAACGAGCTGCACTCTGACCAGGGACGAAACTTCAAAAGAGTCAAAGTTGTTCCGTCAGGCACTGGACCGGCTGGGCGTCCACAAAACAAGAACAACACCGTACCGACCTCAGTCCGATGGATTGGTGGAGCGACTCAACCGAACCATACGGGCGCACTTGACGAAGTTCGTCAACGAGGAACAGGACGACTGGGACACGCTGGTTCCGCACTTCCTCATGGCCTATAGAGCGGCCCAACACGATGCGACCGGAGCATCACCAGCAGCCATGATGTACGGACGGGAATTGCGCATGCCAGCGGACCTATTATATGGGTGCCCTCCAGCAGACAGCGAACCTCAGGATCCACACCGATATACCACAAAGTTGACCGAAGACATGGCCAACGTACATCGGTTCGCCAGAGCCCACCTCCGGATGCAGAACAGCCGGATGAAGACGCGATACGATGTCCGCAGATCCGAACCGGCTTACGAGACAGGTGACCGAGTCCGGCTGTACAATCCTGCCAAGACTCCAGGGCTTTCACCAAAGCTGCAATCGCTGTGAGAAGGACCGTACACCATAGTGACCAAAATGAATGACGTAGTTTATAGGATACGCAGAGAATTCGACGGCTCAAACCGATGTAACTGTTTTATAATTGTTGTATAATTAATGGGTCGATCGGGACGATCTCTCTTAAGAAGGGAGTTGTGTAAAGTTATTAAGAGAGACGCCCGTAGACCGATGACGTTATGGTGACGTCAACCAATGGAGGAGTCGGGCGTTGCGGCCAATGGCAGCGCTGGATTCCTCGACCAACGTGTATGCGCTGAGCGCTCTAGGATATAAATATGGTGCGCTCTCGAACGGTGGCATCCGGACCATGGCCTCCACCTGACGAGCAATAATAAAGACTTGGAACCTGCCTGCGTGTTTTCTTGTACCTCGACCTGACTCCACTAACCTCTGAATACTCTTCACTGGTGTCAGAAGTGGGATTAACATGGTTGGGACAAGGAGCAACAAAGGCATGGCAAGGAGCAACAAAGTATTAAATAAGTGGGAGGAGCATCGAGCAACGGGTGACACACACACACACGCACACACACACACGCACACACGCACGCACACACACGCACGCACACGCACACACGCATGCACACACACGCACGCACGCACGCACGCACACGCACGCGCAAACACACACGCACGCACACATATACATACACGCACGCACGCACACGCACGCACACACACACGCACGCACGCACGCACACAACGCACACACGCGCACACACACATACACACACGCACGCACACACGCGCACGCACGCACACATGCACGCACACACGCACACACACACGCACGCACACACACACATACGCACACACGCGCACACACACATACACATACGCACGCACACACGCGCACGCACGCACACATGCACGCACACACACACGAACACACACGCACGCACACACACACACATACACACACGCAAGCACACACACACGCACGCACACACGCACGCACACACGCACACACACATACACACGCACGCACGCACGCACACATACACACGCACGCACGCACACACACATACACACGCACGCACGCACGCACACACACACGCACACACGCACGCACACGCACACACACATTCATTCATCATTTCGAACGGGTGAACGGCGCGGGTATAGGTCTGACCGCACTATGCGTCAAACGAAAGCTCCGACACTTCACAATAGTGTGCGACAATATTAGGTAAACTGCAGACATGACAGCGATGCGACACCACGCAGTAAATTAAGTCAATCATTCGTTCGGTACCTCGGAGCAAGATGGACGAAACAGACGCTATTATAGTATATTTTATATGCGAGGAAGAATAACAATCGAGAAAAATCAAAAGATTATGGCTACATGCTATTTCAAAGTCACGATATGAAGAAGGAGAATAATTGTCGCAAGGCAACCCCCACTCAACGAAACTTGCGTCACGTCGTAAACGACACCTTGCGTCAAAGTTGGTCGAAAAGACAACTTTGACGCAAGGTGTCGTTCTACGTCATGCGACTGCCGCGAAGTGCGTTATGTCTCATACAATTTCATACAAACAATATTTGGTTGCGTATTGTTGTGAAGTGTCGGATCGTTCGGTTGTCGTATAGTGCAGTCAGACCTTATAACCGCGCGCGCTTATAAATTACCTTACACTATATTTATATATAACTAGCTAAGCCCGGCATGCGTTGCAATGCCACAATAACGCATGCAATTCCCGTTCCTGTTTCAAGTGATGGTTGGAGGTTGAAGCTCAACTAACGTGCCTTCAAAGCTGTGTCGTCATAAACCAACTGGTAACGTGGTTACCAACGAACACATTTCCTTAACTACACAATGATGCTTCAAACTTTCGCGTCGGTAAAATCGTAATTACGAATATTGTTGTTAAGAGGTTTTTCCCGTTTTTTTTTCACGGATAGCTTCCCGGAAATGCATATAATAAATCCTGAAGGTTGCATCTCAATCGGTTGAGTGGTTTAGGAGCCTATACGAGACAGGCAGACATACGAACAGATATTCAATTTTTTATATGTATGTATAACTTTATAATTCGTGTATCAATTCCTTTCTGTAGTCACCCGTCGAAATCAACGGGCATAACACTAGTTCTTCATAGCATTAACGTTGGCAGATTTAATTATTATCACATGTATATATATTAAAAATTTTCATGCAAATTTTATTAAATACCAAATAAACGATTTAAAATAAAGTTTTTTTTTATTATTTTATTGTTGTGTGTATGTTTGTATAAGAAAAAAAATGGTAATAGAAATAATAAAATAAAAACCATTATATTATTGGTACAAGAAAAGTTACAGTCAATATTTCAGATATTTAATATTACAATTACATATTTTTTTAGAAAGTATATACTTCGGTGCGGATATAATTTTTTTATGAAATTGATTAAACTTTGTCCATTCATTGTTTGACCGTTGTTGAAAGGAGTTTGATAAAAATTTTAACATTCTGAAAGACCAAAATTAGTGGTAAGTTCTGGTAAAAATATGATTCCCTTTACAAAAATTTTATTTTCACGAAATATTTTAGTTCTTTGAAAAGGTAGGAATAGTTTGTATGTAAATTAAAAATGGTTGGATTTTATTTAAAAACAAAATATTTGTACAATATAGTTTTATTTATAAAAAATAGTTTCAAACATGAAAAATTTTATCATGTTTATTAATTTTTATTTTTATTACATGAAAATGATTATTCTATAATACAAAATATATATGTATGTAAAATAGAAGTAAATTATAAACATAAAATACAAGTAAATGGAATTGAATACAAAAAAATACTGAATACAGAATTGAATATTCGGTTACAAAATACAGCATTCTTTTTTACCTTTGGTATCTGCGAATCTTACTTTCTTAACTTTTTTTGGCTTGTTTTCTTTATCTGAAATTTCAATACAATTTTTACAATAATTTTAATAAAAACATTTTTAAATACTAAATAAATATGTAATTTTTTTTACCTTTCTTTGAAGTGGAAGGAACTGGCTCGGGAAGGCTGATAACAAAATATAATAATGAACAAATCGGACGTTGAAAGATATGAGAAATAAGTATATTCATCGAACATAACATACAAATATGCAGGGCTTCTTCATCATTTAACTTTTTCAATCCATATTCATATGGATTAGTCAAAAATATCAAAATTTGGCATAGGAAAAGCTGTTTTAAATTTTATTTAAATGCTATTTGAACAAGAATTGAGTTTCGGCGTCTTCTTTTTTTAAAAAAAACCCTGCAAGTAAGTATATACGTAGAAATCTATGAGAAACAAACCTGGGATGATTCTGAATTTCAGGAACTTCCTCCGGCGGTTGGTCCGTAGAGCTTTCTCGGAAGTACATCTCTATGTAATCATTATCGGTGAGATTATTATCTATTGAATACATAAATCATACTTGACTGCTACTTTTTTGATTTACAAACGCAACAAAATCTATTAAACTGATTTATAAAAATATTAATTACCATAAAAATCTGGAAAGTGCACTAATATATGATTTCTAATCGAGTCCTGGAATGGAAAAAATACATTCTCAAACTGAGTACTCATTTAATGAAACTCTTAACAAAAATTTATTATTTTTTAACCTGGCTTTGGAAAATTGTTGCAATTTCTCTATCGAGTAAATCCTGTTCATATTCTTTTTGCATCTCCGATTGTTGGTGCATTTGAAGTCTGGTAACATAATATGAAAATAAACATAATAAATTTGACGTTAAAAGATACAATAAGTATATTAATCGAATATAATATAAACGTAAGTATGAAACAAAGGTATGTATTTAAGAGAAACAAACCTAGGATGATTCTGAATTTCAGAGAGTTGCTCTTCTGGTTGAACTGTAGCATTTATATTGAGGCACATCTCTACGTAGTCATTATCGATGGGACAAATATCTATGTATATTTATTAATAAATTATATTTTACTATATAACGCAATAAATTCTATTTAACTGATAGATAAAAATATTTACCATTTATGTCTTGAAGGCTCGAATTTTGAATTGCACACTGAAATGGGAAAAAAATACGTTTTCAAACTGAATGCTAATTAAATATAATACAACATAGAAATGTTTTGTTTTTTACTTTTTTATATAGATTTTTCTTGTATGCACCACCACCTGAAATTTGAATACTATCCTATTAAATTCTATTTAAACCACTTTAAACACTTAAAACCGTTTTCAAGAAGTAAAAAAATATGTTATTCTCTTTTTTTTACCTTGCTTCGATGTTGAAGGAACGGGCTCAGAAATTCTGACATTGTAATACAAAAATTAACATAATTAGAGTAATAAGTACATTAATCCAACATTTGTACATATGTATGAATACCAAACCTGAGACGATTCTGAATTTCAGGAGTCTTCAGTGGTTGCACCATAGCGTTTCCTTTTAAAGACATATCTAGGTAATCACCTTCGATGCGGTTATTATCTACATTGTTGAATAAATTATTCTTTGCTATTATTTATTATTACAAACACAATAAATTCTATTAAACTGATCGATAAAAATATTTACCATGTGAGCGTGGTGAATGCATTGCTACCGTATTTTGAACCGCATCCTGGAATGTGAAAAAATACATTTTAAAAGTGAATGTTTATATAATGAAAATTAGCCTGGTCGTGTGATATTGAGGTGGTTTCTCTAGCAAGTAAACTGTCTTAACATTCTTTATCAATCGCCTTTACAAAATATTAACAAACAAAGTCTTATCATTACTTAGACTGAATATAAAGTGTTTTTTTTTTTTTAAATAATTATAAGATCTTATATGTATATCTATAAAATTTGTGTGAAAGCAGTAATGGTATATATTTAAAAATCTATAAATTTATTTATATGTACATATTTGTATATGCATATGTTATTTGCAATCAAGTCGATTGAAACGTAAAACGATACAACTGGGTTGTGTTATGAACAAAGTTTTGTCTGATTTTTGAGCTTTTTGTCATCTGCAATTTCATGAATCTATAAAAGTAAACTTAAAAAGCTCAGCAACGAATGTATGTATGTATCATATATTAACAACAGTGGTAACATTTAACCATTAAATTTCATGGCCTTCCTTTTGCATTGTATAAAAAGATTTCAAACATGTAAAAGTGTGTAATATGGAAAAAAATACTCATGAGGGTTAGATCTACCATCAATCAAAATTGTTGATATTATACTACATAAATCAATAGAAAAAGTGTTAATATGGAACGAAAACATTGATATTATTAAAATATCATAACAGACAAAAGACATACATTTATTATTATGTATTTAAAGTAATATCAGCTTACATTATCAGCATATTTTCTCTCTCTTTCTCTAGCTACCCCAATCTTCCTAAGATCTTCACTTATCTGCGGATCCATATTGTCTATTAGCGTTTTGTTTTTTATCATCTTTAATAAAAATGCATATATCGATTATTAAACAGGCAATACAAAACGAGAAAAGATTAAAAATGTGTAATTAATGTAGTATTAGCTTACATTGTAAGTTTCTTCTCGGAGCACTCGACTTCTAGTATCTTCTATAGCCGTCCCGATCTTTGTAAGGTCTTCTCTCATCTCCGGATCCATATTTTCTAGGAGAGCTCTAATTTTAAGCATCTTTAACGAAAACACATATGTACATATATCGATTATAAAACAGGCAATTTAAAAAAGGGGAAAATATTATAAATTTCTAATTAATGTAATTCTACTTAATGGTACTGATTTGAAAAAAAAAATTGTACAATAGAAAAACAAAAACAGTATGCTATATTACCAAATTTTATAAATTGGCGTTAATATTTTACAAAACAAAATTCATGAGATTATCCACAAAATCCTCGAGTACATATGTACATATTCACAACTATATCCACATATAATATATTATGGGGATTTATGCAAGTTCTCTTTGTTACTTTTTTAGCAGGACGAAGTGCTCTGCAACTGTTCTACTTGCTGCTGTTTTAAACACTGTAATGAATTTTAAATTGATTAACGATTTGCAGTATATTGATGCTGCAAGTTTCGAATTTCCACTAGTTTCATATTCCAATAGAACAAACAAACTCTGTTTAAAATACCCCCACACACTCCGATGATTAATATTCATTGGTACATTCTTTATAAAGTGATAACACTGTCTGCCATAATTGCCTTATCTTAATTGCGAGGAACTCATCATTGCTATGTTATTTTATTTTATATTATATGATGTACTGAAATGAGCTTTTACCTAAACAGATACATAAATAGGTATCGAGGGAATGTTAAATAAAAAAATCATTGATTTTAAACAATGTCCTGTGACTTGACTAAAATTCCGAAAAAGTAGGTATTTTATATATATATATATATATATATATATATATATATATATATATATATATATATATATATATATATATATATATCTTTTTTTTTTATTACAGTTTCGATTTTTTTATTATTTACAAACAATAAACGTTTAATATTTGACTGATAAACTATGTAGAATTCAAAGTTGCCGTTTCGCTTGAAAGTAAAATACATATGTAGGTCATTTCAGCCTCCGTATATTTTATATCATTGGCAAACTTTTTGACTATTTTTTTTGTTCAGATTAAAGGTGTATACCCAAGGAAGGTCTAGATGATTTTTATTTTCAAAATAATCACAGGAACATGAAAAATACGACGATTTTTCTTAAAATAACATTTCCCCATACAAACACTCTTTGCGAGCGCGGGACACTTTGTATGGGGACTTTAGAGCGAAACGGTGACTTTGAATTCTCGTTTATCAGTCAAAACTTATGATAATCGATCCAAATAAACTTCAACAGGTGAATTTTCATTTTTCACAAAGAAATATGGTCAGCGTACACATAACAAATCAGGAGGATTCGTATCGGTCGATATTAATCAAAGAAATACGCAAGACCTTTTTGTTTTTTTATAACACTATATGAAGTTGATTTTATTTGACTTTATGTATCTTCATTTATAAAATTGTTTATGTACATGTGTATGTAAACACTGCTCAATGGCGTGCAGAATTTAATTTAAAGGGTTAATGTGATAAAAATATTAACTTAGATAGTATTTAAAAAATGTGAGTCTGTCTTAGACATATTTCCGAAGACCGACTGCGATTTAAAAAATTAACAAACCTGCAGAACATCTCTGGCAAACTAATACATGCATACATGACGCATATATGCATGGTTGTGAGTTGATGTAAATCATAGTAACATTCGATTAAACTTTTTGTATTATTTTATGTACACGAAACTAATCAAATATATGTACGTAGTCGCGAGCACAAATTCGTTGCGAACTTCCGCACGTAAACAACGAATGTCTGCTATCAACTGATTTAAATCCACAATCTTCGACCGTCACTTGTGGACTGAAAACGTTCTGTCAGTTACTGAATGAAGACGAGAGTCGTGCTTAATGCGTTTTCGGAAACGCGTACGTGCACGCAAAAACGCCTCATTGACTTTTATTATCGTCTGGTGATATTTTGTGGAGAACAATAAAGGTTACACGTTATTTGCACACCAAGTTCAAGGCGAGTATGTTGAAATGGCTGCTATAAATAAGTACATATGCATTTACATACATACATTGTATGTACTAGTCAATACGTGCAAATATCGAACTTCTCGCAAATGTTACGCATTTCGTTAAACAAAGAATGCTTTCGTGCAAACAACGTTATTTTTTTACATCATTACATTTCTGATTACATCAGAAATCGATTCAAATTTCATGATGTATTGGATTGGTGTAGAAACACTATTATAATTCATCAATTTTTTTGTTTTAAATACTGTATAAATCCGCCACTATATAAATACGCATTAGGCGTAACGGATTTGTCAATTATAGATTACATATATCTCCCTAATTTGATGTCTTGGCGAGATAAATATGTATATGCAAAAAAATAATCTTTGTAAAAACATAAACATTGCGACTCAAGTCTGTATACATTGGGTATATGTAAGTGAGTCACTTTTGTCGTAAGTACGAGTTCTTTTACACACTACACGTTCGTTGGTAATACAATAAAATAAAATAAAACAATAAAGAATGCAAACAACTTACATTGTATGTGCATACATATAGTATGGGTGTGCATTTTGAATATCGTTGAACCTGAAACTTTGTATTGATTAATGACATGTTAATCATGGTTCGGTGATTATTCATCACAAAGCGCTCGCCAAAAGGTCACTAAAATCTCTATAATCATCCGGCAGCTGAAGTCCATCAGACTAACGATAACTATCATGCTAACGAGATCTCGAGTGCCAAATATTCCGTATTCGCGATTTTCATGGCAAAAATTGTCTTTTGGGCGATCGTGATGTGACTAATAATCCAATTACCGTTAATCATTACATACTTTGTAAGTTTTTTCCTAAATTTCCTCTTCTTCGTCGCTTTCCCCATTCCTGAAGGTTGGCCTAGTGCTTCCAAACCAGGAATGTTTTTCAGAACCAGGACTTTGGTCCTGGAAATTTGCAATCCCAGGATTCTGGCGCCACCTCCGAAAATCTGAATATATAAAACAAACAAAAGTATAAAAAATATATATCTCGATGTATTTTGGGGATTATTTTAACACCATTAATCCTATCAAACTGAAACTTATTACCAATTACTTAATTCCCATATAAAGACAATTTAATATATTATCCTTATTAATTCAATTCCGATTCGTGTAAATACGAGTAAATGCTAGTACGAACTTTTAGCTCACAATTGTACCGATTTAAAATTCATCACACTTCCAACTAACCCTTTTAAACGAAAATAAAAAATAGTGTGACCAGAACACTATGCCAATAAACATGTTTCAATGGAAAATACTCAATATAAAATAGTATTAATAGTGAGAAAAAATCACAAGTGAAAATACGTACTTTTGACTTTTGATTTGAACTGGACCACTACTTAGAGAGATTTGAAAGCTGAAAAGTACTACAAATGAAAGATAAAATACCCGACTATAGATTCCAATATTCATTTTGAACAGGAAATTGACAGATTTTGAGACATCGGCCGAACAACACCAAGATATAGAAAAATCGCGCGATTTAAAAAACACATATATCTCCGAATCTCGAGCCAAACAACATTTTTTATTACCAGATTCGTATTTACTGTCATATGTACTTCATCTCTGAACTATTTAGCCATACGTTGCAAGGGGTAATGTGCTGAAGATAGTATTTCAGCTCTGGGATGAGATCGCTATATTTCTACAACAAAACCAACGACCAATATCAGAACTATTTCAAAACATAAACTGAGTAAGCAAGCTACGTAGCTTATTTGACAGATATTTTTTGGATTTTGAACGACATTCTTCCATGCAAGGAAGAATGTCATATTGTTATACAATAGCAGACAACACAGTTAGGTTGAACGGAAAACTAAACTCATGGAAGATTCGTACTTCAAAATATTGCTATGACATGTTTCACAATTTGGCTGATATTTTTCTGTCTTTGACAAATTTATCAGAGCGATTCGATTTCTATTTCCCACCAGATGACGATCCCCGAAAGGGAAAAGGATGGATACGAAATCCATTTTTGCCATGGAATGATATGTATGTATATCGGTTAATTTGGAAGATAAATTAATTGATCTGACTACAAATCAAAGTTAAAAAAGTGTTTTGAAACCACGACTTCACTTGCGTCCCTTTGGATCAAATTGAAAGCAGAATTCGCAGATCTTCATGAACTTGCAGTGAAAACTCTTTTACCATTTGCATCAACTTACCTTTGCTTGACTGGTTTCTCAACCATGAGTTTAATTAAGACAAAACATCGTAATAGTGTGGATATTCATGATCCATTACGTGTGGAATTGTCTTCAATGAAACTACCACTGGATAAGTTATCTAATAACAAACAAGCCAACTGAAAAAGTTTTAGTAGCACTGGGTTACAGTGTTCTCTTTTTAAGTTTTTAAAATCTCCGAAACCAACGGTTTCCAACCTCTTTTGACTCGCGTACCACTTGGTAGTACATTACGCTAAACTGTACCACCATATATGTATGCAAAAATGATTGTATTAAATGAAATTTGATATTGCACGTGTAATTACATATATAGAATTTGCATTGTATGGAATGCGAAGACAATGAAGAGGCAATCGATCTCTTTTGTTAAGAAATTTTGTAGAAAAATTGTTATTTCCGGAGTCACAATTATAATATGCTCAAAGTTTAATATATTTATCTACTACTTCGTCGTACTTCTATTACTGATAAATGGTTTTAATAAAAACACAAAATTACAAAGTACATATCATATATTCTCTTTTCTTAATTAAATCTCCTTACAAAATAAATTTAATGATAACTTTCTGCTTGTTTCGAGGAACATAGTTTTTTTAAATTCGGTTCAAATGATGCGAGATATACCCTTAAGAGGGCTGTACATCCGAAACCTTAATTTTGTTTCCGTTCCTTTCTTCAATATATATATTGAGTGAATGCGACAATATATATATATCAATATATGTATTGAGTGAATACGACAGTTGCGTTTCGACCAGATAAAACGGACAAAATCGAATTTATAACCATAGCAGAATTACCCGAGGGAAATCCCTAACTGCTGAGTATTTTAGATTGTGGCTTGGCATTTAGATTGTGAGCATTACATTTTAACAACAATGAAGAAGATGGAACTAGTTTTGGAAAAATACATTCATTAATAGACTTCTTTTGCTTATTTTATATTGTTGCAAGATATATTAGAGAGTCTAAACACACCTTTACAAAACTCGAAATCCTCGGCGGTACTTATCTAGGGTTTGTTTGGATTAGCTACAATTTTTATAACTGCTTTTTATTGGATTTCTAAATAATTCTAGTTGGAAATGTTGGCGAAATTTTGAGCATGGTGGGCTTTCAACGGAATAGACGTAACCACTCAAAATGTTAAATAGTCAAAAAGTTCGTATTAAATACATTTCCATGATCAAAAAAAGTCCATTGATCAAATTATAGACATTAAGCAATGACATATGATCTTATAAAATTTGATCTACGTTGCAATTTTGCATTATGTCCGATGTTTGTATCATTAATTTCTATCTTCGTTATAATGGATATGTATATAGCGCTTCAAAGTAATAAAAATTTAACCGTAGGTAGAACTTGGTGGTGATTTATGGTTTGTTTGGATTAGCTACAATTTTTATACCTGCTTTCTATTGGATTTCTAAATATGTAATTCTAGTCAGATTAGACGTCAGCACCCAAAGGGTTGAAGATTGTTTTATGTAGAGCTGTTCTTGAGTGTCAAATTCAAGTATTTATTGGAGCGCTAACCTGGTAAATTTAAAAAGCACTCCAAAATCCATACCGGATCAAAAGGAAACGGTATCGATTGCCCGAATTTCGATCATCGATTGTATGTATGTACATATTGACATCGATTTAATTGCGATAACTTAACTAAGTAGAACTCTTTTCTTGTGTGAATTTCCCTACATTAGCGCTGAAACTTGTATCGAAACTGCTCTCATAGCTAGGGTTGTCAGATTTCATGCAGCTCAAACCGGGACGACCCCCCAAAAAAAAAATCAGATCTTAGACTTTTCTATAAATATATTTTCAATCGAAGTGATAATATTTAGAATATCTATAATTGATTTTTTCCCTTCTATTTTTAATATATGTAAATAAAAAGTGCTTCAATAAAAATTAAGAAACCAAAGATAGACTTCACTGAGAGGATTAGTGAAAAAATCTAATAAGGTTTTTGGTGCTTTTTATCCAGTTAAAACAATCTTTAAAAGCTTCAAATAGCTTTAGAGTGTGTTCTATTGCAGGTAATAGTGATAGCCACCTAGTTTTTGAATGTGAGAGTAGATTTTTATATTCAATATTAGAAAAATCACAGATATATTTTAATCTTTCTGTTCTGACAGTGTCTATTCCGTGTTTGCGTGTGATGAATCCTTCAGAGTGTAAGAAAATTATCGATTCAAAATAAATTGATTGATGGCTGATACACGTTTTTTGTCTCCCTTGAAACACATAGTTCTCCAGAAGGTATAATGGTGCTTACGGACTAAACCAACGACGATTTTGGGCCAACTTTTTAACCAGCAGTAGCGTACAAAATATCGAAATAAAAATTAAATTTTAAAATTGAAATTAAATATCAAAATCAAGCTAAAGAGCGAGATTGAGCTAAAATTAGATCATCGTTGATGTTTTGAATTACAACAATGTTTTGAATTACGACAATACCGCATTTAAAACCAGAGAAATATTATAATTTCTCTGCATACGAGCGAAAAAAAATATTGTTAAAGTCGTCACGAGATGTTACTGTATTTCCACGTGGATGATCGATAGAAAAAAAACAATTCATAAAAAAACGCGGTGTCGGATGTCGGTGATTTGTCAAAGGGTTTTTTTCTTTCGTCGAAATAAAATTAATAATCACACATTATCCGATAAATTCTACCTCTGAAATGATTTAATTACTTGATTTATTTCGACGAGAGAAACAATTGAAGAATAAAAAAATCCGTTTGATGTGACCGACAACACCCCGGGTTAGCAAAAATCGTTGGATCACCCATACTAATACATGATATATTCTCAGTAACTGCGCATTACGGGGAAGTAAAAATAATAATTCTTTGATTTTTTTTTGATCTTAGTGCCTATCTTCGTAAGTCAAAACATCTTCGACAAACAAAAGTCGAGGATTACCTGTATGTGATTGTTGATGATCTAATTTTAGGTCAATCTCGAAAATTTATTTAAATTGTGCATGTTCTGTTTTAACTTTCAATATTTAATTTTAATTTTAATATAATGATTATAATTTTATTTTGATACTCGAATTTAGTTTTAATATAATAATAATAGTTTTAATTTTGATATTTAATTTCAATTTTTAAATTTAATTTTTATTTCGATATTTTGTACGCTACTGGTTTTAAAAGTTGGCCTGTGGGCCATTCGTTGGCTTGGTGCGTACGCACCATTAGACAGAGACAAATAGTTCATTGTTGAATATTTGCTGCAGTGTTTACCAAACTGTTTGGTCCAGACATCGATTTTTTGATTATTGTTTATGTTAATTCTGAGTTAAAAACGTCTGTAGGAATTTAAAAAGTAAACCGGGACATTTGGGCGTTCCGAGAGGTTTGTTCGGGACACCGGGACACGAGACTTAAAACTGGTGACAATCCCGATTAATCGGGACGCCTGACAACCCTACTCATAGCCGATATGAGTGAACGAGTCTGTTTTTTTTGTACTTCGTAGATAAAACTACAGGTTGGTCATATCCGAATTTTTTGTGTTAACATTAATTATTGACATATTGAAATAGTGGTAAAAGTATGCCATTAACACACGTTTGGAACCCCGTTTCAATAATTCGACTCTTCCCAGTGTTTCTTCCTTGATTTGCTCGATTTGATTTTGTATTGCAGAATTCAGTTCTTATACAGAATACAGAGTGCGTGACTTTCCTTCGTAAATGTTTGCCTCACAAATAAATATCACACATGGAAATGTCAGGTGAATGGGCAGGCCAGGTGACCACTGAAGCGTGAAAGTAGCCGATTATGGAACGCTCGAACTGCAGCCAGTAAAGCTGTGCTTGCCCCGTCTTGCTGGAGCCATATGTATGTACATACATATACATATACGTATGTACATTTTCCTTATTGACTCCTCGTCTTCGAAGTCCTGATTCAAAGTTGAATCCCGTCTTGGAGTGGGGAATCGAAAAACCCAACCTCAGGTCCCCCTCTCTCTAGATCAGTGCTACTCAAACTTTTTCAGCTGGCGGACCAGTATATATTTTTCAGTAATTCTCACGGACCAGCATCATATTTTAAAATAAAAAGGTTATATACTCGTATGTATATGGTTGAAAACTCGTAAACAAATAAAAATAAAATAAAATGTAATTAATAAAATTTATTTTATTGAATTCAAAGAAGTACAATATGTACATATATACTCAGACAAAGATAAAAAATGAAAAAAAAATAATGAGACATACATATGAGCTTGTTTTTTATTAGATAACTTATCAAGTCACGGTTTAATCGAAGACAATGCCACATGCAATGGATCATAAATATCCACACAATGACGATGCTTTGTATTAATTATACTCATGGTTGAAAAACCAGTCTCGCAAAGGTAAGTTGATGCAAATGGTAAAAAAATTTTCACTGCAAGTTCATAAATATATGGAATTCTACTTTTAATTTGGTCCAAAAGCCTGCAAGTGAAGTTGTGGTTTCAAAACATTTTTTTTAATTCTTGATTTGCAGTCAGATCAATTAGTTTATCTTCCAAATTAGGTGATATATCATCATTCCGTGGTAAAAATGGATTTCGTATCCATCCTTTTCCCTTTCGTGGATCGTCATCTGGTGGAAAATAGAAATCGAATCGCTCTGATAAATTTGTCAAAGACAACTGATTACATCGCGAAAAAGATCAGCCAAATTGTGAAACATGTCATAGCAATATTTTGAAGTACGAATCTTCCATGAGTTTAGTTTTCGTTTCAACCTAACTGTGTTGTCTGCTATTGTATAACAATATGACATTCTTCCTTGCATGGATAACTTAAGATCATTCAAAATGCAAAAAATATCTGTCAAATAAGCTAGCTTGGCTATCCAGACTATATTTTGAAATAGTCCTGACATAAGCTATTGTTTTATTTTTTCAATTACGTCTTTCTTCGCGGACCGGCTACCGAATTTATTTATGGAATACGTATATATTTTACACTAATGAAAATTTATATTTTTTAGACGATAAAAGTAATTGTCAACGTCATGTTATGGACAACAAAGCTTACAGTAATATTATTAAAGACCTTGCATTGAATTATATAGTAATAATATTATATAATGCGGATGATTCAAAGCTCTATTTGAGTATAGATTCTGAACGTTCTTGCGATTTTTTACAAGAGGATTTATGTATGTAAATGCTCTTCTTGCTTAGTTGTTAACTAACCGTTTGCCTCTATCCCCTAGAGTCTAGGGGATAGATCTAGACCTAATGGGAAACTTTCATTGTATCAAGGGAACGTTAGATAAATTATTTAATTGATTTTAAACAATATCCTGTGCTTCTAATCAATTGATTTATCTCAACAAAAATTTAGAAAAAGTAGGTTTTTATCATATCTCCTCTCTTTTTCGGAAATAATTTCGATTTTTTTACTATTTAAAAAAAATAAATACTCATTATTCACATATTGAAGTTTATTTAAGTCAGTTATCATAATTTTTGACTGATTAACGAGAATTCAAAGTTGCCGTTTCGCTCAAAAGTCATCTTTGTATGGGGAAAGCATCATTTTCAGAAAAATCGTTATCCATTTCATGTTCCTGTGATTATTAATCTTACTTGTGCATTCATAATACTTTGTATATCTATCAGACTTTCTTGCAATACAATATAAATCAATATCAATTGCATTCACACTAAATGCATCAATCACACAATCTGGAATATTTTGATTTATAATATCATTAAACTTACATATACTTGTGAAACTACTTCAAAATCTCAATATATACATACTGTATGTCGTGATCATTATCTTGTATTTCATTAGAAATATCATGTATTTTGAAAAGATTGAGATTTCCAATAAAAGCAATAATTATATTTTTACACGTTATAAGATTACAACATTTTCCTTGTAATTGTTAACAAATCAAATTTCTCAATTTTACACCAACCATCTCTTCCCAAAATTGGTTTTCACTCATAAAGAATACAATACAGTGTACCAAAGTATAACAACACGATTAGAACTTCTGTGTGTATTAGAAAGCGCCCAAAATCCTCCTCGTTTTCCTCACATATGTATGTATTTGTCGAAAAAGGCGATCTCGAAGTGGACTTACTTTAATGAAATTTATTGTTTTTATTATAATATTAAGAGAGCCATGTAAACTCCTTCCAAACCTTATTTAAAACATATTTGCGATAAGTCCTCGATATTTGCCAACCATTGAAGCAGCCCCATCAGTTGCACAAGCATTTTCCTTAACTATTTTCTGAAATGCAAACGTATATTCAGTTCGATGACAAATAAAACATTTAAGTTTTTCTTTCGATATTATTTATATATAAAAAAATTATAATTTTATTCTGACCGTGCTTTCCCTAGAGCTCGTTATGCCTTCCCAAAAGTAGAATTTTGGTTTGTGCCTCCCTTGAGAGGGTCTGGGCCTTCCAAGGGACCACGTGGACCCAGGTTGAGAAACGCTGGTTTAGAAGATAATTGAATCCAAAATTTAAAAAAAGAGGACATCTGTGTATAAGAAGGAAGTACCACTTATGTCATGTCGTGACAAAAATATAACGTCATGTCGATAAGCATTTCAATAATTGACACTAAGTTTCGGTGTGATAGAATTAACGGTATTCGAATTACATATCTATAAAACATGATAAATAATCGATTCTGAATTCAAATCAGTAAAATTTTCACATGAGGATTTCATAAAAGAGCCTGTTTTCTCCAGATAAATAAAGCAACATGGCAGAAATACCTTTTTTTTCTTCTCAAATAAAGGAATAAGCATTTCCTTCATTGCAATTTCCATGCTTTGGAAACTCAACTTAGTAAATCCTGGTTTCAGCACTGAAGTTGAAGTTGAATTTCACCAAAACTCTGCCAAATGCCATGAAATAGAGATAATGGATAAAATAAAAATAATTTCAACATGCACAAAAAAATAAAGAGTGTTAGTGGTTGCATTAATAAAAACAACAACAAATCTTTGTATTTGAAAAACAAAGATGGAAAATTTGCAAGCAATACGGTTGAAAAATGCAATATTTGGAAGGAATATATAGAAGAAAATTTTCAAACACAACGTATTGAACCAGAAATAAGGGAAGGATTTCAAACATCAAGTCTGAGTATATTAAAATCTGAGGTTGAAAATGCAAACAAAAAGGCCAAAAATAAAAAAGCTCCAGGAAAGGATTCTATTCCTGTAGAATTATTAAAATTATTGGACGAAGAAGGCATTCGAATACTGACGAAACTTTTCAATCAAATATATGAAACTGGTAAAATCCCTCAAGAATGGTTGCAGTCAACGTTTATTCCATTACCAAAAAAAAAAATAAGCCAACCGGCTGCAATGACTATAGATTGATAAGTTTAATGAGCCACACCCTTAAAATACTTCTCAAAATCATCCAAGAGAGAATAAGGCGTAAGTGCGAAAGTATGATAAGCGATTCGCAATTTGGATTCAGAGGAGGGTTGGGAACAAGGGAAGCGTTGTTCTGCATGAACGTACTCCTACAAAAGTGCAGGAGTACGTTACAGGACTTTGAAAAAGCATTTGATAGAGTGGAACATGATAAATTAATCCATGCACTAAACCAAACCGGTATAGATGCAAAGAATATCGCCCTTTTGAAGAACCTATATTGGAACCAATCTGCTGTCGTGAAGGTTGAAGACTTGGAAACCGAAAAAGTAGAAATTAGTCGAGGGGTACGGCAGGGATGTGTATTGTCGCCCATGCTCTTCAATCTGTATTCGGAAATGGTGTTCAACCAGGCAGTCGATAGTCGAATAGGAGTAAAAATAGGTGGCGAAATTATAAATAATATCCGTTTCGTTGATGATACGGCAATATTGACAGAGTGCTGAAGACCTACAATTGTTATTGATCACAATTGATCATTCATGTCAAAAATGGGGTCTGTCTATTAATATCAACAAGACAAAATCAATGGTAATATGTAAAGAAAAGACGGATCCATTAAACCTGAGTGTGCGCGGACAAATGATTGAACAGGTCGAACTATACAAATACCTAGGAACAATGATCAATACGGAAGTCAGTTCCGAAATGGGGATAAGAAGAAGGATCGAAATAGCAAGAAATGCCTTCGGCAGCATGAAAAATGTTTTATGTTGTCGAAGGTTGTCTATGAAATTGCGTTTAAGAGTCCTGCACTCCTATGTTTGGTCGGTGTTGCTGAACGGATGCGAAACGTGGAAACTGTTAGTGACATCTATGAACAGGATAGAGTCCTTTGAAATGTGGTATTACAGGAGGATGCTAAAGATCTCTTGGAAGGAGCATGTAAGAAACGAAACAGTACTCCAGCTTCTTCATAAAAAGAGAGAGCTTCTTGACACGGTGAAGCGCCGTAAGATGGAATACTTTGACCACATTATTCGCGACCCCAAATATGGCCTTCTACAAACAATCATAGAAGGGAAAATAGAAGGCAAACGGTGGCTTGGGAGAAAGAAGCTCTCTTGGCTCCGGAACATCAGGTCATGGATGGGACTCGGTCTCGAAAAGCTATTTCGGCTTGCCCATGATAAGGAAGAATTCGCACGGGCCATAAACGATGTCTGCCCATGGTAGTCGCCTACGTCTGAATACGGATTCGGCATTAGAAGAAGAAGAAGAAGAATATTAGATTTTGAACTGATGACTGCAAAAGCCAAAAATCTGTAAAAATTGCACATTTTTTTAAATGCTCATATCTCTTAAACGAGATTAAGTCAACAGAAATCATTAAGTGGGTCAAATTTAGTGAAGAATGATTAGTCTCCTATACGGTAAGAAGAAAAAGTGATTTTTTTAAGCCGAACCTCAATACGAGAAAGTATGTATTGTAGTACAGAATGGTCAGAACACGGGATGAAGTCAGTATAAATTAATCTACTACATACGCGATAAAGTCTCAAGTTCAATTTCAATTTCTCAAAGTTCAGAAGTGCACGTTCAAGTTTATTCGAATATACAAGTGTATTTATAAAAGTATAATACAAAGAGTCAGTGTATAAAGAATCTCTTTCATTTTTCCTGACACATAAATTGAACGTATATAAGTTGAAGTGCAACCATATAACAAAATTTGGTGACAACGCATAGTGTAGTCGTTTGCAGATCTGCCTAGACATTCACGAGCTTAATATTTTCCGAAAAACTATTAAAACATCATCGTTTTATATTGTTGAATATCTAAACTTTGACGTACTGTTAATACAATTTTATTTAGTCGTGTCACACTTAATCAATCTTGGGATTCGTGATATGCGTGCGTTTGTCACTTCCAGATTGGAGTTCAATTGTGGTCTAATCGAAAGCTTTATTGATAATTTTTTATGGAATATTATTCAAAAAGGTATTTTCTAATATATTTAGTTAAAATTTTATCAAAAATATTATTTATTTCTTTTGCAGAAATTTTGATTAGAACATTCACCTCCCTAGTTTGATATCTATAAATCAATGTTTGTCTGTCTGTCTGTCTCGAATAGGCTCCTAAGCCACTGAACCGATTACGATGGAACTTTCAGGATTTGTTGTATGTATGTCCGGAAAGATTACTGTGAAAAAAAACGGGAAAATACCTCTGAATAATAATATTCGTAATTACAATTCGTAATTTGTATTATCGACGCGAAAGTTTCATGCGCTATTGTTGTCAAGGAAATTTGTTTGTAGACAACCACGACAACCAGTTGGTTTTTTGAAAAGACGTTTGATCTCCAACCATCATTTGAAACGCGATATACAAGTCCGCAAACTCCAAACATTATTTGAAACTAGACGTCTGCCAACTGAAGAAAGCAAATTCGTATTGAGTCGCGGGCAATGCAACGGAAAGCGAAAACATTAACAAACACAAAAAAAAAAAGAAACATTTACATTACCAGTGTTTTTATTGATAGGTAAAGTAGGAAACTACCGTTTTATACATTTAAATAAAAAAGGCTCCTAAAACATTCAACCGATTACGATGGAATTTTCAGGATTTGTTGTATGGATGTCCGGGAAGCTGTAGCAGAACAAGCTAAAACTAAATTAACAAGACGCTTTGTAAAAGTACACACCACAAAGGAGATTCTGAAGGTTCATTTATGACAATATTGGCGAAAGACATCAAATCACTAAGCAAAACAAACATTTTGTCATTCGATCACAGTGCGTTGACAAGAGAAAATTATTTAATCGCAACCGCAAATTCTGCATATTCTGGCGAAGCTATGGGAAGAGTATTGGCAGACATGTATTTCCGTAAGTGCAAATATTAAAGGTTACATTGTATATTTACCTATTTACTTTAATTCGACATGTAACGAAAATTTAAGGCGGTGCTAGACATTTCCACTTGATGGGTAAAATAAAATCGGGAACGGGAACGGGAATTGCAGGCGTTATTGTGGCATTGTGGTTCAGCTAGTTTTTTCATAAAAATTAAAAATTTCACTAAGGTTTTTAGAGTAGACCCCCACTCGACCCCGCCATGAATTTAATTAATTACACTAAGTCCTCTATTTACGCGGTTAATTCGTTACGAAATTTTCAGTGTAAGTCGAGGAATTCTTTAATTCGATATATGTATGTATTTATCATATGTATGTATCATTCCTGCATGTCCGCCATTACTGATATTTTTTCGCGTACCACCAACCATCAACCGCGTACCACAGGTTGGGAAACGCTAGTGTATACTAAAGATAATGATTTTAAGTAAAAATAAAAAAATAAAATCACCAAATTTATTTTTTTAATTCTCAACCGCGTAAGTACGAAATCAGGTACGTTGACGACTTACTGTATTAAAGTTGAACTATATAACAATAAGAAACTGCAAAAATTTGTTGCCACAAAGTCTTCGTTTTTTATGTTCATATCTCTATGTTGTCAATTGTTATACCGATAAACAAATTTTGTTTTTTATCATCATTGAAACGTAACTTTTATGATATAATTTTTCCCACGGAATACGAATTTGATAATTAAATATATTAATATATCAAACCTATAGTTTTTTTCTGTGTAAAATGCAGTGTAAACTCAATTCTGTGCGAAAGTAAAGTTTACTATTGAATATTTCATTAGGACGATCCTACCGGCAAACGCTAAAAACTGGTTCTGCTTTCTGCTATGGAAATGCTTAAAATGGTTCGAATCTTTGCAATTGTAATTCAAGTGTGAAAATAAAAAGCTTTTCGTTAATTCGGGGTAGAGTGCTATACATTTTATTAAACCTGTATTGATTATTTAAATAACTGGGACAAATGTTTCGCGGAAATGGAAGTGCATATTTGAATGGGTCATATTACGAGAAATCTCTATATACATACATGAAATCTCTTTGCTTATTTCTAACCACTTGTTTTTTGTTTTTAAAATTACAAGCCCTGCCAATATACATAAGGGGGTTGAATTATTTTAATATTTCACAGATAAAAAAAAATCCTTTAAAAATTCATAGCTGTTATAAACCATAGATCGGGGTATTGTTGTTAATTTCTTAAAAAAACAATTATTTGCCGTCGTGCTGTATACATAATGTGACCATTTATTTTTGTCCTCAAAACGGGACATCTACCAATTTTTACGTCATAGTATGTGTATTCAAGAAAACGTGTATTTTTTATTTATTAATAAAAAGAACAGGAATCATTTATAACAAAAATTCTAATATTATTAATAACAAAAATTCTATTAATAACTGGCTTACCTCGATAAAATAAACGAATTTTTGTTACCAATCCACAAGAATAGTCGAAATATGATTTTTCTAAGTGGAATTTTATTTAATTCTCATATAAAGACAATTTAATATATTATCCCTATTGATTCAATTCAGATTCGTGTAAATACGAGTAAATACTAGTACGAGCTTTTAGATAGCAATTTTACCAATTTAAAATTCAGCACACTTCCAATGAACCCTTTTAAACGAAAACAAAAAATAGTGTGGAACACTATCCAAATAAACATGTTTCAATAGAAAAAAACTCAATATAAAATCGTATTAACAGTGGGAAAAAATCCCAAGTGAAAATACGTAATTTTGACATTTGATTTGAACTGTACAACTACTATATATATATATATATATATATATATATATATATATATATATATATATATATATATATATATATATAATTCAATAAATATGCTCTCTTTTTGAAAACGGGACATTTCGACGTCCCGAAGCTGTGCTTGGGGACAACGGGACAGGCTACCTAAAAACGGGACGTATGGTCACTTTATGTATACACTGATAGCCAAGGTGCCGCTCATTGTTACATTGTTGTAAATCCTTTGTAAAAAAGGTTCGGCAAACCTTTAACAATGCATTTACAACATTTGAACAATACCCGGCACCCTCTGGGTCCGAGCATTCAGTGATTTATTTTATTTTTTATTTAGTTTACACCAAGAAGGCCTAACAGGTAAACCCAATGCGCCTTCCTGGCTAAAGACAATTATATAAACATATATGAACACCATCCATATATACACAAATACTTTCACGTATACACAAATACATATAAAAATACACATACATACATACATACACACCCACACATATATATATATATATATATATATATATATATACATATATATTTATTTATATATATATATATATATATATATATATATATATATATATATATATATATATATATACACATACACATACAATACATACATCTATATACCATATACCAACATTATACATCAGTGGCGTATATTGGGTGTGTGCTAGGTGTGCGGCGCACACCCGTGAAAACCAAAGACCACATAAAGTAGTATTTTAATACAAAATAATGTGTTGTTGTATAAACAGGCATTGATGTGTATGGTGTATTTACCGCGTGCGCTAAATGTATGGTGTATGGTGTGGTGTGCAGTCTGCAGCGTGTTGTGTGATGTTAGATGTAGTTTGTGCGCCGCGACGAGAGAATACCTATGCCGTGCAGCAAATTGGTGGGTTTGGTTGGAGTGTGCAGGCGGATATTCGCTTGTATAGGTTTGTTCGCGATATTAAGACGTACGGTGTGCTACGACTTCAGAGCACCGCGCACCGCACCGCACCGCACGATGCGACACGTGGTCTCGTACTTTTTCGCACATTCGTATTTTTATGGTCATTCGTATCTCAGTCATACCTCTAATAACTAATAATGGCTAACAGTGTTCAAGACATTTTAACTATTCCGTTTTCAAATAGAAGTTTTGAGATAAAATTAAAAATAATTAAAGATGGGAAACCGTGTCCGCCTCTTCCAAATTTATCCAGTTTGCATAAAGAAAAAACAAAAGTTTACACTAGACATTTTTGCGTTTCAAATTATAAAAAATTCGAATGGATTACAGGCTGTGAAATTCGATCCAAACTTTTCTGCTGGCCATGTTTATTGTTCTCCAAAGATATTAATGTGTGGAACAAAGAAGGATTTGCTGATCTCAACCATTTGACAGCAGCACTGAAGAAACACGAAGGATCGCAGGCACACGTTCAATCATTTCTTTCCATACAAATGTTTGGCAAACAACGAATCGACGTATTAATTGACAGTCAACGTAAAGCCGAAATAAGTCGACATAATGAACAAGTAAATAAAAATAGAGATGTTTTAAAACGAATTATTAACGCAATAATCTATCTAGGAAAACAAGAACTGTCCCTGCGAGGTCACGACGAGTCATGTAATTCCGTAAACAAAGGCAATTACATTGAATATCTAAATGCTCTTCGAGAATATGATTCTGTTTTAGATACTCATTTAAATACTGCTACTACCTTTCGTGGTACTTCTCCAAGTATACAAAATGACATAATCGAAGCAATCGCTCATGTTATTAAAGTTCATATAAAAAATGAAGTAGAGTCAGCAAGTTTTGTTGCTATTATTCTCGATGAAACTTCAGATATAATGACAAAATCACAGCTCTCAACAGTTTTACGTTTTGTATGTAAAGGCAATGTACATGAACGGTTTATTAGTTTTACAGACGTTAGTGCTGATAAAACATCTAATGGTCTATTCCGTCACGTGGTGAACATAGTTGAAGAATTTAAAATTCAAGACAAATTGGTTGGACAGACTTATGATGGAGCAAGTGTAATGAGTGGACACGTAAATGGTTTGCAATCCAAAGTCCTCAATGCTTATCCTTTTGCTCTTTTTACACACTGTTATGCTCATGTATTGAATTTAGTATTGCAGCAAGGTCTTTCTGATATTAAAGAAAGTAAATCATTTTTTCAAACTTTAAATGGATTGTCTACATACTTTTCAAAATCTTCCAAAAGAGTATTCGCTTTACAGGAATTTGTGACAAAAAGACTTCCCTCTGTAGCACCCACAAGGTGGAATTTTACATCTCGTTTAAGTAGCACAGTACAACAATACAGAAGTCAATTTACAGATTTTTTTCGACATGTTATAGAAAATTGTGAATTATGGGACACAGATACTGTTATAAAAGCACGAGGGTTTTTAGGCTTTTTAGAGGATTTTCAAACAATTAAACTTCTTCAAATTTTTTCAAAACTGTTTGGAATAACTGATGTTTTGTATAACATTCTTCAATCTAAATCTTCGGACGTTTTATATTGTTGTAAAAAAATTAATGATGTTTTGCAGCAACTGAAATACGAAAGGGATAATAATTTTGAAATGTTATGGAATAATTATTTAAATGAAAAAAATGATGATCATGATCGTAGGCCACAAAGATTAAAAAATTATTCAGAAGTAGAAGATAAAACTTCATTTCGTCAATTATATTTCAAAATAGTTGATAGCATAATCGCACAAGTCGAATGTAGATATTCTTCACTTTCCAAATTAGAATATTTCCACCTTCTTTGTAATGATAAATATGACGAATATAAAGAAAATTTTCCAAATGTTTTAATTAATAAATTAAAAGATTTTTATGGATCACTGTTTGATTATATTCGATTGAAAAACGAACTCATTGTGCTATATTCCAGCTCTGAATTTTCAGAGAAACCTGTTCATGAATTAATACAATTCATGACAAAAAATAACCTCGAATCTGGTTTTAAAGAGGTGTTTAAGCTGGGAGAATTAATATTAACGATACCAAGCAGTACAGCTTCAGCAGAACGTTCTTTTTCGGCGCTGAAAAGAATAAAAACTTGCTATAGAGGTACGCAAGGTCAAGATAGATTATGTGGCCTTAGCTTAATTTCAATAGAAAAAAAGTTATTGGTGGAATTAAAACAGAAAGACACATTCTATGCAGACGTGATTGAAAAGTTTATGTCTCAGAAACGTCGCATTGAACTTATGTATAAATAACTAATAAATTAAACATTTTTGTAATGCAAAACGAGTATTTTTTTTTAATTGCTAATTTTATACCCTACGCCCTACGGCATACACAGCACACCCGGTATTAACACCCACCGTCCGCCACTGTTATACATGTATATACACATACACATACAATACATACATCTACATATATACCATATACCAACATTATACATGTATATACACATAAACACATAAATACACATAAATAAAGATAAATTACTAATAAAAAATAGCTTACATATATAAATAAAGATAAAACCTACATACATACACATTATGCTAAATAATAAAATTAAAAAATGAAGAACGGTTATGGAACTGTCTTAGTTCCGCGAAACACTAGTGTTCCGCCGAACCTGAATACGTTTTCCGCGACAATTTCGAAAGGTTTAAACATTGCAACACATTTAAATACCTTCTACTTAATATTAAATGGCGAGTGGTAATCAATTTCCATTGATTAAATTAAATTTTAGAACACCTACATAACTTGAAAACAACTCGTTTGCAATATTTTATAAAAATTAGCAAGGACGATTCCTGGGCTTGGAGTCCATTTTCCGTGACAGCTAAACCAGTAGGCTTAAGTTAGGGTTGCCAGGCGTCCCGATTAATCGGGATTGTCACCGGTTTTAAGCCTTGTGTCCCAGTGTCCCTAATGAACCTTTCGGGACGTCCAACAGTCCCAAATATCAGATATCAAATACAGATCGTTGGAATTACAAAATTTAAAAGTACATTTTTGTACTTTTCTGCATTCATTATTAAAGCCCGGACCCTGAGGGGGCTGTTCATATTGTTCAAATGTTGTAAATGCATTGTTAAAGGTTTGCCGAACCTTTTTTACAAAGGATTTACAACAATTGAACAATAAACGGCACGCTTCCGGTCCTACCTCTATTCATTATACACTGAATAATGGTCAGAGATCCTAAACCATATGCGGTCATACACCCTTAAACCATTAAATGGGGTGAATGCGCAACGACCGGAGAAAAGCACTCCGCGCAATAACTTTCGCCAACTTTCCGACGAACAATGATCATCCCATCCTGCCCAAAGAAATTGAACTTCGATTTTTCAGAAACTACAACTCTTTTACAATCATCGACAGTCCAGTGCCTATGGTTCTTAGCCCAATTTAGATGATTTTTTTGCATTTTAAGGGTAAGAAACGGCTCTTTGGCAAAGTGGTGTGGCCGATATCCATACTCCGAAAGTCACTTCCTCAATTTTTTTTTCCATAAATATCACATGATCTGATACTTGAAGCTCTGCGGTAATTTCTACCGCTGTTTTGAATGGATTTTCTAGCATCATGTGCTTGATATGACGATCTTCGCGAAGACTGGTCACACGTCCTCTTGCGTTCCCAGGTTTTCTCCACAGAGTAACAGTTTCTCGACATTTTTTCAAAAATCGACAAACCGAGCCCTCTCCAAACGCATAGAAAAATTTGCTTCGAATAACGTAATAATTTTTGATTTTAAAACAATCGACATCTGTTTTGAGTTATCCATTTTTGCGAGATGTTTTGCGCGATGACGTCCAACAAAAAACTGTCGAACCTTAAACACTCGCATTGTTTCAAATATCGAGTACATGAAGTGCGCCATACCTAAAAATAAAAATGAAAACAATCGAGACAGAATTCTGAGAAAAAACCCAAATTGAATGTACTATGCCGTCATGCGGCATTTTTACTAACCTCTTCTCACCTTCACGTAGTATGTATTATGCCTACGACGTATACCCTTAAGTCTGGAGCTGCATTCAATATATTTATTTATTTTAATTCAGCTTTTAAAATGCTATCACTTGAAAGTTCAATCAAGTTTTCCTTTTCCTTGATTGATAATGACGTAGCTGTCCGAAAATGTTCATTATCAAAAGGGTTTTAAATCCAATTATTTGTTTCTTCAGGTTTGGAGAAGTACTGCGTAAAAGACGATTTCAGCCCCATTAAATATTCAATTTTTTATCATGTACAGACCCATGACAGGAAGTTCTTACCACTAGCGTAAAACTCGTTTTTTGTCGATTTTGTTAAATTTTAGAACAGGAAATGAAACAAAACTTTTTATTTTACACACATAATATATTCATCAATAATATTTACAAAAAAAACTGTAATTAGCTTAATATTTAGTTGTCCCTCCCCTATTTGTTATAACAGCCCAAATTGATCTCTATGCATGACTGTATTGTTTTTTGATTTTTGAATTATTTTTCCATGTATCTATTATTTTTTCTTTTAAATTATCTAACGTAGTATTAGGGCTGTTATAAAAAATACTTTTTAATACCCCCAACAATTTTCAATTGGATTTAAATCCGGTGAATTACCTGGCCATAACAAAATTCGAATATTTTTTGTGGTCAGGTAGTTGTTAATTGTTTTGGCCGTGTGACATCTTGCATAAAAATGTAATTATGTGCATCCATCCCTTCTGATTCAAAATAAGGCAAAAATACGTTCAACAATTTTTTTTTGTATTGATCCTGCCCCAATGTACGGGTCCAGCCCCTTATGGGCCCAGCCCCTTTTCCACTAATAATGGACCACACCATACAGATGCATTATATTTTATTGTTTGAATGGTGCATTCGTCGCTCAGCTTCTCGGAAGGTCGTCTTCTGATGTATTGGACAACATCTGTCATTGTCCTTAGAATTGTTTCGTCAGAGAAACAAACCTAAAATGAATGAAAAATTAGTACATAGGAGGTTATCAAGTATTTTTTAGTTTAATATTAATATTTAAACAATACCTTTTTCCAATCATCAACAGTACATTGCTGATGTTCCTGAGCTTTTTTTTTCATCGTTGGTGTCAATTTTGGCTTTTTTATGGGAGTTCGGCTCTTGACGTTAACTTCACGAAATCTACGTTGCATCGTCCTTGTGGAAATATCGATACCCTCTTGGTTCAGAATAGCTTGAATGCCTTTATTAGGCACCTTACGGTTCTCCAAAGCTATGGTGTGGTTTTTCGTTTTCTCCCACATTTGTCGTATAATGTAGCAGTTGGAGACACTCCCGATTGCACCAATTGTGCAATATGGGCTACCGTAGGGTGAGAAACATGATTTTTTTTTGCAATTTGTCTGTAACTATATGCCTTTTCACTAATAAGCGTTGCAATGGCCACTTTCACATCTTCTGAAATGGTTTTTTTTTGAGCCATTTCAAAAATAAGTTTTTGATTAAAAAATCAAAAAATATATTAAAGCGAACGTAAAAACACAATAAATTATACACAGTAATATTAATTTATAACTTATATTTAAAATATTTAAAAAGAATTAAATCTTAAGTCTATTTTTAAGTCAATAATTGTTAATTTACGCAGCGTCTTAACAGGGCGAAAACTGACCGTGAACTGATTCTTTGTTTCTTTCATCCCCAGTTTCAAAAATTTCGGTTTTTTTTTACCACCACATGTGGGTTGCTATTCAATCTATCTACCAGTGTTAAAATAAATACGTGTTTCCCACATGTTTGTCAAATACCGAGACAAAAAAATCTTGTTGTCGGATAAGAAATTATGTAAGATTTCAAATACTGCAGGTTGATCATTTTCGATACACAGCTTCCAAATATCAAATTTTCTAATCATATTTTCAAGTTTATCCGCAACATTAACCCTGAACTTAAAAAATGCATTGAACACGGGTCGTGTAATCCGTATCAATGTATATGTTACACCGAATCCGTGAAATTGTCTATTACACGCATTCGGCAAGAGAATTGCCGAATGCGTGAAAAATGCAAGCACGTTGCCCAGTTCGCGGATTCGGCAAATTCTTTGCCGAATGCGTGAACTGGACAGCGTGTTATATTATAACCAAGTGTCAAAGTGACAGCTGAATAAGGATGTTTAATTTAGTTTAATTTACATATTATTATGTATAATATGACTACATACATATGTTTCGATGATCTCATATAACTTATAAATAAATTAATGCTATTTTTATACATTTTGATCAATATTTTAACAGTCGGAGTTTTATACCTTGTGAAGAATCAGTATTATATTATAAATATTTAATTTCATTACACATGTCCCAGAACATAGCTCTGGGCTACACCAACCAGACCAATTGTACATATGAAAATGTGAGCGACTAAGAAATCACCCGGTGTGAAACGCTGTATCTAACTGCATACGCTTCTCCGGAGTCCAGAGATGCATTTGTCTTGAGGACCAAAACAGCCCTGCATGTATCCCATTAATTATATATTAGAGTATTGTAATGATATTACTTTGGAAAAAATATGATTTATTAAATATATTTCGAATTGACATACGACGGGCTGAAAACCAGACTGGTACAAGTGACATTTTTAAAAAAAATCTTTTTTTTTCGGATCGGATTTTTTTTTACATAGGTTTATACGAGTATATAATAATTTTATACCCATGCGATGATGTTTCATCGGGCTATTCACTAGTATTAGATAAATAGCAGAAATCTTTTAGTTTTTCTGTTCTGACGGTATCTATTCCACGTCTGCATGTGATGAATCAATCTGAGTGTTAGAAAATTATCGATTGAAGACAAATTGATTGATGCCTGATACACATTTTTTGTCTTCCTTCTACACGTAGTCTTCCAGAAAGTATAAGACAGAGACAAATAGTTCACTGCTGCAGTGTTTACCAGACTTTCTGGTCCAGACATCGACTTTTTGTTTATATATTATGTTAATTCTGAGTTAAAAAACTTCTGTGGGAATTTAAAAAAGTAGTAAACCGGGACATTTGGGCGTCCCGAGAGGTTTGTTCGGGATACCGGGACACTGGACTTTAAACTGGTGACAATCCCGATTAATCGGGACGCCTGACAATCCTAATTATGTCCGATGTTTATATCATTAATTTTTATCTTCGTGAAAATTGACGTGTATAATAAATGTATATAGCGCTTTAAAGCTCAGGTTCCCAAACTTATTTTCCCCGTGGACCCCTAACCCAGTATTTTATCCTTCGTGGACCCCCTCCCCCAGGATGCCTAATAGTGAAATTAGTAATAGTGTAATTAAAAAAAAATATGTATATTTTTTATTCTTATCGATATTGAATTTTTTTTTAATGAAAATGAACAAATCAAAACACTGTTAATGAGAGGGATGAACCTGATGCTCCTATATCAATTGGTCAATAGTTGGGTTCAAATTCGTAAGGTACAGTCGTAAATCTCCACGTTCAGTGATTTGCAACCGATTTCTTTTTTTCGTAAGAAAATTGGTAACTGCACTAAAACCTCTTTCCACGAGGTACGAAGTAGGAAATGCTATCAAAAACTTACTTGCGATAGCCCACAATACAGGATAAGCAACAAGGATATCTTTCTACAGCCAGAAATGCTGGTAACCCTCTCTAAACTGTACCTTAAGTTCTTTGTTTGTGCTTAATCCAATCAATTCTTCTTGTACTGTGTATTAAAACCCGCATTATTTTTATTAAATTTGATTCCATTGATTCCGGTCCGTGGATACCCATTTACATCTCGTGGACCCCCATTTTTTACTAACCTCTTATACGTTTCACATAGTTTTCGTGTAAGTGGTAATTTATTTTTCTTCCTGTCAGGGACCCCCTGGCAGTCCTCACGAACCCCCGGGAGTGCGTACGGATCACTTTGGGAACCTCTGCTTTAAAGTAATAAAAATTTAACCGTAAGCAGAACTTGGTGGTGATCTATGGTTTGTTTGGATTAGCTATAATTTTTATACCTGCTTTCTATTGGATTTCTAAATATGTAATTCTAGTTGGAAATTTTGTTGGCTTTCAACAGATCGTCAGCACTCAAAGGGTTAAAGATCGTTATCGAACTGTTCTCGAGTGTCAAATTCAAGTTATGTACATATTTATTGGAGCGCTAACGTGGTAAATTTAAAAATTCACTCAAAAATCCATACCGGATCAGAAGGAAACGGTATCGATTACCCGAATTTCAATCATCGACTGTATGTACATTTGACAGTCGAAGACTTAATTGCGATAATGTTTATTAATTATATAAAAAATATTTCTATATTTTACTAGCCTCTTCTTAGTTCGGATTGCGTACGTATTAATGCGCATCTGCGCAGATGATCCAGCTGTAGATTTGGAATAGGGTTGCCAATAATTCCGGATTGAACCATGTCGTACTGTCACTGTCATAGGTCAAGCCTGTTTAAATTTTTTTTACTGAAACGTATGTTCTGTGATGTGGGGAAAATATATATTCTATATTCCAGCTTTCATATTTAAATTCAGCATGTGTATGTATGTACATATATTGATAATACCATACTCGTTATGCAAGTGCCGAAGAAATCTCTTCTGCACTATCTCGATGAATAAACTTAGTTAGTTACTAGGTGGAAAGTCAAAATTATAAACTGAAATGAAGTGTTACGGGGACGAGTAGGAGATGGTATATGTAATTTATAAAAAAAATTAATGTTTATTTTTTATTTTCCAAAAGAAGCATTTTGTGTAGACGAGATCTATGCAGACATGTTTTGAGATGCGTGATACAAGTCTCGAACACAAAATTACTAGTTACAAGTTACCAGTTTAATTCGGCAGTTTAATCACAAGTGGGGTTCAATATGGCTGACATGAGTAGATATACAACAAGGATATTAATTTCAACCAATGACAGAATTTTGGTAAAACAATTGGCATTCATGCGTAAGTCTTAGTATTTGATATATTTGTCCTTTGGGGGTATCACGAAATGGTTGAATAAAAACACACAATTAGTCATGCAAATTAACCCTTTGAGTGCTGACGACTTTTCTGTTGAAAGCCCGCCACGCTTAAAATTTCGCCAACATTTCCAACTAGAATTATTTAGAAATCCAATAGAAAGCAGGTATAAAAAGTGTATCTTATCCAAACAAACACTAGATATCTACCGCTGAGGATTTCGAGTTTTGTAAATGTGTGTTTAAACTCTTTAATATATCTTGAAACAATATAAAATAAACAAAAGAAGTCTATTAATGAATTTGTTTTTCCAAAACTAGTTGCATCTTCTTCATTGTTGCTAAAATTTAATGCTCACAATCTAAATGCCAAGCCACAATCTAAAATACTCGGCAGTTGGGGTTTCAATGGAGAAATTCTGTGTGGTTATAAATTCAGAAGTTCCGGTGTAAACCAGTCTTTATAAACATTGACACGGATTACACCAGCCATGTTCAATGAATTTTTTTTTCGATGCTACCAAAAAAGGCTTAGTGGGCAGTATTCTTGTTTATTTTTTACATACTTAAAAATAAACAAGAATATTTACATTGGTAAAATGCCAATCGGCGTTGGTCAGAATTCAAAGGATTAAGAGGAATAATGATATGATGTGATAACACTGAGCAACAAAAAATCACGTTTTTAAGTTACCGGAGCGGAGACGAACCAATCTTCACTAACTTTGACCCACTGAATTCGAATATGATAATGATTTTTGTTGGCTGGTGATTGTTTACGAGATAAGAGCGTTTAAAAAAATGCGCGAGTTTTACAGTTTTTTGGCTTTTGTTTTTTATTAAAAATATATTTTTGACTTTTAAAATTCACTAGTCAATTAATTACAACTATTTTAAGGCAATGAAATATCACAATCAATAGGAAAAACATCTGACTATTGATTGCAATACTCAATTTGAGCACAGCAATACAAGATTTTGAGTTAAAGACCGCAAAAGCCAAAAAACTGTAAAATGATCACCAACCAACAAAAATTATTATCATATTCGAATTCAGTGGGTCAAAGTTAGTAAAGATCGGTTAGTCTCCGCTCTGGTAATTTTTTTTGTTGCTCAGTGTAATAAAAACAATATTTTAAGTTTTGGATATTTGACATATGTATCCTGTGAAGGTATCGAGAAATGGTTGAATGGATATGCAGATAAAGAGGGATAATAATATTTGAGATTACAAATATGTAGTGGGACAATTCAAATAACAGTCTCGAGACAATTAAGGCATTGAAAGTTTCGTAAATAATAAGATATCAAAATTAAGAGAAAAATATCAATTAAACGTGCGTTTAAATAATTAAGATTAGATAATACGTGAGAAAAAAGAGTAATATATTATAAATACATAGTACATAGGTTTGTAAGATATTTACCACATAACAGTAGTGACAACCCTATCGTGAGCGGTTACTTGCTGCAAGCAACCGTGTCAATCGATATTGCAGGGCAGCGTTTCCCAACCTGTGGTACGCGGTTGATGGGTGGTGGTACGCGAAAAAAAATCAGTAATGGCGGACATGCAGGAATGAATGATTTACAATCATAAAAATAGAAATATTTTTTATATCTAATATATAATTTCGAAAGAGACTTTGTAAGTTTGTGTCTTTGTTTGGGAACTTCGAAAACAAAATAAAATTTCCATGGCGACAATTCAATTGGTTGAACATTATATTTTTTTCGATTCAAATAAATTTAATAAAAAATCAAATGAATATTTACTATTAGATTCGCCATGCTTAAGCTGTTTATATTGCAAATATTGAGCGAAGCCGAGTAAAACAACTAGTAATTAATAAAAATTATCTTAATCAGTCAACGTCGACTTTAATATGTACAGTGGATGATCGAAAATCTGGCAATTTATACGTTTTCCCGAGATCCGGCATGGATTTTGGAGTGCATTTTTAAATTTACCGCGTTCACGCTTCTATAAATAAATAACTTGAATTTGACACTTGAGAACAGTTCGATAATAATCTTTAATGTTGCAGATAAAATTGAAAGTACATATGATTAGAAAATTAGATTTTTGGAATTTATGTATCGAAGATGATCAAACTGAAGTATTTGAAACTTAACATAATATACTGAAAACAAGAGTCGTATGTCTCGGGATATACGTGAAAAAATAATTGAATATTTAATAGAACTGGTTGAGAGAGCTTTCTCTTCATATGTTTTAATAAGACAAATATAGAAATGGATTGAAACCAGCTCCAGACTTAAAGGTAAGTTCGGCATCAGTTGAACCAAATTAAAAAAAACTAAGTACAAGGATTTCATTAAATTTATTTTGTATGGAGATTTAATGAATAGAAAACATATTATATGTACTTTGTAATTTTCTGTTTTTAGTAAAACCATTTATCAATAATAGAAGTATGACAGAATAGTAGATAAATATATAAAACTTTGAGCATTTTATAATTGTGAATCCGCAAATAACTTTTTTCCACAAAATTTCTTATCAAAACAGATCTTCATATGCTACATATCCTGTCTTCACAATCCTTACCATGCAAATACTACATATATATATATTTTCCTCACTGCGATGGAATTTTGCTCGTGTTGATTCTGAATTGGTTTATAATGAGGTTCGTTCAATTGACTGGCGCCAAATGTACCTCATGAATACTGGTGATGCTGTTGAATATTTGTATTATACACTTTATAATATTTTTGACAGTCATGTTCCTCGGTTCATCAGTTATCCTAATTCGGAACAACATCGGCGGGTATTTCCGCCGTGGTTTGGGTGCAAACTTATAGCTGATGTTCGTGCAAAATGGTTGTCTCATAGAAGATGGAAACGTAGCCAATCATTTTGTGACTATGAGAAATTCCGGACTCTTAGGAAGATCGTGAAACGTGGTGTGAGTGAGCGATATACTGTCTATCTTAATGAGATGGAGAGTGCTATTGCGGTTAATCCTAACCACTTTTTCAGATTTATTAAGAGTAAGCATATTTCACATGGTCTTGAGCATTCATTCTCATTTGGTAATAAAAGTTTTGACGGTCCTGAGATCGCCAATGCTTTTGCTTCATTTTTTAGCTCTGTCTTTGACCAGAGAAAACCATCCCTTAATGCTAGTTTGGCTTCACAAATTGGTACTGAGGGTGTCGGTATAGACATTCCGCGGGTATCGCTGGGAGATGTTAGGATGGCTATTATGAAGCTGAAGGGGTCTGTTGGGCCTGACGGTGTGCCCCCTGACGTATTAAAGGTATGCTGTAATTCGCTTTTAGAGCCTCTTCAGTTTATTTTTAACCTTATTCTTGCTTCTGGTAATTATCCTGAAAAATGGAAATTATCTAGAGTCATTCCTATTCATAAGAGTGGCTCTAAAAATGAGGTTGAAAATTATAGACCTATTGCTATTATCTCGGCTATTCCCAAAATTTTTGACATCATCCTTCACCGTTTGATTCTTGCGCAGTTTAAAAGATTATTGTGTGATGAGCAACATGGTTTTACACCCTGTCGTTCCACTACCACTAATCTCGCCTGCTTCACACATTTGATCATGTCTAAAGTTGACGTTGGTCAGCAAGTTGATGTAGCCTACTTTGACTTTCGTAAAGCCTTTGATCAAGTCAATAATGACGCTCTTTTGATCAGGTTAGCTGAAGTGGGTTTTTCAACGCGTCTTCTTAAACTCTTTGCTTCTTATCTTAGTGATAGGAAGCAATTTGTTAGATATGGTCTTTATGAATCTCCTTCATTTTTTACTCGATCTGGTGTTACTCAGGGGTCCACTTTAGGCCCATTACTATTTACAATTCTTATTAATAACCTCCCTAGAGTTTTATGTAATGCATCATGTCTCTTGTTTGCTGACGACGTTAAATTATTTTTTGCTGTCAAGGATGAGAGGCAAGCCTCTCTCCTTCAAGCTGATATTAACGCTGTCTTGGAGTTCAGTTCTAGTTTAGGCCTTGAACTTAATTTAAACAAATGTGCAATTATGAGCTATGGACGTGCACATTCGCTCTATTGTCACGGATATTCCATTAGATCCGTCTTGTTGAAGCGTGTGGAATCTATTGTCGATTTGGGTATCACTTTTGATCCTCAGCTCACCTTTCACAACCATATCAAGAAAGTCGCTGACGTTTCCTTTCGTCGACTTGGATTTGTTTTGAGATATGCAAGATTATTCTCCAATCCTTTGTCTTCTCGCTTGCTTTTCAATTCGCTTGTGAGAAGTAAGCTAGAGTATAATGCGATTGTGTGGAATCCGCATGAAGCAAATTACTCTCTGATGATTGAGAAAGTGCAAAAAGCATTTCTTCGTTTCCTATATAGGAAAGAATATGGGTATTACCCATATCTCTACCCCACTCCTTTCCTTTTGGGCATGCTTGGGTATAATTCCCTTGAACTTCGGAGAAACTTCTCATTAATTCGTTTCGTTCTCCTGCTCTTACGTGGTAATACGTCATGCCCGTTGTTGCTGGAGCAGTTGGGACTTTATGTCCCTAATCACTATGTGCGTGGTAGACATCATCATTTGCTGGCTGTACCTCCTGCCCGCACAGTCCTTTTTCGAATGGCTCCTATTCCAAGAGCTATCCGACTTCTTAATGAAATCGTTGCTGCCGAGTCTGAATGTGATATTTTCCACCTTAGTGAGCGTAAATTGTCGGAAATTACTCTAACCCATTTATCTGGTAGTCTGCGCTCATCATTGTTTTCATGATTGATTGTGATTTATGAGTGAAATTTTGATTAACTCTCTTCCATTTGGGCCTTACAGGGATGTTTTGTATTTGTAGTTGTTTCTTACATATTTATTGAAACTGGCTGTAGGTGCAAGGCATTCCTTATGCTATATTTTATTTGATATTTTTACTTTATCTGTTATTATAAATGCTATTTTTTATGTTTATGTATGAATGTTTCTTTTTTGTGCTATATTTTTTGACCATTGTGGCGCTTTAGGAATTCCTGTTATGCCACAATGGTCTGTTTAAAATAAATAAATAAATAAATAAATAAATAAATATATATATATATATATATATATATATATATATATATATATATATATATATATATATATATATATATATATATATATATATATATATATATATATATATATATATATATATATATATATATATATATATATATATATATATATATATATATATATATATATATATATATATGAGTTTGAGTTCGACCGCGCTCGGAAACGCACGCATTTGCTCTCGTTCCCATTTTGCATTTCGAAATACTCAAACTCCGCACGCATTCAACTCTAAAACTTAACCATCTACTCACCTATTGTACTAATTGCATCCTAGTATAACTTAAGTGTTTTAATAATCAGCAGATCGATCGTTAAAGGCATTTATCTCCCAGTGTATTTGTAAAATCAGTGTATTTGCATATTCTGTGTTATTGAGTTTGTCAAGAGCTCATCGTATCGCTCGTCCTTATACATATGTACCTGCTACTACCTAACCCTCGGTCCAAACAAAAAAGACCATAAATTATAATCTCCCCCACGCGAAATTTGCTTTCGTCTTTGCCCGAAACAATAAATCTTATATTTTATTGGTCGATGAACCCTGTCTCTCAACTATTTTAAAGTTACTATAAAGTTATTTCTATATTTAATCCAAATAAAGTACCTGCTGGGGTTTTATACTCTTTAGTATTTTATATAATATTTTGATACTAAAAATATCCAATTGCAAACCACACTCACATATAAATATATGTATACATATATATAAACCCGTTGTCTCCAAAGAAACATTTCACGTTAAAGATCTGTATCATTCTTAACGAACTCTGTTCCCCAACTATCTTATAGTTTTTCAAAGAAACTTACTTTAAATTAACCCTTGGAGCTTTATAATCTTTATTATATTTCATTATTAAAATATTGAATTGAAAAGCACATCCACATACATATATAAATCCGCTGTCTCAAAGAGGCTTTTCACGTTAAAGATCTGAAAAGTAGTATAACAATTGTTAACCTATTATTATCATAACTAACGAGCTACCCTATTAAATGGCATGCAATAACTCATAAGTGATCCAAGTGATACCGAGGATGAAAATCCGACACCTGACCTGAATACAGAGAAGAGTCTATGGCGGTAAGAACTCACTCCTTGAATGGAAATCTCTCTCAAGTACCGCCTTTTTCTCAACACATCTTGGATAAATGCGAGAAAAATAATATCCAAACCTCCAACAAGGTAAGAGTGACGATGGATGATAGCTTAGCTAATAGAAACCTGTATTTAGCCACGTACAATGTAAGAACGTTATCGAGTGAAGGAAGTGTGCTTGCATTAGAGAATGAATTAGAAAGTATCAAATGGGATTTAGTAGGACTTAGCGAAGTAAGAAGAAAACAGGAAAACCAAATAATCCTAAAAAGTGGTAACTGTCTCTACTGGAGAGGGCTACCAAATGGTAGAATAGGAGGAGTAGGGTTTCTTATCAATAAGAGAATAGAAAGAAATATTATAGAAATAAGCGACATATCGGAACGTATATGCTATGTAGTATTAAGAATCTCGAGCAGGTACACTTGTCAAATCTTCCAAGTGTACGCCCCCACATCTAGCCACCCAGACGAGGAAATAGAAGACTTCTACGAAAAACTACAGGGCGCATACGATAATAGCCGCCACCACTTTAAAATAATCATGGGCGACTTTAACTCAAAAATAGGACAAAAGGAAAACACAGAAAGAGCAGTAGGCAAGTTTGGTACCGGCCAAAGAAACGAAAGAGGCGATCGCCTCATAGAATTCGCAGAACACAACAGGCTCTTTATCACTAATTCATTTTTCAGGAAAAACGCAAACAATAAGTGGACTTGGGAGAGTCCTAAAGGAGACAGAAACGAAATAGATTTCATCCTAACAAATACCCTGCACTCCGTTAAAGACGTTAGTGTTTTAAGTAAAGTAGATATAGGTAGCGATCACAGATTAGTCCGGGCCAAGATGGCCATTAATATAAATTGCGAACGTAGGAAATTAATAAAAGGATGCAGTAGCTCTCCAGACTTCGCTCAACTAAGGTCTAGGAAAAAGGAATTCGAACTCGAACTTGGAAATAGATACGAGAAATTAAACCCAGAAGCAGACATCGAGGAATTGAACACTGTAATTAGTTCGGTTCTAACCTCAACAGGTAAGAAATTAGGTGGATTCAGGAAACAGATTAAATTAAGCAAAATTTCAGCGGAAACAAAAAACCTAATTAAGCATAAAAGGAATTTAGATAGGGATAATAATAAGCAAGAATACAATCTAGTAAATAAGGAAATTAAAAAGAGAATAGTCAGGGATGTCAGGGATTTTAACAGCAAGCTAATAGAAAATACCATTAAGAATAACCGTAGCCTGAAAAAGTGCAAACAGGATCTTTTCTTAGGCAAAAACCAAATGATCGCAATCAGATCAGAGAGCGGAGTAATAATTAGGAATAGAGAAGAAATCATAGACAGAGTTTACACGTTCTATGCAAAACTATACGAGAACGACAACGGCCAATTCCCCGCTCTGGAATCGACACACGGCCAAAGGGTTCCTGCAGTATTGCCTAGCGAAGTAGAGGCCGCGCTAAAAACTGCAAAGAACGGTAAAACCCCAGGGGAAGATAATATTCCCATTGACTTACTAAAATGTGGCGGCCCCCCCCTAATTAATATCTTAGCTAGGCTTTTCAGCAAATGCATCCAGAACCAAGCTATACCAGAAGGATGGAATAACGCAACTATCATCTTAATACACAAAAAAGGTGATAAAAGCGATATCAAGAACTACCGACCCATTAGTTTACTTTCAGCGGTCTACAAGCTCTTCACGAAGGTTATTACAGAAAGGCTGAAGAATATCCTCGACGAGAACCAACCTATAGAACAGGCAGGATTTAGGGCAAATTTCAGTACAATGGACCACCTCCAAGTAGTTGGCGAACTAATCGAACGCTCCAACGAATATCAACGGCCATTGTGCCTAGGTTTCGTCGATTATGAGAAAGCCTTCGACACAGTGAGCCACAATGCAGTACTTAACGCTCTACAAACACAGGGAGTACCGGAACCCTACGTGGGGCTGTTAGCTGCAATATATAAGAATGCCACAGCTTCGGTTAAAATTTTTTCAGGTACAGATAGATTTAGTATAGGAAAAGGAGTAAGACAAGGAGATACAATCTCGCCCAAGTTATTCAATGCGGTGCTTGAGGGAGTTTTCAGGAACTTGGAATGGGACAAAGCCGGAGTAAGCATCAACGGTCGCTTCTTGAGTCACCTTCGGTTCGCAGACGATATAGTTTTAATAGCTCGTGATTCAGCTGACCTACTTAACAGACTAACACAGCTGGACAGGGAAAGTAGAAAAGTAGGATTAAAAATTAACGTAGATAAGACCAAACTAATGTTCAATAGGTATTGCATGCCTGATAGCATCCCATTAGATGATAAACCAGTAGAAGTAGTAAATAATTATTTATATTTAGGTCAAATAATTGACATGTCTGGTAATAAAGATGAAGAGATAAAGAGACGTATGAAATTAGGATGGAGTGCATTTGGACGGATGAATGCTGTTTTTAAATCAAAAATGCCACTCTGCCTGAAGAAAAAGATCTTTGATCAATGCGTTTTGCCAGTGATGACGTATGGATGTGAAACTTGGACACTGAACACCAAGATGCTACATAAAATCCAATGCACTCAAAGAAGTATGGAGCGCTGTATGCTTGGCATAACGAGAAAAGACAGAAAGCGGAACACGTGGGTGAGAAGTATGACAAGAGTAGTGGACATAGTAGATAGAGTGAAGAGATTGAAATGGCAATGGGCGGGTCACGTAGCTAGGAGGATGGACGAAAGGTGGACAAAAGAATTGCTTGAATGGTATCCGAGAGAATGCAAAAGGGTAAAAGGAAGACCGCAAGGAAGATGGGTGAACGAAATTAGGAAAATGTGCGGGGTGAGATGGATGAGTGTTGCGCAAAACAGAGACGGGTGGAAGCGTGTTGGAGAGGCCTTCATCCAGCAGTGGATGGCGAGTGGCTGTAAATGATGATGATGATGATATATATATATATATATATATATATATATATATATATATATATATATATATATATATATATATATATATATATATATATAATAATAAAACTTGCAAAAACAAATTTCATGAAATACAATCATTTTTATATGGTGGTACAATTTAGCATTATGTACTACCAAGTGGTACGCGAGTCAAAAAAGGTTGGGAAACGCTGTTGCTCTCAGTGCGCTCAATGAGCGCTCAGGCTCGCTCAGTTGTATGCGACACTTCGCCGAGGTGACATCTTACTACCGACCGCTTCCTGACACCTGAGATCTCCTGCAGCCAGCTTCCTGGGAGACAATGGAACTCACCAGTGATGGTCAACACACTTAGGTATTTATCCTTACCATTGCAAAAAAATACATTGTCGCCATTTTGGTTATGCATTTTGTTTCCATAGTTTTTGCGATTACTTTTAAGATTGTAAAGCGGTGTCTACGCTCACGCCAAAATGTGAGTGTGTGTATTTTTGTCGGGAACTCTGCGCGAAAAAGATGTCACCACACTAATTGCTTTGCGGCGCGAGTGTAGAGTCCGCTTATCATATGACGAATTCACAATAACGGGCGCTGTATAATATTGTATGTCTGTACATCGGTTTTAATTTGATTCGGCCATTTTTTATTGCGCAGTTTGCACTTTCTTTGTTTGCAATTTTTACAGGTATTCCTCGACTTTTATTTTTGGATTCAGTGTGACAACATGCTATACACCTATTCACATACACTACGCAAGCGCATTTGTTCGCGACAACTCTCAGTAACAGACCTATACTAACCGTGACCTTCAGGTGACACCGCCCATTAAATCGATTACTTGCCTGTAGGGGAGAAAAGTCTATGTTGACATGCGCATCTGAGCTCATGGCAACAAGGGGCGGTGAGAGGGGGGGGGGGAAAGCCGGGGGTTGCTTCAATCGATATAGTGTCTGGGTAAATTTTCAGGACCACCCCATGGCGCAGGTCAGATCCAGACGAGCCTTCAGCGAGAGAACATCTTTGTGGAAGATAATGGAGCTCAACAGTGATGGGGCCGCACACATACAGGTATTTACGACTGCAACTGCGAAATCAAAAATATTTTTCCTGTCGCCATTTTGGTCGTGCGTTTTGTTAACGTCATTTCTGCGTTTCTTTTTGATTGTATCATATTACGCATTCACAATAGCGGGCGTTCTACAATATTCGGTGGCATTTTGTTTCGGCTTTTGGGTGCGTTATCTGGTAAATTGCTATTTTTTACTTTATCTATGTTTTTAGTTGTATTGTTTTAAATTGGGAATTTTGGGTTTCTTTTGCAATTTTGTTCATTGCAAGCAACCGCAATTGTATGTAGTTGTAGCTGTACTTTTTTTCCTTTGTGTTATTGGCTGCCTTATTTTGAGGGTACGAATGATTGGTTCCCCATACTTCTATAGGATAATCGAATATTAAGTAATTTTATAGCGTTTTCTGTCGAGGCTGTAGTCTAATGACTAGCGACCTGTTCTGGGCGAGGGGGCCTTAGTTCGATTCTATGATTTGGAATTAATTTTATTTTTCAAATATCGCTAAAATATAAATTAATTTCAATAATTTCAATGAAAAATATATATTTAATTGTTTTATATGAAAAGAAAAAAAATGGTTCAAGACCTCGCTAAATGAAATTATTAAAATTATGTATTTTTATATGGCGAGAAGGAATATTTGAATTAATGTTTAAAAAAAAAAGGCGAAATGAAAAATTGGATTTGGCGTGATGTCCGAGACCATTAGCTCAATTTAGATCCATATTCAGGCTATTTGGGGTGATCAGTTCGAGTCGCGACAAAGTCGTCTCGTCGAAAAATGAATTAATCGATTTTTATCGATTCGTTCATTATGTTCGGCGAGAGTTAGGACACACACACACACACCCACACACACACACCCACACACACACACACACACACACACACACACACACACACACACACACACACACACACACACAGATTACCGTCTTTATATATATGATTTTTCTTATGCATTTTATGGCCAAATAATACCCCAGACTCAACTATAATTGTGACATTTGGCTTGTGACTGATATCTCGCTGTACGAATCGGCCGATCTTTTTGTTTTGTTTTTTCAACAATGTGATTAATTTCGATGCCATTTGCTTCTTGTATAACCATTTACGTGGGTGATTGCAAATTCTCCATACTATTAATTGTGTATGATCGCCATTTTGCTTGCGTTCTTTATTTTGTCATCGAAGGTGATGAAATTAATTGGTTGATTTACCTATTATCGCAATTTTGTTTGCGTCCTTTGTACCATTGACTGCGTCCTTGAACATGAACAATTGAACTGTACCGTTCTACATGCGCATTCTATCTTATGGCAACAGATTCGAAGCTAATCCTTCAAATGGCGCTGCCTATTAAATCAATCATAATCATCCATTTTTTCAAGGCAAAAATCTCTATATCTATTGACATTTTGCCCGCGTCCTTCTTGTAGAGGTCATGAAAAATCTGCGCGTACAGATTGTTGTGTCTGCGCAACTTTTTTAGGGGTGGGGTAGAAATGTCCGTATGACCTTTGCTTCAATCGATACAGTGTCTGGGTGAATTTCCAGGACCACCCCATGGCGCAGGTCAGATCCAGACGAGCCTTCAGTGAGAGAACATCTTGCTGGGATTTCCTGCCAGCTTTATGGAAGATAATGGAGCTCAGCATTGATGGGGCCGCCAACATCCAGGTATTTACGATTGCAAATGCGAAATCAAAAATATATTTTCCTGTCGCCATTTTGGTTATGCCTTTTGTTTCCTTCATTTCTGCGTTCCTTTTTGATTGTATCACATTAGGAATTCGCAATAGCGGTTATTGGATGCGTTATTTGGTGCATTCCTAGTTTGAATTTTTATTGTATTGTTTTAATTTGGGCATTTTGCGTTTATTACTAATAAGGGAATACATTTTTTTTCTTCTAATGCCGAATCCGTATTCGGACGTAGGCGACTACCATGGGCAGACATCGTTTATGGCCCGCGCGAATTCTTCCCTATCATGGGCAAGCCAAAATAGCTTTTCGAGACCGAGTCCCATCCATGACCTGATGTTCCGGAGCCAAGAGAGCTTCTTTCTCCCAAGCCACCGTTTGCCTTCTATTTTCCCTTCTATGATTATTTGTAGAAGGCGATAAATTAGACCCCGATAATCTGAAATTGCTATTATTATTGTTCTTTGTGCCATCTATTACACTTAGACCACAAATGGACGGGTATATCGACCATTCCTTTTTGGGTGTATTTAAATCATTAGGGCGAAAACACACTGAGATAACCGCGGCACGTGTTCTTTTGCGCCTACGCGACTTCCAGCCAAGGAAGGGCGAAGGGCGTTCCCAGTTCATTGTCATTTCGCACGATTTTAATATTTCGACAAAATCCTCGTACATTTCTTCAAATATGGGAATCACTGTTATTGAACACTCTCAAATCTTTGTTAATACAAGGATAGAATATCACCGAAAAGACGTTTATATGTATGTGCGCAACACGCACTGATCGTTGTGTGTGCGCACCTTTTTAGGGGTGGGGTTGAGCTGTCATAAATAGAATTGCCCGTTTAACTTTTGCTTCGATCTATATTCTGTCTGGGTAAATTTTCTCGGTAAAAATGAACTAGAAAAACAGGCAGAAAACTTAAGCTTATAGTTCTGAACAGGACCTATACTAACGGTGACTTTCAAGTGCACCGCGCAATAAATCGATTACTTGCCTGTAGGGCCGAAGATTCTCTGTTGACATGCGCATCTGATCCCATGGCAACAAATGTGTTGCCAACCACGACCAGGGCCAACGAGGGAGGGGGGGGGGGGAGCTGGGTTCCGCGTCCCGGACGACAAGAGAGACATGAATATGTAATGTTTTTACCCCAAATCCCACAACTGGGACATTGTTCTTTCGATGGCCAACCAATGCATTTTAAAAACTACGATGTCTTATTTCGTATTTTTTTAAGGAATGTAATTTGTTCGACTTTGTTTTATCTGTTACATTAGGACCACAAAAGGAAGGGTATATCGAATATTCCTTGTTAGGTGTATTAAAAGAATTAGCCTTCGCGACTTCCAGACAAGGAAGGGCGTTCCCAGTTCATTGTTATTTCGTACGATATTATTATTTCAATAAGTTTCTCCTACATTTCTTCAAATATGGAAATACGCAGGGTCGCCGAGAGGAATCCCGGGCCATGGGAAAAAAATATTCCGGATCCTATGACAAACTAAAAATCTTCATTTTGCTATTTGCCTATTATCGCCATTTCGCACGCATCCTATGTGTATAGGTCATCCTATTGATCGTTGTATCTGCACGCACCTTTTTAGTGGTGGGGATGTGCAGTCATAAATAGAATTCACGTACGACCTTTGATTCGATCAATAAAGTGTCTGGGTGAATTTCCAGGACCACCCCATGGCGCAGGTCAGAACCAGACGAGCCTTCAGCGAGAGAACATCTTGCTGAGAACATCATCCTGCAGCCAGCGATGTGGAAGATATGGAGCTCAACAGTGATGGGGCCGCACACTTGTTTCATTTCACACAAGTTGTCATTTCGGTCGCGTTGCTCCCCCGCAACTCCATTGTCCTTTGTGTTTTCCAACGATATCTTCGGACATTCAGAGACATAACATGATCGCCTTCAAATATAATGAGCCAAAAAATTATAAATAAATATGTACATACATATGTATATCTGTAAGTTTCACTAAAGTGGAATATTAGTGCAGCTGGGTGCAAACTCTTTAGTAGCAAGTAACCCAATTCACTGTGTTCATCGTTATCACTTTAGTATTATTTACGTTTCCGATTGATTCAATACATATTTGAATCTAGTCGATGGAAGCTTCGCTCTATATTGCCTCCATAACGAAGAAGCTGTCTGGGCTTCAAGCTCACTTGGGACAGTATTTGTACACCATTTATGTAATTAAATTTCGACTTTTTGATGATAGAAAAGTCCAAATCGATACATAGATAGACAAGTCCAATCAAGTAAACGAAGCGTTGTAGTTTAATTATACTTATGCAACTACAAAAATAATCTGACGAAAACAAACGTTATCGTCGAACGTTCAAATCGGACAATTATCGACATGAATCGCAATGAATCTCTTCTGCTAAAAGTAGATTCTGTAGCCCTTTTGTTGTGACATTTACTACAAGGGCAATCAGCCAATCCTTAAAGGTCTTAAACTTCACTTTCTTTTTATTCTTTGATACGATTCAATATTAAGTGTTGGGATAAATGGGCAAAGTGTAACGAGTTTAACGAGTAACGTTCGGCAAGTCGCTTTTTCACAGCAGGTTTGATCTGCGGCTGTTGCCCGGGACTGGGACGACCCCTCCCGGTAATTAAAAATAGTTTTGTTGTGGATAATTTTCTGTGCGAAGATTCCCTTAGGAGTGTGTGTTTATCTAAAAACATATCCAAGACGAGGAGTGCCTCCATTTCAAAGAGGCTATGCAAAAAGGCTATGCATAATGTTATCACATGAATATTATTTACGTTTCCAATAGATTCAATACATATTTGAATCTAGTCGATGGAAGCTTCGCTCTATATAGCCTCCATAACGAAGAAGCTGTCTGGGCTTCAAGCTCACTTGGGACAGTATTTGTACACCATTTATGTAATTAAATTTCGACTTTTTGATGATAGAAAAGTCCAAATCGATACATAGATAGACAAGTCCAATCAAGTAAATGAAGCGTTGTAGTTGAATTATACGTATGCAACTACAAAAATAATCTGACGAAAACAAACGTCATCGTCGATAAATTATTCACTCTCGTTGCTTCCGTCACTTTTTGTTTAAAACCCAATTCATTTACCCAATTTCTCAACTTTTTTACATAAAATTCTTCTGTCTGTAACCAATTAAAATTCCAGTCCCCAAACATAATTATATTTTTACTCACATCTATACTTCTTTCACTCAATTCTTCTAAAAATTTAAGAAATCTTCCACTTCTACCCTTCGGAGAGCGGTAAATTACTAGCAAAAACACAGTAACTCCATTCACAAGCACATCCACACCAATTGTCCAAAACTCACCATCAACCTTATTAACTATTACATTACCGTAACTTAAATCATCCCTTAAATACAATAGTACCCCACCCGTATGTCTAGAATTAGAGTCACACCTCAAAACACAATATCCATCTATATTCAGCTCAAAATCTTCAAAATCACTAGTTACATGCGTTTCACTTAAACCTATAAATAATGGTTTTTGACTTACAGTTAAACTCCAAACCTCATCCTTGTGAGCAAAAAAACTTTGTACATTTATACCGATACCTTTTGGTGGTTGCTATATATTATTATACTAAATTCTATTTCTCATTAATTCTATATTTCTTTTATATACACAGCACTTAGTGTCCAACGGTCCGTGATTCGTGTTCAAATTTAATTTTAATTTATTATTACTCTTAAAGCAATTACGACTTTTTGATGATAGAAAAGTCCAAATCGATACATAGATAGACAATTCCAATCAAGTAAACGAAGCGTTGTAGTTGAATTATACGTATGCAACTACAAAAATAATCTGACGAAAACAAACGTCATCGTCGAACGTTCAAATCGGACAATTATCGACATAACAATGAATCTCTTCTGCTAAAAGTAGATTCTGTAGCCCTTTTGTTGTGACATTTACTACAAGGGCAATCAGCCAATCCTTAAAGGTCTTAAACTTCACTTTCTTTTTATTTTTTGATACGATTCAATATTAAGTGTTGGGATAAATGGGCAAAGTGTAACGAGTTTATGTGCACACGTCTCCCTGTCTTCTCTTAAGTTGAAAAGTAGATATATCGCCGTAGTTGCAAATGTTGCAGTTTCGGTTACATCAAATGTGATCAATAAATGCATTTCTCGATTGCAGAATTCTCATTTTCCAACATGTATTGCATGATATGTATGTATAATAATATTGCATTTTATATTACATTAACAAATATATTATATTACATTACAAATGCGTATGCATTTTCACTGTGAGATTTTGGATATGTGGGTAATAAATTAATTACAAAAAAATATAATGGATTTTATTTTACCTTATAAGTTTGGTGTCGCACTGTGTGGCCGGCCGTTTGCAGATCCATCTGGACACGCGCTCACTTTCTTTTAAAAACGCTATATTCAAAAACTGTAGCACATGATTTACTAGCTGAAAATTTATTTTCAATGCATTAATATAAAGGTTCAGATATTTTGAGATTTTAATACAAATCCGGTTCATGACCGGAAATGGTAGATTACTTCCGCACAGAATTGAGTTTGCATAGCATTTTGATTAGAAAAACTATGTGATTGATATATATTTATATATTATATTATCAATTTAATTAATAATCAGGGGGAAGAAATATATCATAAAAATAAATAGAAAAAATAAAAATATATAAGTTTCAATGGTGATTAAAAAGAGGTCAAAATTTGTTTATTGGTGTCGTAATAATTATCAAAATAAAGTTTAACGTAAAAAATTAAGGCAATTTGTGGTAACAAATATTCTACAGATTCTTATAGATAAATAATTAATTAAAATCTTGCAGAAACTCAGGGGTGGATATTCCAATAAAAAAAGCAATTATATTTTTGGTAAAATTTTGATTCAATATATAAGAAGCTACTTTTTTGAGTACTACTTGATCAAAAATTTATCAATAAAGCTTTTAATTATATCCCAAGTGACCTCCAACCTGAAAGTCCAAATCTATCTTTTTAGTACATACATATGTATACATATTTATTACAAATACAAATCTATATAGTTGCATAACACGAGTCACAAGTTTGATCAAGTGTGACGGATTTTGACACGAATAAATAAAATTTTATTAATAGTTCATCAAAGTACAATACTTGTCAATATATAACGATGATATTTTAATAGTTTTTCGGAAAATATTAAAGTCGTGAATGTCCAGGCAGATCTACACACGGCCACACTGTGCGTTGCCTGAATATACCTTCATACAAATGATGAAATATTAAATGTATGTAATTGTATCGCCTTTTTACAAATCTCTTCTTATTATACGAGTCCCTGTTCCTGTTCCTGTTCCTGCGCCTACATAAGAAAAACACAAACACACTTCCAATTTCATCTAGGTAATGTATTTAGACGTACTGCACATTCAAATAGTACATATGTACATATATCGATATGCTGGTTGGAGTTTCATTCCCTGCAGTATATAATATACATATATTAAATGAAAGAAAAAAGTCCATTTGGGCGAATGTTGAGCATATTAAGAACTACACGAACACAGTAAGTATATCGCAAGAAATTTTTAATTATTCATAGGTGTTGAAAGTAAAAAAAATACTAACCCAGGCGAAGCCGATCACTCTCACTTATGTACATTTCGTGGATGATATCAATTATCATTATTAAGCTCCATGCATCATTCTTCAGCTTCGGATTCCACTAACATACATATGTACTTAAATAGTTATAATTTATAAGTGCATATCTATACATATATTAGCCTTTACATATGTATAGATATGTAGGTAAGTATTAAACTTGATACAAATTAATGTTACAGATGTTATCTCAAAATTATTCGATTGAAGTCGTACGATTGTTTTTGAGATCGAAAGATTTATTATATGTATGTATTCGAATTTCAGATATTCTCGCTACTACAAGTATACAAATATATAGCTACATAGATACTCATAATAAAATAATAGAGAAATAAGCTTTGAAGAAATAAGTTCCTTATTAATTAAAAACTCAAGTAAAAAAATAAATGTATATAAAAAACTTTAGTAAAAAAGCTACATTAAAAAAAACTCAAGTAAAATAAATGTATATAAACAAATAATGTACTAAAATATAATAAATAATTAAATAAATATATAATAAATTATATACAATTAATTTTTTAAAATAAAAAGGCAATTTAAACAATATTTCAACAACAAATGTACAAATGTGTGGGATTAAAATTTCAATCAAAATGATTTCAATGATTGGGGTTTCAATCAAAAAGATTTCAATGATTGGGGTTTCAATCAAAAAGATTTCAATGATTGGGGTTTCAATCAAAATTATGATCCCGGCTGAAACTAATGTAATTAAATATATTACTAAGAGGTATGGGCCGCCTTGGTATGTATGTGATGATCTTAAAGCGGCCCATTATTAATACTAAGATTGCTTTAAGAATAGTTTATCAATGTATGATTTTCCATAGTTTATGTATTTACAGAAATGAACTTTTCAATCATCAGATAAATTAAATCAGCTGATAACTAAAAATAATTGTATGTGATGTATGTATGTATATAAGCTTATTGTAAAAAACTAAATGTATGTAAGCTTATTGTAAATCATATTAACAATTAGATACAACATAACTTATTATTGAATACTTATCTCGCAGATAAAACCCAGTGAAGAGATATACTTTTAGCCGTGAAATGTCAAATCTGACATATTTGGCCAAAAATCAATATATATCGTGTATTACCCTTCACGCCAAATTTGAAATTTATATATACATATGAGAGTTAAAACTATAAATATTTATATACATATTTTATATATATAAATATTTTAAACAATTAAAATCTGATAATGCCGTGTCATGGAGAACAGTTTACGCCTTGTTAAACAACGCTTGTTAAACGTCAAGAAGATTTACTTTCCCCGTTTTTAAAACGCGTTGTATACGATATTTTATCTCCAACGTAATGGCAGACGATACATTAACGGGTATTGATGACCAAAATGAGCAATATGACATAAAAATATGATAAGAGATAAAAATGATCACTGACACGAAAGCCATGTGAAACTTAAAGGAGAGTAAAATTAAATATGATGAGTTTAATTTTAAATACTAAAAAATTTCAATGAATTTTAATAAAATTTATATATGTACATAAGCAGAAGCTAAACATAACTTATACATATATATATATATATATATATATATATATATATATATATATATATATATATATATAAATTATATATGTACATAGCCAGCAGCATAGCTCGGACGTTAAGCTTCTGCTTACCGTCAAGAAGGTGCCGGGTTCTATCCCTGAATGAAAATGAATTTTTCAGAGTATGCTGTTGGTCAGACCTGGATTTGTGCTCCAGGTTGATCGTTTCCTATCAGAGTTTGCCAATTTTCTCTGATTTCATTGTTGAAACGGTTCCCGGAAAAAAAAATTGGCTAAAAATCCTTCCTACCTACTATGTCACCACTATTTGAAAAATTTGATTGATGTACAATAAAAATTTATGTACAATTCATAGATGTCTCGTTAATTTGCGAGTTTTTTCAGTGTCTCGCAATTCAACGACTTATAATAAAAATGCTGTATTTGTATTTGTAATTGGCCAGGAAGGCGCATTGGGATTTACCTGTAAGGCCTTCCTGGTATATATGTAAAATAAAATAAAATAAAATAAAATAAAATAATATGTATGTATGTATGTATATACAATTTAAAGACAACACAACAATTCAAAAATAATAGAAAAATTCAAAAATGTTTTGAAATTAAAATTACAACGAAAAAAACATGAATATAAAAATACAAAGACAAATAATATGAATATAAAAATATAATAACAATTAAAGTTTATTAAAACTCAACATGGAGCATATTTCTAAAGATTCTTTTTTGAGATTCGTGCGACGATCGGTAACAAATTATATTGTATTTACTAAAATACCTTTTAGAATCCACACTATTGACGGGACACCCAATAGATTTTAGAGCTGCACAACCAAACTCTTCATATTTAATTTTTGTTACCATCAATAATAGCAATATATCCGGCGTGGATTCACTTTTTATATTCTCTATTACTTGTCTAAAAAATTGCTGATATCCTTCTATACATTGAGCCTCTGTTAATACATTAAAGATCTCATAATTCGGTATGCCAGAAAACACCAAACACCGCAAAATGAACATCGTAAGTCTTTTATGTCTGATTCAACTTGGGTTAAGATAAAATAACGTAAAAGACTTAAACAAACTGGCATAACATCGACAGAATATCTTGAAAGGTATGCAATATTACATAAAGATATTCAAAGGAGTTAGTTGTAGGCGGGATAAAGCTAAATATATAAATGACATATGTATTTGAGGAGATAGAAAAACACGCATTAAAGAATCAGGCAAGGGATTTTTTTCACAAAGTAAAAATCGTCACTCAAAAATTGTCACACTCGGATGATCAATTTAGAAACACGCTTACAGATATTGATGTGATACCCAACCGATGGAAAGAATACTGTTCGGAATTGTATGTACAGTGGTAGTTCATCGATCTCAATTGTTTCCCCAATTGATGATGTCAGGGAGCTTGACATCTTTACATCTGAAGTTGTAAATGCCATAAAGAAACTGAAATGTAAAAAGTCTCCTGGCAGCGATGGTATACAAGCTGAACTTCTGAAAGAGCTTGGTGAAACTGCGATAAAGGCGCTATGTACATAATATGTGCAACAAGATCTGTGTAAACCGGTCTCCCTCACGGGCCCGAAAGTGAAACGCCCGAAAACGCAATTATCGGAAGGCAAAGATCGAAAATCGAAAGATCTTAAGAGGAAGAAAAAAAAAAAAGGTGGATGGTAAACGGTACATACTCACTTAATTTGCGCGAGCAGGATACAACAGGAACAAGAGGAACAGGCTTTTCCTCCCGTTTTCTGCGCGCGCACATTAAACAAGGCTGTATGACAAAAAGCGAGATAATTTCACCGCATGCCACTCATATTTATCATATATATAAAGACGGTAATCTGTGTGTGTGTGTGTGTGTGTGTGTGTGTGTGTGTGTGTGTGTGTGTGTGTGTGTGTGTGTGTGTATGTGTCCTAACGCTCGCCGAACATAATGAACGAATCGATAAAAATCGATAAATTAATTTTTCGACGAGACGACTTTGTCGCGACTCGAACCGATCACCCCAAATAGCCTGAGCTAATGGTCACGTGCATCACGCCAAATCCAATTTTTCATTTCGCCTTTTTTTTTTAAACATTAATTGAAATATTCCTTCTCGCCATATAAAAATACGTAATTATAATAATTTTATTTAGGGAGGTTTTGAACCATTTTTTTTCTTTTCATATAGAACAATTAAATATATATTTTTAATTGAAATTATTGAAATTAATTTATATTTTAGCGATATTTGAAAAATAAAATTAATTCCAGATCGCGGGGTCGGGCTGGGGTCCTTGGGCTCAGAACATTCACGCTAACCATTAGACTACGGTCTCGATAGAAAAAATACTCTAAATTACGTACATTATATTCGATTACCCTTTACAAGTATGGGGAACCAATCCTTCGCGTATCTTCGGCTTTCGTCGACAATCGACTTTCGACCAGTATGGGGAACAAATTTTTTTTTTTTCATTTTTTTCATATTTTTCATTTTTTTCATTTTTTTCATATTTTTCATTATTTTCAGTTTTTTCATTTTTTTTCATTATTTTCAGCTTTTTCATTTTGTTTTCATTTTTTTCATATTTTTCATTTTTTTCATATTTTTCATTATTTTCATATTTTTCATAATTTTCATTTTTTTGTGCCTTTGTCTTTCCGAAACCAGTCGATTCCATATCTTTAACTTCATTTTTATTCGAGTTTCAATTTCTTTTCGAAACCACCCGTTGAAATCAACGGGCCCTACACTAGTATATTATATTAGTACATAGTACCGTTTGTCATGCATCCTTTTTTTTTTGATCTTTCGACTTAAGATCTTTCGATTTTCGATCTTTGCGTTTTCGGGTGTTTCACTTTCGGGCCCGTGAGGTTGACCCCGGTATTTGCCATCCAAGGTAACTGCTCAAACGATCTTTAATTATATACAGCAATACTTAAGTAGAGTGGGATATTAAGGATAAGGTCCTGTAATTCTCGCATTTTTTTGTTGATCCTTTCTTGTGCAAGGGAATGAATATTGAATTGATCCAATCTTTCGGCCATACTCCGTTTACACAGGGTTACCAATACCGAACGAACAAGCAGGGTTTGTAAAATGGTGCTTACGGACTAAACCAATGACGATTTCGGGCCAACTTTTTAACCAGCAGTAGCGTACAAAATATCGAAATAAAAATTAAATTTTAAAATTGAAATTAAATATCAAAATCAAGCTAAAGATCGAGATTGAGCTAAAATTAGACTATCGTCGATGTTTTGAATTACAACAATGTTTTGAATTACGATGATTCGCATTTAAAACCAGAGAAATATCATAATTTCTCAGCTTACGAGCGAAAAAAAATATTGTTAAAGTCGTCACGAGATGTTACTGTATTTCCACTTGGATGATCGATAAAAAAAAACAATTCATAAAACAACGCGGTGTCGGATGTCGGTGATTTGTGAAAGGGTTTTTTTTCTTTCGTCGAAATAAAATTAATAATCACACATTATCCGATAAATTTTACCTCTGAAATGATTTAATTACTTGATTTATTTCGACGAGACAAACAATTGAAGAAAAAAAAATCCGTTTGATGTGACAGACAACACCCCGGGTTAGCTTCCATCGTTGGATCACCCATACTAATACATGATATATTCTCAGTAACTGCGCATTACGGGGAAGTAAAAATAATAATTCTTTGATTTTTTTTCGATCTTAGTGCGTATCTTCGTAAGTCAAAACATCTTCGACAAACAAAAGTCGAGGATTACCTGTATGTGATTGTTGATGATCTAATTTTAGGTCAATCTCGAAAATTTATTTAAATTGTGCATGTTCTGTTTTAACTTTCAATATTTAATTTTAATTTTAATATAATGATTATAATTTTATTTTGATACTCGAATTTAATTTTAATATAATAATAATAGTTTTAATTTTGATATTTAATTTCAATTTTTAAATTTAATTTTTATTTCGATATTTTGTACGCTACTGGTTTTAAAAGTTGGCCTGTGGGCCGTTCGTTGGCTTGGTGCGTAGGCACCATTAGTGAGTGTTGACTACAGGAACACATCTAGACCAGGCCTGGGCAAGCATATATATATATATATATATTTATTTATTTATTTTAAACAGACCATTGTGGCATAACAGGAATTCCTAAAGCGCCACAATGGTCAAAAAATATAACACAAAAAAGAAAAAAAAAACAAAATAACAATTAAACATAAACATAAATACAACCATACATACATAAAAAATAGCATTTATAATAACAGATAAAGTAAAAATATCAAATAAAATATAGCATAAGGAATGCCTTGCACCTACAGCCAGTTTCAATAAATATGTAAGAAACAACTACAAATACAAAACATCCCTGTAAGGCCCAAATGGAAGAGAGTTAATCAAAATTTCACTCATAAATCACAATCAATCATGAAAACAATGATGAGCGCAGACTACCAGATAAATGGGTTAGAGTAATTTCCGACAATTTACGCTCACTAAGGTGGAAAATATCACATTCAGACTCGGCAGCAACGATTTCATTAAGAAGTCGGATAGCTCTTGGAATAGGAGCCATTCGAAAAAGGACTGTGCGGGCAGGAGGTACAGCCAGCAAATGATGATGTCTACCACGCACATAGTGAATAGGGACATAAAGCCCCAACTGCTCCAGCAACAACGGGCATGACGTATTACCACGTAAGAGCAGGAGAACGAAACGAATTAATGAGAAGTTTCTCCGAAGTTCAAGGGAATTATACCCAAGCATGCCCAAAAGGAAAGGAGTGGGGTAGAGATATGGGTAATACCCATATTCTTTCCTATATAGGAAACGAAGAAATGCTTTTTGCACTTTCTCAATCATCAGAGAGTAATTTGCTTCATGCGGATTCCACACAATCGCATTATACTCTAGCTTACTTCTCACAAGCGAATTGAAAAGCAAGCGAGAAGACAAAGGATTGGAGAATAATCTTGCATATCTCAAAACAAATCCAAGTCGACGAAAGGAAATTTATATATCATCATCATCATTTACAGCCACTCGCCATCCACTGCTGGATGAAGGCCTCTCCAACACGCTTCCACCCGTCTCTGTTTTGCGCAACACTCATCCATCTCACCCCGCACATTTTCCTAATTTCGTTCACCCATCTTCCTTGCGGTCTTCCTTTTACCTTTTTGCATTTTCTCGGGTACCATTCAAGCACTTCTTTTGTCCACCTTTCGTCCATCCTCCTAGCTACGTGACCCGCCCATTGCCATTTCAATCTCTTCACTCTATCCACTATGTCAACTACTCTTGTCATACTTCTCACCCACGTGTTCCGCTTTCTGTCTTTCCTCGTTATGCCAAGCATACAGCGCTCCATACTTCTTTGAGTGCATTGGATTTTATGTAGCATCGTGGTGTTCAGTGTCCAAGTTTCACATCCATACGTCATCACTGGCAAAACGCATTGATCAAAGATCTTTTTCTTCAGGCAGAGTGGCATTTTTGATTTAAAAACAGCATTCATCCATCCAAATGCACTCCATCCTAATTTCATACGTCTCTTTATCTCTTCATCTTTACTACCAGACATGTCAATTATTTGACCTAAATTTAAATAATTATTTACTACTTCTACTGGTTTATCATCTAATGGGATGCTATCAGGCATGCAATAACTATTGAACATTAGTTTGGTCTTATCTACGTTAATTTTTAATCCTACTTTTCTACTTTCCCTGTCCAGCTGTGTTAGTCTGTTAAGTAGTTCAGCTGCATCACGAGCTATTAAAACTATATCATCTGCGAACCGAAGGTGACTCATGAAACGACCGTTGATGCTTACTCCGGCTGTGTCCCACTCCAAGTTCCTGAAAACTCCCTCAAGCACCGCATTGATTAACTTGGGCGAGATTGTATCCCCTTGTCTTACTCCTTTTCCTATGCTAAATCTATCTGTACCTGAAAAAATTTTAACCGAAGCTGTGGCATTAAATCCTGCCTGTTCTATAGGTTGGTTCTCGTCGAGGATATTCTTAAGCCTTTCTGTAATAACCTTCGTGAAAAGCTTGTAGACCGCTGAAAGTAAACTAATGGGTCGGTAGTTCTTGATATCGCTTTTATCACCTTTTTTGTGTATTAAGATGATATTTGCGTTATTCCATCCTTCTGGTATAGCTTGGTTCTGGATGCATTTGCTGAAAAGCCTAGCTAAGATATTATTTAGGGTGGAGATGCCACATTTTAGTAAGTCAATGGGAATATTATCTTCCCCTGGAGTTTTACCGTTCTTTGCAGTTTTTAGCGCGGCCTCTACTTCGCTATGCATTACCGCAGGAACCCTTTGTCCGTGTGTCGATTCCAGAGCGGGGGATTGACCGTTGTTGTTCTCGTATAGTTTTGCATAGAACGTGTAAACTCTGTCTATGATTTCTTCTCTATTCCTAATTATTACTCCGCTCTCTGATCTGATTGCGATCATTTGGTTTTTGCCTAAGAAAAGATCCTGTTTGCACTTTTTCAAGCTACGGTTATTCTTAATGGTATTTTCTATTAGCTTGCTGTTAAAATCCCTGACATCCCTGACTATTCTCTTTTTAATTTCCTTATTTACTAGATTGTATTCTTGCTTATTATTATCCCTATCTAAATTCCTAAATTCCTTTCTAAATTCCTTTTATGCTTAATATATTTATATATATATATATATATATATATATATATATATATATATATATATATTTATATATATATATATATATATATGTATGTATGTGTGTGAGAGAGTGTGTGTGCGTTAAATAACTACAATATAAATAACACACTCTTTGAAGTACTTTCCCTAAACTTAACCATCGAATATGGCTGTGAAAAGGAATATCTGTGTACTCTGCATCAAGGTCTTCAAGAAAGCTGATAAATTGTCTGTGTTTCAGTCCACTTGATCGGATTAAATTGACAAGCTTAATAACACGTGATCAACTTTTAATACGTTTTTGCACAAGAATTGCTGATGTATAATACAATGAAGTGCAATTAAATTATAATCAGGATCGAATCTTCGGCTAGATATGCAACAAATTAACAATGTTTATTAGTAAAATGTCTTTTTATGTTGTATTCTTTTAAAACAGAAACGCTTTACTGGCAAATAAGACAAATAGCCTTATTTTTCAGTTGAACGAAAAAATATTTTGTATTCCATTCTTTATTAAACATGCGACGTTCGTCTTCAATTCTTCGTTTTTTATTCATTCTAATAGTTAATAGAAAGTACTAAAATTATTACAGAGTAAAAATGACTACAGTATTTTGTGGTGTTGTGTTAAGTTGATTCTAATTGATCATTAGAAAGATTATTTGATATTGAAGATTATTTAATTGATTATATTGGAGTAATATTTAATAGAGGCACAAAAATTGTCAGAAATATTATGGTTTTCTAAATAATTATCTAACAATTTCTCCGGAAACAATAAGATTATCTATAATTTTGTAGGTCCTAGAGAATTATATCTATTATATGTAATTATACCTAGAGTCTAGGATATATACAATATAATTAATAAAAAATTGGAAATACCTTGGAGTCGTAAAGGAAGTTATTTCTTTGCAAAGTAGCACGAAGTCACTACCCGTATTGGCCAGTCACTCACAAAATGACTGGCCACAAAATGACTACTCCCAAAATGGTCAAAAAGGGCTTAGGGACTATTTTTATGATTTAACATCTGGCGAATGGATGGTTCACAATGAAATTACCATGAATTTAGGTAAAAAAAAGCCCACTTCGTAGGACATACCGCGCTAATTCGAATCGCACGAATTGCAGATAAGACTATCCGCACACAACCCAACCCCGTGACAAGTCACAAGTCGATAAATGTGATTGCATTATAATAAATTATACTCACGGATACATTATAATACATGGGATTGTATTATAATCACATCACGGATATATTAAAAAAAAATAAACACTATTTTAAAAAAATTGAAGGAAAAATAAGTAATTTGGAAATAATCACGCGGGCCGCAGTTTGCCCAGGCCTGATCTAGACTGTAAAACCAGGTATTAATATATATATATATATTAATATATTATGTATTTATTTACGGTCCAATTCACACACGTGCATACATATGTACATACGTGCGTTCTCTGAGTTATGCATTATTGAAATCGAATATTTTTTAGGTTGAATCCTTGACCTCATATCTATGTATATACAAACATATGTTCTATACAAATTTTACACGTGTTACTCAAAAATAGATATGTATCTCCAAATCGACTATTCATGATTTTAAGAAACTGAAGTTGAAGTTCAAGGCTAAACTACTCTGCATTGACCTAGTTTCCAGCTAAGACATTTGTTGTTGATAGATTTCAGCAAATGGGAGGCAAATCTTTCGATTTCGTTTTTGAAAATCTTTCGTGTGCGTCTGTCTGGACACTATTTCCATTCCATGCCATCATTTATTGAATCTGCAGCATATATTATATTTATGTAGGCAGCCCTGGTCCAAACTAAAAGTCATAAATATGTGAAAAACATATTGACGTTGTTACACTCATCGCCCGCTGCAAAGAATGCTATTGAACTATAAAAATATTGATTTGAAACATCTGAAATAAACATATGCAAATTGAAAATATTTATTTTACTTTACATCACCACTCGTTGTTGTCATTCTTTCACAATTAACTTCTGGATGAAAGTCTTTCTATTTCTGTTTTACGTCACGAATATTTGTATACTATTAAAATTAGGTTTACCATATGGAAGATATTTCCTCCTTTTCGACTTAAAATTAATGCCCCCCGACTTTTTTAAATGCTGTTTTATACGATAAGCTCCGCTATGGACAGGGGAGCGTTATTCGAAAAACGTGTCAATAATTACTTTAGGAATTCCGAACTTGTGAAAACATATCCATGGGCTTTGAATAAATATGTCGTCATGCTCAATAAAGATAACGCCAATTAAAAATACAGTGTTGTACAAAATCACTTTTCAGTATGCAATAATGTTTGGATATAAACCATTCGGTTCGTTTCAAGATAAAAAACTGATTAAAAAAAATCTAATTTAAAAAAAAATGGTGATAATTTTCCTGCATATTATATGTACATATGTATGCACATGTAGACATTAATTAGGTTAAAATTGAAGAAAATATCTTGTTAACAATTACATATTTAAGAAAAATAAAGAGATTTTTACATTTTAAATAAAAAAAAAACATTTGAACATTGTAAATAAGTCGAATTTCATTCGTTTTATAAATTCAAGATCGTAGAAAACATGAATGCCAGCGTTAATCCTTGCAAAAATCCTTGGGGATGGGCATGTGGAGCGTGGATAGCGACCAAACAAAAAAATTTTACCGCAACGGATCGAGACCACGAGAGAAGACTTGACGGTGAGAGAATTTTCTAGAAAATTCCATCAAATTTTGTGATATTTTTTTCGTTTCATTTGTATATTTAAAATGTTCTTTTATTTTATAGTATATTCGAGATTACGAGACATCATATCTTCGATGCCTTTCTGGAAAGACACCGATTCGATCGAATGGAAGATGAAAGAACGAGGAGGCTATATAAAGAGATAGGGTTTACTCATTGAATGGAGTGATCGATAAGTTGGGTAAGTTTTTTTTATAATATTATTATTAGTGACATCTATGTTTAAAAAGTTAAGCATAATATAACAAAGATTTCAAGAATTTGATAAAATAAGTTTTAAAGAAAAATATAGATGTCTCTATAATATAAAAATAATCATTTATTATTTTATAAAAATTATATATTTAAATAAATATATATTTTTAAATGTTTTCTTATATCTTTAAAATATTAAAACAGATTTTATCAGAGACCCGAACTGTTATTTTTTTCGTTCCAGTTTGGTAAAAAAAATATGTTTTAGGTTTTTGATTCTCTTGTATTTTTTTATTTTTATTTTTAAATGCTTTTTATTATTACGAAATTATGTTCACAATACATCTTATATCTATTTTAATAGCTACTGATCTACTGATCATTTTCTATTTTACAATTTAATTTAATTTGGTTAGTAATCACAGTATTATATTATTCTAATGTTAATCTAAACCATAATAGGAAAAATAGCTCAAAAACCTATTTACAATCCTTATAAATGTTCATAATACATCTAATACATAATATTAATTAAAGACTCTCTAAAGTCGATGATCTAAAGCAGATTGTGTTTAGGTAATCTGTGTTTATACCTGAAGGGTATAGACATTTTGTTGTAATCACCGAGACTCTTCACAAGTGTGTTAGTATGGTTATTAGTGATTCTGTCATAGAATCTACTGGTTAGTTTGTTAATAATGTCTGTAACAAACGGAATATTATATATGGCATGCAGTTTTTTCAGGTTAATATATGTGGGTGAATTATAAATTATTTTCAGGGATTTATTTTGTATTACTTGGAGCTTGGAAAGGTTAGTATTCGAGGCGTTATTCCATACAGGTGAAGCATAGGTTAATAATGGTAATATTAGCGCGCGATATAATTTTATTTTATTTAGCGTTGATAAAGAACTATGGCGATTAAATATTGGATATATTGAGGATATACCCCGCATCGCTTTGCATTTCGCTGCCTCAATGTGAGGTGCCCATCTCATTCTTTTATCGAACGTTACTCCTAAATAATTTCTCTTGTATTTGAATATTAGCAAGTAAATGTAAATACACCCACACTGTGTATACCTCTCTTTATACGGCTTTTTACTGTAACTTAATGTGATCATATATGTATGTACATAGGTACATAATTAAAATGTCAAAGGAGAATATTTTCTAGCATATGCAGTTTGCCGTTGGTGCACTGCGGAATTGAGGGCGGATTCTGATGCAGCTAAAATGCAGACAAAATACTTTCTTATATTTATACTTATTTGACATTCTCTAGGCTTACCAACTTTACGTGGGCCGTGCTTTTAGGAACAAAAGTGTGACAACAGTTTAGAAATAATCTACTAGTTTTTTTTTCCAGAAGTATGGGTGTATCTATAATATTTTTTAAGTTTTGTAGTTTCAATTTTGATGGAATCCAAATCTCGTAAAAATCACTCAACTTCATTTGCTCGGTTTGCAATTTCATTGTGGATTCTTTTAATGGCCGTAATGTATCAATGATGACAATAATTTCGATCTATTTACATATATTCTAAGAAATAGTTCTCCATATTGATTTAAACTATTTTTGAATAAAATTCTTTACATTACAATAAAGAGTTTAACATATCGAATGTATTATTCCATCTAGTAATACAGTCTATTGCATTTTCGTTGAATTTCATTATAAGACAACGGATTCTTAACTTTTGAACACATATAATTAAAATTGAACTGAAAAAACGAACCGCAAAAAAAAAATATCGGTTCGGTTTCGGTTTTTGTTTTCGGTTTTGTTTCCGGTTTAGCTCCCTGGTTTTTATAATATAATTAACAATTATTTATGTATTATTGAGTATCTGTAGTTGAAAAATATATTTATCAAATTGTATATGTACCAACGTACTTTATATTTTGGTTGAATTCTTTGCTAAATTAGAGTTTTACATTTCAAAACATTTAACTAGATATATTAATCATTTAATTTTTTTAATGTTTTGAAATTTAATACTCCAATTTAGCAAAGGTTTTAACCAAAACTTATTAACATATTTTTACTCTATAGATGTCTCGATAATACATAAATAGTCATTTATTGTATTATAAAAAAAATTAATTAATTAAATTATTTTTTAATGATTAATCAAAAAAACTTATATAAAATTGTTTTTCTCGCGTGTACGTATTTTTGTATGCATTATAAAGTATTAAATATACATAAAAATCTACATCTTTGTATTAAATTTTAGAGAGCTTGAGTTCTGTGGTTGGCAAGCACAAGTGAGAGCTTAATTGATCGGTTTTTTTTTTACCATACGGATATGTACTTTGTTGCTAACGAAATAATGAAAAATCGATTTCTACACCTGCATATGAAGCCTATTTATTTCCTGGTATAAATTAAAAAGATAAAACATTCCAACTTTTTATTTACCCTTTTAACCCTCCCGTACCGATATGGAGTACATCTCAACGCCAAAATTCTTGTTTTTTCAACCATTTTGTAGGCATATAGTACAACTTAAATGATCTCATCAGGTCACTGCGACACATATCCAGGAAAGTCATTAACGCGTGGCAAACACGCATAAATAGGTCAGCGCGAATACCACGAACAAAGGACACACTCCAACCCAAAACGTTTATAAACCAACGCAGCAACCTCCACTGGCAGAGTGAGCCTCTGGAGTTCATACAGATCACTTCTCCGAAGAAACCTCTTCGTACATACAATAACCATTGTACCAATTGAACGAAAATAAACGATCCTCTTTCAAACTACACAACACGTGTTTCGTTAGACCGGGATACGGTCAACATACCTTCCCTGTCTTACAATTTGTTAAATAGTAATAGCATCTATCTTAAATTTATTGTATTCCACAAAGATATCCTTATGGGGATGAACGAATGAGACGACTGGCATGTTAATGCACGTGTTTATTATATGACAGCTGAAGACAGAGTGAGTAGCGGCTGTCCGAACCCAGCCGGGTTGGTCCCCACTCGCAGGAAGGCAACCAAACTCGACCATGTCGTATAAGCGAGCCGCCACATCACTCCCCCCCCAGCATCAGCGATACCAAAATTACAAAGAAACAAATTTTACAAAAGAAAAAAATTATTGTTACACAAAGAGAAAAAAAAATTATTGAGTGGGGAGAAAAAAAATTGTTGACGTGGGTCATTCGCTGTGTAGGTGTACCGCCCTGAATGGTCGGTAGATTCGAGGGCGGTGACGTCGCGAGCAGGACGGTGGGTGGTCCGATGGTCGCGCCGATGCGATGCGATGCTGCGGCGGCGCCGCTCTTCCGAGGCTGATGTCGGTTGGTGGGGCGGCGGGGGCGGCAGGGGCATCGATGTGGTTGATGATACTCCGAGCTGGACCGTGAGTCGTTGTGGCTCGTGGAGGTGTTGTAGCGCTGCCGCCCGTCTCGGCGTGATGACGCTCCTGGGGACGGACGGGGCCTTGATGATGATGATGGTGCTGAGGTGGTGTATGTCTTGTGGTGCTGGATGACCGTTCTATGTGTACTGGATCGCGCATGACTCCACATCTAGCTGTCAAGATCGTCGTATCATTCGCTCCCCCATTTTTTTAAGCACCTGTCATCGACGTTGTGGTTGGACTCCAGTCGGTAGGTGGGTAGGTAGGTAGGTAGCCGTGTCTGCTCGTTTATTGTCACCCGCGGGCCGCGACGTGCTGTGTCGATGGCGGCGCGGCGGGTAGCTTTCCCGCCTGGCTCGGCGAGGCAGGGGTGAGTGGCGGCATGCTGAATTAATCGAGGCTACGTGGCTCGAAGTCGGGGGTCACCAGTTATGGGGGATGAACGAATGAGACGACTGGCATGTTAATGCACGTGTTTATTATATGACAGCTGAAGACAGAGTGAGTAGCGGCTGTCCGAACCCAGCCGGGTTGGTCCCCACTCGCAGGAAGGCAACCAAACTCGACCATGTCGTATAAGCGAGCCGCCACAATGTCAAAATGATTTAGTATGTGCGTAGTAGTGAAGTGAGTACGCGGCCCTTTTTTTACTTATTACTTACCTCCTTTACGTTTCACATGGCTTTCGTGTCAGTGGTCATTTTTTGTAACTGGCCATGACCAATCTGTAACTGTAAATGACCAATCGATACCGACAGTGATTCACTGTAAGTTCGCCTAATGCAATTCACCTAATTCGAGTATACCTAAGCGAGTTGGTCGAATATCAACATACCGAACGACGACCATACCTAATGTCATACATACCTAACTGCAGTTTACCTAATACAAATTGATCGAATGAAGGTTGTTTTACGTTGACGGATAGATGGCACTTTTGCATTGATAATTTCAAGATTATTTAAAACAAAATAAAATATTAAGTTGTATTTTAAAATTTATATTTTATTAATAGATGAAGTCGATCACTGTTTTTAAAAAATGTGCGTGTTTGGCTGTGTATTTTAGTAATAATTCAAACACCATTAAATATCTTTGAAACTGAAACACTGAAACTTTTTACTGTGTAATAAAATTTTAATCGTTGCGCTATAATTTTTTTTTTTCATTTTCAAATCTGCCGGAAGTAGCATTATTTTATTGAATTATTATATATCCTAGACCGTGTATCGAACTGAAATTTTATATCTATAACTTGTATTAACTTATACGCTCGAACTTACACTATTTTTTGGACTTATTAATTAAATGTCTACTCTTATCGAAAAAATATAGTCCTTCAATTAATATTACATAAATAATAAATAATCAATAAGTTTTATAAACCGGAAACGAGCCTTTTATTACATACAAATCTCAAAAATGATGCGACTGCTGCTGCCGATGCTGCTGATTTTTTCGAAACTATTGGATACTCACATTAAACTAATAGTTGATAGTGTCATGCCGACTCGAATTGCAAGTCAAGTGCCGTTTTATTAAGTGATAAGCAATACTGTGTTACATTCATTGAAAGCCTAGGTTCTATAAATCATATTCATTAAGTAGATAGAAGAAACGGAATTCAGCGAAGAAATGTCATACGATGAACACTTACCATTTTACATATCGACTAATTCCGAAAAGTCATATTTTAAATCCATTGTCATATGAAATAATTATTATATATGGGATAGATGAAAGTTAATATTTTTCTTATATAGATATATACTTTTTACCCGAACACTAGAAAAAGTCAAAGATTTGTGGAAACATTGTGTTTCATTTGATACTTACTCTAGAGAACAGCTGGCATTGTTATCATTAACAATCTTTGAGTTTTACTGAACAACATTTCAAATCTATTTTCAAACAAGAAATCGAACGGAAATAAACTAGAAAATATATATCACTCTTTATCTTCCGGCGACAATTCGTTTTAGATTGTAGAAGACAAGAGTCTCCACTTGCTGAAGTTAAAAATTATAAAGAAAAAGTAAATATATATTAATTATTTAAATAATGGGAATAAAAAGTACACAGTAAAATTTTTTAAATTGAAAGAAACAGAGTCTTTTGAAATTTTTTTAATACACAATAGTTATGACAAATATTAATAAACACGAAAACACAGTATTTAATGAATGGTCTGGTATACAAATATTTAAAATATAAAAAAACTCATGGTGTGGTGATTTATTGGCAGTCTTTTCACTACACAATAACCATGAGCGGTGACACATCACTTGCAAAACTTGATTTTAAGTGGCAGTCATTACATAACAATTCATTCCACAATAACAACAATTCAAAACAACATATCAATTCGGAAATCAACGAAAACACAGTATTTAATCATTGGTCTCGTATACAAATATTTAAAATATAAAAAAAACTCATGGGGTGGCGATTTATGCAATAGTATTAAAGCTAATCAGTCTTTTCACCACACAATAACCATGAAAAGTTATAAACCCCTGATATGATATACATATGTAGTGTTTGTGTCCTTTTGATGTTGTCGATTTTATATGCTAAAAAATCAATTCACTATATTAAAAAAAAAAAATTATACTTTCTCGAGAATTTTCCACGATTTGTCCGATATATTTTTGTGCTGGCCACCCCAGACTGACTGACAGTCGCGCGCCAACGGCTTCGGCATAAACACGTAGTTTTTCTCGCCACCGAAATCACCAGCTCGGCCACTGGTGATGGGTTGTGACGATACTTGGAGACCAGCAACCAGCGACCAGCGACCAGCGACCAGCGACCAGCGACCAGCTCCAGTATCGCCAGTATAGCGGTGTGCGCCAGAGGAAGCAGTTGTCTGCAGAGGGTCTGTCTCAGTTGTCGTCCAGAAGGCAGCTACTCAACAACTCCTAGCCAGCTACGCGTGGCTAACCTCAAAAGGCACGCGTGCTTTCTGCTTTCTTTGTTTACTCCCCCCCTTTCCTCGGTTGCTCTGCTTGATCTCTGTATAACTTAATACAGTCGCAATACATAAACAGATTTACGCCCTGTTTTCATTGGTTTACAATTTCCTCCCTTTTTTCCACATCACGCATCCCACGCACACTACGATGGAGAAAGGGACAGCAGAGCAGCCGACATCTTAAATTAAAAAATAGCAACTAACATATAGGTACTTTTATAATATTTCTGATAGATTTTTAACTCATTAAAATATATTTTTAAGATCTTTTTTTTTAATTTGTCATAGGACCCAGAATAAATTTTCCCAGGGCCCAGGATATTGCGATACTGGCCAATCAAAATATGTACACGAATGTTGAATTAATTATACCTCCCACTTTAGATACGGTGGGACTGATTTTTCATTCTATTCATATTTTAATTCATACTCTATCATCATTAGCTATAAGTAATTATAATCACTGATGATGTTATATTATTATGAATGTGATATCACTCAGGAGATAAATTATTCACATCAATAAAATCATAATGAAACTGTGTAAATAATACGTTCTTGAACTAGTACAATTATTTATAATGCTGAATTGTTTTAGATGCAGATACCATTAATAATACTGCAGATTGTTTATCCTACCAGAACAGTGAAAATGTTGTAAAAGTACTTAAAAGAAGACCAGGAAATCGAATACGGTGGACTAGAGAAATTCATATCTAAATATAAGGGACAACCCGTGTCTGCAAAAAACCCTAACATCTGGATTGCTCAAAATGTCGGATTTTGGTATTCAGATAACTTCTCCATTGAAAAATCAAAATATTTTTTGCAATGCATACTCAAGTCTTGTTGATTCTGCACGGCAAAAGTCGTACATTTGTTCTATAGTCAAAATGAAGCCTTTTTTACGAGGCTCTTTTTTATCATTTAAATGTACTTTTGTTATACTCATAATGAACATTTCAAGAAAATATATAATATGCAACTTTTATTTGTGCTGAAATGTAACATGTCAAAATTCAATACTTTCATATATACAGTTATATTGTATGCCAAATCACTCCATAAAACTTGAAATAATTCATACCAGTAATAATTCATTTAGAATATTGTACTTTAGAAAAATGCCAAATTCACTATTTTATTTAATGTAATAATTAAACGCTAGCAAAGCTTTCCCGCAGTTGTTCTCACCAACCACAACCATTAATATGAAGTACACGTATGATTTAAGTGAAGTTATATTTCGCAATTGCAATCACATTATCTTAGAATAGCACGAAACATTTCATTACTCAATATAATCAATTTCACCCTACTTATTTTATTTATTAAGTTTTGATAACATGGGATCAATTAAGGTAATGATTTTTTTTTTTAGACATTGGAAAACTATTTCTGAAGAGGAAAGGGTTGGAATAACTGTGGAAACTACTGAGGACCCGTTGGTCCTACTCATCGAGCCAAGAATATCCTAAATTTGTTGTTAGTAGATTTATGCGACAACTAATGGAACAGTATCACATTTGTGTTAGCAAAATTTGATATGGGAGCTGTTTCGTTCACAGTTATCGTCGCAGGGAGGCAATCTGCGTTAGAGAATATGTCAAGATTAAAAATGCTGAATTCCATAATTTATTGATAAATATTACTTATACTATGCTATTTTTAAATTTTTCGTTCTAGTATATTTAGAACTGAAATTTGGATTTAATGTACGTTTAGAATCCTAGCTCCACGCTTGAAACCCAATTATAAATGTGATATTAAATTCTGAACTAAAAAAGGATTTCGAAAAAATATGTGGCTTCAAATTTTTAAACTCTTTCCAATGTTAAATTTTATTTATCGCTGTATGAATGAGCTGATAAGCATTAAATTTTGTGCGAAACAATTAGACATGTCACAAGCTACAGTTATTGATTGAAATCATTATTTACTTAGGGTCTGTGTGGTGTCACTAATAGAACAACCAAATACCATGATCGGTGGAGAAGAGCTGGTCATTGAAATAAGCAAACGTCTTTTCGTTTATATACGTACCAAATTTTTTGTAAAAAACTTCCATAGCTTCACACAAGAGTATTTTTATTACATGACTTGATACAATAGTAAATTTTCTTTAACGTCAGTTGTTTTACATATTGATTATTCATATATTGAAAATAATATATGTGTTCTGTGTTGTCTGTAATAAGTTGACCATCTGTAATACCACTCATGAGTTTTTATTACATGAAAATGTTTATTATAAATTGGTTTATTTCTGTAACTTGATTAATAAATTATTTATTATTTATTGTATTGCTTGTTTCTTGTCTTGTTATTATTGTTTATATTTCATTGTGTTTTGCAATCTACGTATAAATTACTAACTGATTTATATTTGTTATGTATTCATCATAATTTATATTTATTACGTATATTTAAAATTATTAATTATTTATTATGGAAATTGTATCAATCGTAGAAATTGTACTAGTCTGTCTATTATACATGCGTTTTCTTCTCACCTTCTTTTAATATTGATGATTGGAAAGCCAATTTTAATATATGTACAATAAAAAAAATCTGTATATCTTTTTTGATTCCTTTTTATTACTTTGTTTTATCATAAATTTTATTGTAAATATGTACAATGTTTGCTATATAATATAGTATAGTATATATAGCAAAAGATAATACAAAGCTACAAAAGCAATTAATTTTTTCAATGTCCTTAATTTAGTTCACTCGCCATTAAGTGGGAAATCCTTTTTAAATCTTCTGTCGGGCGCAATATGGTGTATATAGAGTTTAAGGGCTATTTGCAAAGAAATGTTATAACATTTATCTGTCTATGTTACTACGCCATCTATTGATATCGCGTCGAAAAATTACTAAATAATAAAATTTACTACTATTGGTTTGAAACTCGGCTACTGCTGGTTTGAAACTCGAAATTAGGTGAATGTGTCCTTCGGTATAAAGATATTAGGTGAATTTACCATTAGGTCAATAGATTTTCGGTAAAAGCGTCATTAGTGGAATTGCATTAGGTGAATTGATTTAGGTGTATTGCATTCGACCAATTTACCTGCTCCCACCGACAGTGGACGGGGCCGAAGTCTTGTGCTAACGGAAGTTTGGTATTCAGCACTGCGGCGAGCGGATTACTCTAGCACGGATAGGTAGAGTATTAATGTTTTACATGCATAAGTAAACCACAATTAGGGTTGCCACCGAAGTCTCCGGGCTTCGGGTTTCAAGGTTATGTCTCCATGTGACAGGTATGTAGCTCATGTCTTTTGTATGAAATGTTTGGCGATATCTTGTGTACAAAAATGCATTACTGAGCGAATAAGGTATATGTACATAAATATAAATACATATTTTTTTTGTCACTATCACCGGGTGAGACTTGGGTCTAAGGTGGCAACCCTAACCATAATAATACATTAAAAACATTTTTAACAAAATTTATAAATGTGTTTTCCAGATGAAGGAGTTTGCGATATAATCGACAATAATTTTGTTCTGACTTGACTGTCTTGGATGCTTTGCTTCGGTACTCGTGAAATCATCTCTGGAGTGTTTATTTACAAAAATACTACATCAACTGATCTTCCATTAAGGAGTTTTGCATTGATCAACGAGTCGTACGATTTGCAGACTTAGGAAAAACTTCCGGAGAAGTGGAGTGTGCAAAAATACTTTGAAACCCGAAAAAATGTTTTTGTATCAAATTTCAGTCAATCTGAGTGCAGATATGTGACTAGATCAGTGGTTCTCATGTGCGGCCACCAACGCTATATAGAGTAATATTTCACTACTTTATTTGTAAAATTATTTATAAATTTTTGACATGGATTACATACATAGTTCGAATTATAAACAACTACAAAAAAATAAATTTATGTACAATAATAGAATATTGTACATAAATTAATGCAAGCATATAGCAAGTTCCAGATAAAGATTGAAGACACTATAAATTAACGTTTTGAATTTGAATTCAGAAGTTGTTTTAATCGAACTACATAATATGCAAAAAATAACAAATAAAATTGTGAAATATTACTTTATGAAGCGTTGATGGCTGCACATGAGAACCACTGGTACATATGCATGTCAAACTAGAATGATCTCCTATTATTAATTTTATTACTATCATCAAAACGAAAGCGAATAATAAAAACCTTGTAAATAGATAATAATCGTTAGATTAATAACTATTATATACATACATACATACATATATGTAGAATAAATTTATTGTGAGTATATTTTATGATAAATAAAAATCTATTAAAAATTCAAAGAAAATAACTTTTTGATACAACCAACAGTCATAATTATTATTGCATTATTTAAAAAAGTATGAGGCCCTAGATAACTACCAATGAGGATTCCGAGTTTTGTAAAGGTGTGTTTAGACTCTCTAATATGTACATATATCTTGCAACAATATAAAATAAACAAAAGAAGTCTATTAATTATGTATTTCTCAAAAACTAGTTCGATCTTCATCGTTCTTAAAATGTCATGCTCACAATCTAAATACCATGCCACAATCTAAATACCATGCCACAATCTAAATACCATGCCACAATCTAAATACCATGCCACAATCTAAAATACTCAGCAGCTAGGGATTTCCAACGAGAAATTCTACTATAATTATAAATTCAGCAATTCTGGTGTAAACCAGTCTTTATAAACATTGACACGGATTACACGACCCATATTCAATGCATTTTTTTCAATGCTACCTGGAAAGGCTTATCGGGTAGTATTCTTGTTTATTTTTTACATACTCAAAAAACAACGACTATCGGTGTATTCCAGGCTCATGGGATTGTTGGCAAAACGCCGATTGGCGTTGGTCAGTATTCAAAAGGTTAAAGCAGGCTGAAAAATCGAGCAAGTGTTCATAACGAACCCCAGATATCTGAAAGAAAAAAACAGTCCAGTAGAGATCGATTTTTGGGAGGGAAAGTAGGATTTAATTGAGTCGAAACTACCAATCTTTCAACTGCTGGTAAAAGACTAAGCCACCGGTAACAACTCGGTGCTCATAGTAGTAAAATATAATAATATTTCCGTACATTCAATTTCAGCCCATTAATTTTTAATGCGGTTGAACTAAACCAAATTAACCAGCAGCTTGGACTAGTGGTTAGGATATATGCAACAAATTGGCAACCTTTACCCATTTCTCGCGATTTTCACTGATTCGTATAAAAATCCTGCAAATTTGTCCATAAGTGTCTCGTAAATTTCGAGTTTCTAAGTATCTCGAAATTTGACGATTTATATAAAAAAAAAATGCTCCGAAAATGTAAGTTTATCAAAAATTTGTCAAAATTTATCCATAGGTGTCTCTATGATGCTTTGTTGAAATTATTCTAAAAATTGTATACCGATGTTTTTAATTAATTGGCCAGGAAGGCGCATTGGGATTTAACTTAAAAATGTATGATACATATGTGGTAGCCAACCTTTTGGAGGACATAGCACTCAAAGAAGATGAGTTTTAGCACTATTTGTTCAACTCAACTCGATTTGTTCGAAGAAATATATACAATATATACAAAATTGTTAGTTTCTAAAAGCTTTATTATTGTAAACTCCTCAAAAGAGGTGCCGAGCAGAGAGTCGAGTTTGTAACCAATAGCAACGGCAGTGACAACTCAGACAACACACAAGCTCGCTTCGTACAATATCATCAGGCTCAAAATAATAAAAATGCGTACAGTTCCCAAGTGGATTAACAAGATTCACGAGGCGGAAAAGACTGAATACTCTTGGTAATACTCACAATGCTCATATCTTGATTAATAAGCTTTGTACTAATTATTTAAAATGGCAGGCTAGCCTTGGAGTGTATGACGAAATGTCAAAAATGTCAACATACTCCATATCGATCGAAAGTACAGCCTAGTTTTAATACTTGTATTGATTGCATATACATAAATAGTATGCACCTTTATTTATTGTTTTCAGCGTGCAGAGTCTGTGCTATAGTCCCGATGGTACCCAGATGATAGTGGCGGCTAGTGAGCGGGTCATGGTATACGATCCTCAAGACGGCTCCTTGATCAGGCTGCTGAGAGGCCACAAGGACACTGTGTACTGCGTAGCTTATGCTAAGGACGGTCGAAAGTTTGCATCGGGGGGCGCCGACAAGATAGTCATAATCTGGACGTCGAAACTTGAAGGAGTGCTTAAATATTCGTACGTATTTGTGTACATGATTTGAGTAGTGCGAATCAAATGACATAATATGTTATCTTTTCAGACACAACGAACCGCTGCAGTGTTTGGCCTACAATCCAATAACTCACCAGTTGACCTCGTGTGCCGTCTCCGACATTGCGTTTTGGTCTAATGAAGTTAAGGCTGTACAGAAACACCGTGTCAACGGGTCCCGGAGAATCACATGTTGCTCGTGGTCGTTGGACGGGCAATTGTTGGCCGTAGGCTTGTCTAACGGCTTTGTTTCAATAAGGGATAAGGTATATATGTACACATGTATGTCTACAAGATACGGTTAATCAGGGCACCATTTTAAAGATTGAAATAAATCAAGGGGACTGAATGTAAAAATGATAATTCTTTACAATTGTACTACAATTAACTGTATGTATTTCAATTTGAGCTGTTTGGAATTTTAACGTGTGATTTTGAATTGAATTCATATGTAATTTGTAATTAAAACTAAAACTTTTTGTCTGTTGTATTGTAAAAAATGTGATGCTATTTTGAAAAGTTGCCAATAATGCCTAAAAAGAATATGAAAATGGGAAGAAAACTGCATTAATGATCAAATTTGACCAAACTGTGAACTTATCTCAATTTCGCTTTGAGGTTACGGTAATATTGCTTTAATTTTATAAGTTATGTACATAAGTGGCCAGTAGTTATATAATATTTGAAATTCAGTAAAAACACAGCGAATGCTTTACTTATTTTATTACATACATATGTGCCATGACAGGAATTACCCCAAAGTGACACATATGGTTTGCTACGATTGTACTTTAAATACAATATATAAGCATTTTATACAATGCGAATTCATATAAACATCCACAGTGACATCTATGGAGAAATTTTTGCAGCATTTTATAATCAAATTGTCGAATTTTAAGACGCTGAATAACTTGAGATTAGCAAGAGAGATAGGAAAGGAGATGCTAATTTTACATGAACCGTTTCAATGAAAATCAGAAAAATTGGCAAACTCTGATAAGAAACGATGGACCTCAAGTCACACACCAAGGTCTGGCCAGCAGCGGGGCTGTAGTGGGAATCGAAACTGTAACATTATGTATGTATGTATGTATGTAGGTAGCATTTGTAAGATTCGAATATAATTCGAATTTGCGAGAAACTGAGGAAGAAGATAACAACTTATTGCATTCGTCACAACAATTAAGATAGAAAAATTGGAAAATTCTAATAGGAGATGGTCGTTCTGTGTTTTTTTAATAACCGTCGACTTGACCTCTCTACTGGTATGCAATAGCTCTGCTAGTGAGTGCACTATGCTAATAAACTGCTATTTTCGGCTAGAATATTTCTGACAATTAAATAGATTACTATGTTAAATCGGTGGCTAATAATTTATTTATTTATTTATTTGGAAAATTTACAGTTTATTAAGTTACATAGATTGATAGTAAAAAAAATATAATTATGTTAAGTAAACCATTAATAATTTTCACATTTAGGTAAAAAAAAGAAAAGCTCAAACATTTAAAATAAGAAAAGAGTAGGAAAATAAAGCACATGGAAATAAGGAACATGGAAAGTACACAGAATAAAATATAGCAATGTAATAAAAATAAGATAAATTGTAAAACGTAAATAGAATTGGCAATTGATGAGTACGTAGTGATAGACGTGTAGATATCTAGAAGCATAAATATCAGCAGTTATGTGTATATGAATATAAATATACACATACATACTTGCATCCATAGAAGCGATACGGAATTACCGAGCAAATAATAATATGTATAACTTGTTGACTAATTTAAGTTATTCAGCTACTCACCAATTATGTAAATACAGACAGTTTGCTTTGATCAGACTTTGCAGTTTGATAGTGATAGGATCGTTGAATGGTTTCCGAGATAATTTAAATATGAACAAGTGTTTGTTTGTGTGTTTCAGAATTGTGAAGAGAGGTTGAAAATTAGTCGAGAGGGTTGTCCCGTGTGGTCGGTGCTTTGGACGGAGAGTGCTCTTCTGGTCGGAGATTGGTCGGAGACGCTTTCGTTTTACAACGCGTCCGGTCAGCAAGTTATGAAGGATCGTCCTATTGGTAATTTGCGTTATGTGTTATAATTGCACTCGTTTCATTACTGTTTGAATAATTTTTGTATGATTACTTGTAATTGAAGCGACACTATTTACATACATACATCTTTAAAAACTCTTCCATACTTCTTTATGCTGATGACACAAAAATTTATAAACCTATTTACACTATAGACGATTGTTATAAACTGCAAAAAGATTTGGATAGATTTGCTATATATTGTTTAAATAGTGACCGTTTTCTAAATCCTGAAAAATGTTCTATTTTGAAAATTTTACCAGAAAAAAATCTAATGTCACTTATCATTACCATTTAAACCATTCAATTCTAAATACATCCTATTAAGGATCTTGGTGTTATTTTTAATAATAAACTCGATTACTTTGAACATATTTCCTTCATTACTAATAAAGCATATAAATCTCTTGGATTCCTACTCCGCTCAACTAAACCCATTGATGATCCTCATGTACTTAATTTACTTTATTTTTCCCTTGTAAGGTCTCACCTTGAATTTGGCTCAATTATCTTGTTCACCTTTTTATATATCCCATTTTAATTGTATTGAAAAAGTTCAACTAAAATTTATCAAATCCTTACGCTACCGTTTTCCTATCTACGCCCATACTTTTAACAGTCTTTCTATCAGACGACGACTCTCTGATGCTACGTTCCTTTTTATACTCCTAAATGGTTTCCTTGATTGTCCCGATGTCCGGAGTAAGGTTGATTTCAGGATCCCAGTTAGGTATTCTAGACACTCTTTTCACTTGATACTTTCAGAACCAATTCCCTAAAATATTCCTATCTACAGCGTGTTTATCGTATGTTTAACGGGGAGCTGAATGATGTTGATCTATTCGGTATTTCCTTGCATCAAATCAGGACTGCCATCAGGAGAGTCTTGATTGGTTGATTCATTCTCTATTTCTATTATATACATATGTAATCTTTATCCAATATTACATCACTTCATGTTTAGTTATGTACTGTTCTATTTAGTCATGTTTTAGTTTTTTTTCATTTGTTTGTCTCTATGTACCATTTTATGTAATTTGTAAAAAATTATAATTGGGCCCAGATGTTATTTTATTTTGTTACATTTATTCTTTATTTTTATGCATTTCTACATTTGTTGTCTGTTGATTTTTTTCAATAAATAAATAAATACAGACATGTATGTATGTATGTATAATGCGAATTAAGCAGCTTTTGCTCGGCGAATTATTTATTGATCGTATTTTTATACTTAATATAAAGCTGAATTTGTATACTTTTTTTACAACTTTCACCTGCCCGAGCAACGCTGGCTATAATTAACTATTTATTTTAATGTGAATTGATTTGATTTTCAGGTTTGATGCCGGTGTGTTTGAATAGACTGGGCGAGTTGATTTTAGTGTGTGGCGTAAAAGGTTGGATCATCACCACCCTTGAAGGCGTTCCTGTACTGAAAAATTCCCAACAATGGGTCTGGTCCATAGAGCACTGCGACAACACCAACACTATAGTGAGTCCACAGACTAACTTGACAGATTTATTTCAAAAAGTTGGTTGCCCTTAACAATTTGTCATCCGACAGGCTCTGGGATGCTTGGACGGCACACTATGGTGCTATCAAATCGTCTTCAATAAAGTACACGGCTTGTACCACGAGAAGTATGCATACCGGGAGAATTTAACCGACGTCATAATTCACCACCTGACGTCGGGCACCAAAGTCAAAATCAAGTGCCACGACAAGGTGCAGAAGATAGCTATTTATAAACATCGTTTAGCCGTGAGTTTCTATTTTAGCAAGCCTCAACTTCAATATCAGACTTAAATATGTATAGTGTCCTTAGAGCAGTGCTACTCAAACTATGGTCCGCGGCCCATTACCGTCCGTCGGCAAACAAGTAAATAACAAATTAAAACAATAGCTTATGGATAACGTTGCATCATCTCATCCATTTTTGCCATGGAGTGATATATTGGTTAATTTAGAAGATAAAATAATTGAAGAATTAAAAAAGTGTTTTGAAACCACAACTTCACTTGCGTCCTTTTGAATCAAATTGAAAGCACAAATCTTCCCAGATCTTTAATACCATGCACTGAAAACTCTTTTACCTTTGCGAGACTGGTTTCTCAACCATGAGTTTAATTAAGACAAAACATCTTAATAGTGTGAATATTCATGATCCATTATGTGTGGAATTGTCTTCGATAAAACCACGACTGGATAAGTTGTCTAATAACAAACAAGCTCATGTCTCATTAGTTTTTTTTTTTTCATTTTTATCTAAGTACATACATATGTATATGATATATACATATTGTACTTTTGAATCAAATTGAAAGCACAAATCTTCCCAGATCTTTAATACCATGCACTGAAAACTCTTTTACCTTTGCGAGACTGGTTTCTCAACCATGAGTTTAATTAAGACAAAACATCTTAATAGTGTGAATATTCATGATCCATTATGTGTGGAATTGTCTTCGATAAAACCACGACTGGATAAGTTGTCTAATAACAAACAAGCTCATGTCTCATTAGTTTTTTTTTTTTCATTTTTATCTAAGTACATACATATGTATATGATATATACATATTGTACTTTGAAGTGAATAAAATAAATTTTACTACTTATATTTCATACTATTTTTATTTGTTATACGAACAAATTTTCACTCATATACATATATAACCTTTTTATTTAAAAATATGATGTTGGTCCGTGAGAATTACTGAAAAATATATACTGGTCCGCCAACTGAAATAGTTTGAGCAAATAGCACTGCCTTAGAGCACAATGGTGATGTGATATAACATGTACATACATATATGTTACAGTCGGAAGTGTATTTTCAGTTGTAATATATTCCAACTGGCGTTTTAGGTCATTCATATACGAATACAATTCAACTAGTAAATTATATCTCTATGTGCAAGCGCAAATACACTTTCAACAATGTGCGCCAGTTGTAATTAGGGATCCCAAATATTCGAATATCGAATAGTAGTTTTAAGAAGTTCAAGATATTATTAAGATAAAATTTTAAGAGAATCATTATCTGGAACATAAAATAGAACTAAATGTGCTGTAGATTGAAATTAAAAAAAAAAATAAGTTCGTATAAAAAGTATTCGAATATTTAGATTTGGGATCCCTAGTTGTAATATAACAGTTGAGTTTTGACAGCTGTGATGTTATTATTGTATGTAGTCGAAATATATTACAACTGGAAGATACACCTCAATTGTAACATATACACAATACAACGGTATTTTTTTTAAATGACGTCACGTTTTTTTGTGACAACTACAAATTTCAATCTTTCGATTGATTTTAATATTTAAAACATGTGCTCTAAAGATATGATTTGAGTCATTGTGATTTAAGAAAATTATTATACATACAGGTACAACTGCCCGAGCGTATAGTCATATATGAGCAGAGCGATACTGACGGTATGCTGTATCGCGTCAAGGAGAAGATACCCCAGAAAGCCGAATGTTCGTTGCTGGTGGCGACAAGCAGTGCTCTTCTGCTGTGCCAAGACGCCAAGCTGTTGATGATCGGAGGCAAGAATCTGGCATCGTGGAATGTGCCCGCTTCGATAAGATACGTGAAAGTTACTACGGTTCAAAATAAAGAAGCACTATTGTTGGGACTCGCCAATGGAGAGGTCCGCAATTTACATATCTATTTGTTATATACGTATGTATTTTCAGAGCAATGTGTATAAACTTGTACTAACGTGGGTCAGCGTTATTTTTACCGAAGAAATGCATCGCTTGGCAGTTTTCAATTAACCGGAATGACTCGTAACGGCAATTGAGATCATTTTCTATATCCATATTTAGCACATTGTATCGAATTCTTCATTCGTAACACATAGCAAAAAATGCTTGCAGTACTCGAATCGCAACTTGATCGTTTTTTAACATACAAAAATTGAATTTGATGATTTTTTGTCTTTGGTACATAATATCTGTACATTTGTACGTTTATTGAGAATGTTATTTAATACTTAACAGGTTGACTTAATTGTATCAAATTGTTGATTGAATGGAAGTCCATTATAATATTTTATTGATTTTAAAGTTTTCAACTATTTATCTTGTATTTATAGATATGGAAAGTCGACCTGGATGAAGCTTCCATGGAAGTGTTGGTGACTATTGAATCAGCGATCAGGTGCTTCGACTTGAGCTCTTCTAAATCGATGATAGCAATCGTGGACGAAAGCTGTTGTTGTCATGTTTATATGATAGCTACGCAGCAACTTCTTTTCACCGTAAGTCTCATTGTATATTTATTTATTTATTTTACATAGATACATACATATATACGAGGAAGGCATAACAGGTAGACCCCAATGCGCCTTCCTAGACAATTAATTACAAACATTGCACCATTTTTATTACATAAATCGCTGTATTTCGAGAGGCTGAAGAACACAAAATTAACAGTTAATTAATCACAATATTGTACATAAATCAAATTCAGATATTTGTGACATAGTTGGTACGACGATTTTTGCCAATTTGATGGAGGAATTGTTTCAACAATGAAATCAGATAAATTGGCAAACTCTGATAAGAAACGATCGACTTGGAGTCACAAATATCGAAGTCTGACAGTCAGCAGTATTAAAGATTAGCACGGGATCGAACCCGGTAACCTCTCGGTGCTAAACATAAACGCAACCACCGACCATACTGCTGGCTATATGTATATGTAATTGGAGGATTGTAAATAGGTTTTTGAGCTCTTTTTTTCCTATTACGCTGTACATATTAATAACATAATACTATGATTACTAACAAAATTAATTTAAAATTGTAAAATAGAAAATGATCAGTAGATATTAAAATAGATATAAGATGTATTGTGAACACAATTTAGTAATAATAAAAAGCATTTAAAAATAAAATGCTCATAATACATCTAATACATAATTTTAATTAAAGACTCTCTAAAGTCGATGACTTAAAGCAGATTGTGTTTAGGTAATCTGTGTGTTATACCTGAAGGGTATAGACATTTTGTTGTACTGGTTAGTTTGTTGTTAATGTCTGTAACAAACGGAATATTATTTAGTTAGTATATATGGGCGTATTATAAATTGTTTTTAGGGATTTATTTTGTATTATTTGAAGTTTGGAAAGGTTAATGTTCGAGGCGTTGTGCACATTTGTATGAATTTTTTTCCAATAATTGTGAGTGATGTTTTGTATAATGAAAGTTTGTTAAACAGGCGGAAAATGCTTCCTCGGTGTCTTGGCATGCGACGTATGAGGATTTGCTGTGTTTCTCCGGCGGCGGCATGCTTTCGATCAAGCTGGTCCCCTTTCCTGAGTCTTCGCAGCCGGTGATCGGATCAGTTGTCGGATTTCAGAAAGGCCACGTGTTCTGTCTGCAGGCCAATGCCATGCAATCGATAAACGTGCCTCTATCTCATGCGATGCATCAGTACATACAAAATCACATGTTCAAGTATGGACGGTGTCTTTCGTTGTCAGTCGAAATCGTTCGCGTTTTAAAATTTGTTCATTTTTTTAGTGAGGCGTACAACATTGGCTGTCTGGGCGTTCCGAATTCCGATTGGGAGAGTTTGGGTTTTGCGGCTTTGGAAGAATTGTCGTTGAGCGTGGCCAAAAAGGCGTTTCAACGGATCGAGAATGTTTTATTTCTCGAATTGGTCGATGTGTTAGAGGTTTGATTGTTGTAATACTTACATATACTTATTGTTATTTTATTTTATTTAGGCCTAACAGGTCAATTACAAAAATAAGTAAGAGACATTGAATATATGTAGAGTTGCCAACAGGTCTTTTTTTAAGAATTGTCTTTTGTAACACAATTCTTTTGTTCTCTATATTTTTTTATATTACACCCATAATGTCCTCTTTTTCAATTTTGACAATAATTTCACACAGTCCGTACTATATTATAAGAAACTAAGAAACTTTTGCACCAAATTAGCAGTGTATGGATAAATACAGTGTATGGATAATAACAGAGGTGATGAAATTGAGAGTGAGAATGAAGATGATTAAATTCAACAATTCATTTTTAAGCGCACTTTTCAAGTTCCTAACTACATATGTATGTATGTTCCTGTTATTATGAAAGTGGAAGTAACATAATATTTCCTTTGAGATATTTGGACTTTTGTGTAAATTTGTTTTAAAAATTATTGTGAAATTATGATTCTTTCATATACATTATGATTCTTAGCCTTATAGATATAATCTTTCTTGTACTGGTGGAATATTACGATTACCTTGTAAAATAATGGCATTTTTGGTACTATTTCACTTAAATAATAACCTGCACAATTATAACTAAACATTTTTTTGTTAAATGTTCTTTTTTTTTGTCCATGACACTTGGCAACCCTAATTGAATACAATTGAAAGCATAATAAAAAGCTCGGTTTTAATTTGTACTATTATTATTCTAGGAAATGTTAAATCAAGGCGATAATGCATCCAAAGCTCTCTCGGTAGCTGAAGTTTATGCATACCGAGGAAAGTTTATCGACGCTGCACGGCTATACCGATCCAACGGCCAATCACACCGAGCCCTCACAATGTACACGGATCTTAGACTGTTCCACAAGGCTCAAGTTTGTCTTCTTCATATCTGTACGAGATTCCTACAAGCGTTTCAATTGGTCAAACAGAATCCGGAATACAAGGAAGAGGTTTATATACCATATGCACAACAAATGGCTAGGGACAATCATTTTATCGAAGCTCATAAAGGTTCGTACATGGTTACATGAATTTATGTACTACTAGACATTTAAATTTGTACCTTGATATTTATTTTTTATTAATTCATACCAGGAAGGCCTAGCAGGTAACCCCAAATGCGCCTTCCTGGCCAGACACATTGTAGGTACACTTGATACAAGTACTATACAAAGTATGTAAATACATATCAATTAACATCCATTTATGGTCAAATTTGTAAATTTGCAGCATTTTATACAATTCAGTGAAATTCGAGATTGCTTAAAACTCGAGATTTTACGAGAAAATTGGTAAGGTTGCCAATTTATTGGAACCGTTTCAATAAAAATCAGATAAATTGGCAAACTCGGATTTGAACCCATGACCACTCTGTTCAAAGCATTATATGCTAACCACTAGTCTATTCTGCTGGTTATATTGAACATAATCGAGAATTTCTAAATGTTCTTCATTTGAGTTGTATTTATTCTATAATAGTTTCTTATTTTGTGTTATCGATGTGATATTTTCAGCATACCACATGGGCGGTCAGACGGAATCAGCCGCTAGAGTTTTGGGAGTTCTTATACAAAATGCCATCGCCGAAGAACGTTTCAACGACGCTGCTTACTTGCATTGGTTGCTTGCATCACAATCCTTAGAAATCTCCCAAACTGTGGACGATATTGAGTGGGTTAATTCGAAAAGCTTTGAAATTATTGTTATCGACAGTTGAAATTAACATTTTTCTTCTATTCAATTACAGTCAACAACAGAATTGGATAGAATCGTATAATGAGAATGAAAAATATGCAACAATTTACTTTACTTTTCATATTGTGCATCAGTCTATACACGAAGTGTTTTCAGTTTGCCAACCGGAAACGTTGTTCAACGCGGCTAAAATTGTTCTTTCGCTCGTCGAAAACAATGTTCATCCGCCGAAAGGCATTTCTTTATTGTATCCTTTTCAATCTTATGTAGAGTTTATTTTTAGCATTATTTCATTTTTGAAAATCATGTAAGATATTGCGCCTTGACGGTTTTCAGTTCGGTATATTTGTGTTTAGCAAAACAAGGCAGATTACTAGGCGCAAACAAACTGGCTCGTCAGATGCTGGACAAAATTCAGAACTTGAAAGTACCATTTAAGATACAGGTGAATAAATTAAAACGGTTTAACCCTTTGAATGCTGAAGTCATTTCTGTTGAAAGCCCGCCACGCTACAAACTTCGCCCACATTTCCAATTAGAATTATTTAGAAATCAGGTATAAAATTGAAGTTAATCCAAACAAACTCTAGATAACTACCGCCGGGGATTTCAAGTTTTGTAAAGGTGTGTTTAGACTCTCTAATATATCTTGCAACAAAATATAATAAACAAAAGAAGTTTATTAGTGAATGTATTTTTCCAAAACTAGTTCGATCTTCTTAATTGTTGTTAAAATTGAATGCTTTTAAAATGAATAAAAATCGATTGCGTGACATGTATTGGGATAATACCGGTATATTAAATACGTGATGCTTCTTCCAATAATCACCTATTCGGTCCAATCTGATTGTTCCCATGTGCAACTAGAGACCAAGGCAAAATCTGAAATACTCATCAATTAGGGATTTCCATCGGGTAATTCTGCTATGGTTATAAATTCAGAAATTCCGGTGTAAATGAGTGTTTATAAACGTAGACAAAGCAATTGCACGGATTACACGACTGATTTTTAATGCTACCGGGAAAGGCTTAACAGGTATTATTCTTGTTTATTTTATGCATGCAAAATGTACAAAGCACATTGGCATTCTTCAGGCCCAAGGACTTGTCGGCAAAACGCTGATCAGCGTTGGTCAGCATTGAAAGGGTTAATAGTGTTTCGCAAACCCAACATAAAAAATATTATATATCAGACAAGTGTTATTTTCAAAAAATCATTTGTTGTCTGCTTCATGAGCTGCTTTTCTTCTACATACATATGTTGCTCTAGTATTTCTTTTGAACTAAAATGTTTTAAAAGAAAATCTTAGATAATATTGAGCAACAAAAAAATGAACGAAGCGGAGATTATTCAATCTTTACTAGTGTGACCCACAATGATTTTGAGTTAAAGACGGTAAAACTCAAAAATCTGTAAAAATTGCGCATATTTTAAACGCTCATATCTTTTAAACGGGAAGAAAGGAACAAAAATCATCATCATATTCGAATTCAATGGGTTAAACTTAGTAAAGATTGATTGGTCTCCGCTCTGGTGAAGATCCGAAAGATCACAAAATTAGCTTTTGAAAATACTCTTCCTCTAAATATTCATTATTTTTGTTGCTAATTTCTCTACATATGTAGATTGATTTCTTGATACCATCCTTTTCAGAAATCAGTAACCATCTGTGATATTTATTTGATTGCAGGAAAATGTAGAAGTTTTGACATTGCTCTCACGAGCTGGATTGAACGATAGTAACGAGGTTACGCCGTTGTGCTACAGATGTTCACATTGTGGCGGCTCGCTTATACGACATGGTCGAATTTGGTTGCCTTCCTGCGAGTGGGAACCAACTCGGCTGGGTTCGGAGAGCTACTACTCACTCTGTCTTCAGCTGTCATATAATAAACACGTGCATTAACATGCCAGTCGTCTCATTCGTTCATCCTCCATACTGGTGACCCCCGACATCGAGCCACGCAGCCTCGATCAATTTCAACATGCCGCTCATCCCTGCCTCGCCGAGCCAGGCGGGGAAGCTACCCGCCGCGCCCCCATCGCCATCAACACGCGTCGCGGCCCGCGGGTGACAATAAACGAGCAGACACGGCTACCTATCTACCTACCTACCTACCGACGTCCAGCCACAACGTCGATGACAGGTGCTTACAAAAATGGGGGAGCGAATGAGACGACGATCTTGACAGCTGGATGTGGAGTCATGCGCGATCCACTACACATAGAACGGTCATCCAGCACCACAAGACATACACCACCTCAGCACCATCATCATCATCATCATCATCAAGGCCCCGTCCGTCCCCACGAGCGTCGTCACGCCGAGACGGGCGGTAGCGCTACAACACCTCCACGAGCCACAACGACTCACAGTCCAGCTCGGAGTATCATCAACCACATCGATGCCCCTGCCGCCCCCGCCGCCCCACCAACCGACATCAGCCTCGGAAGAGCGGCGCCGCCGCAGCATCGCATCGCGCGACCATCGGACCAGCCACCGTCCTGCTCGCGACGTCACCGCCCTCGAATCTACCGACCATTCAGGGCGGTACACCTATGTACACAGCGGATGACCCACGTCAACAATTTTTTTCTCCCCACGTAATAATTTTTTCTCTTTGTGTAACAATAATTTTTTTCTTTTGGTAAAATTTGTTTCTTTGTAATTTTGGTATCGCTGATGCTGGGGGGGGAGTGATGTGGCGGCTCGCTTATACGACATGGTCGAGTTTGGTTGCCTTCCTGCGAGTGGGAACCAACTCGGCTGGGTTCGGAGAGCTACTACTCACTCTGTCTTCAGCTGTCATATAATAAACACGTGCATTAACATGCCAGTCGTCTCATTCGTTCATCCTCCATAACATCATTTCACACCACTTTCAACAGTTTGCAACTACTGCGGACATAATTTGTACCATTCGTTTCTTACATTCGGTTAGTTGATGTTATGTGAAATTTTTCATTTTTTCATTTGGTATAGAAGTGGTTATTAATGTTTTAGAAATATTACCGTTGGTCGCATTCACTATAGAGGACGACATAACCGTGGAGGAGGCTTTACAGTTGATAGAATCTGATGTGTCTTCTCTCGAAGCTCGGCCAAACGACCAAGAAAATTCTCAGATATTGCGAATAGAGAATTTGTCTAATCTCAAAGACGTGTTCTCAAACAAATCGTTTGAAGTAAGTAAATATTTAATAGTATCTCAACGATTAGCATTTCAAATGAAAAGTAAATATAGTATTGATCTTCCCACTATTGATTGGACAAAATACGACTCAAATCTGCATCTATTTCCTTCCAATTGTATTAATTTTTCTTCCCTTTCCTTTACTCAATTCTTATCTTATAATAAACTTTATCAATACAATTATTTGTCAAATACTAATAATCGTATTCTTGACCTAGCTATTAGTAGTTTCCCCTTATATATTTCTCGTGCTGACTCTACGCTAATCCATGAAGATTCTCATCATTTATCCTTTTGCATGTCAATAATTTACAACAAATCTTCACCCTTGAATTATAATTATAATAAAACTTTCCTCTTTAGAAAAGCTGACTATGCTACAATTATTCCAATTTTAAGCGATATCAATTGGAATTCACTTTTGTCCAATTTAAATATTGATTTAGCTTGTAAAAAATTTTACGATACCTTACAAAATATTATTGAATGCCACGTCCCTTTTACTCTTAAATCTAAGCGTACCAAATATCCCCCTTGGTTTACATCGTCTCTTATTAAAATAATAAAAGAAAAAAACAAATTCCATAAAAAATTTAAAATTTATTCAAATCCCTTAGATTATCAAAGTTTTTCACTATTAAGAGCTCGAATTAAAAAATATTCTTTAATCTGCTTTAGAAATTATATTTCTCTTATTCAAAATAATATTAAAACTAATCCCAAATCATTTTGGTCATATATAAATTCAAAAAAAAATACCTCCTCTTCATATCCTTCCGTAATGTATTATGGAAATAAGTCGGCTTCACATGGTTCTGAAATCTGTACCATTTTTGCTGACTATTTTGACTCCACTTTCAATCGTGATTCTACCATTAACCTTTCTATCTCTAATACAGATACTTCTTCTTGTAACTTATCTACTTTTCATTTTGACTTATCTACTGTACTCAGTCACATCAACTCTCTCAATGTTAATCTTGGTGCGGGTTGTGATGGTTTGCCTTCTTTTTTCCTTGTTAAATGTGCTGTCCCATTATCTCTTCCCATAACAATCCTTTTCAATCTTTCTATGTCGAACGGTAAATTTCCTGACTATTGGAAATTATCTTACATCACCCCTATTTTTAAAAAAGGTGATAAGAATCTTATTGAGAATTACCGTCCTATATCTAAACTATCTGTCATTAGTAAAATCTTTGAAAAAATTATCTATAATTTCCTTTTCTCCAATTTCAAAAACTACATTATACCTGAACAACATGGTTTTTTTAAGGGGAGATCGGTAGAGACTAACCTGCTTAATTTCACTAGTACTCTCACATCTTATATGGACAAACGAATCCAAATAGACGTCGTTTATACGGATTTCTCTAAAGCTTTTGATAAAATCAATCACAACCTTTTACTCAATAAACTTTGGTCCCTTGGAATCCGAGGAAATTTATTTCGTTGGATCTCTTCGTATATACTAAATCGTCACCAAATCATAATTCTCAATGGTTTTAGATCATCACTTAGACATATTCCTTCCGGTGTCCCACAAGGGTCGCATTTAGGTCCCTTATTCTTTTTACTCTATATTAATGATATCTCATACATCTTCAAACATTCCTTTATACTTCTTTACGCTGATGATTTAAAAATTTACAAACCTATATACACCATAGACGATTGTCATAAGATACAAGAAGATCTAGATAGATTCTCTATATATTGTTTAAATAATGATCTTTTTATTAATCTAGAAAAATGCTCTATTTTAAATTTCACTAGAAATAAGTCAATTATTACTAATCAATATCAATTAAATCATTCAATCCTTAACACGTCATCTTCTATTAAGGATCTTGGTGTAATACTCAATAATAAACTAGATTTCTCTGAACATATTTCTTTTATTACCAACAAAGCATTTAAATCTCTTGGATTCCTACTCCGCTCAACAAAACCCTTTAATGATCCTTATGTACTAAAATTACTTTATTTTTCCTTTGTAAGGTCTCACCTTGAATTTGCCTCAATTATCTGGTCACCTTTTTATTTATCCCATATTAATTGTATTGAGAATGTTCAACTTAAATTTATTAAATCCTTACGCTACCTTTTTCCTACCTATACCCATTCTACTGTTTCCGACATTTTAAAAATCCTTTCTTTTAACAATCTTTCTGTCAGGCGACGACATTCTGATGCTATATTCTTCTTTAAGCTCATAAATGGTTTCCTTGATTGTTCTGATTTACTGAATAAGGTTAATTTCAGAATCCCAGTTCGATACCCTAGACGCGTTACACTCTTTTCACTTGATCCTTTCAATACTAATTCCCAAAAATATTTTTATCTGCAGCGCGTTTATCGTATGTTTAACGGAGAGCTGAATGAGGTTGATCTGTTTGGTATTTCCCTACATCAATTCAGGTCTAACATCAAGAGAATCTTGACCGATTGATTCATTTTTTCTTCTATTCTATTTTTCCAATATTTCCATTATTTTTATACTTTAGTTTAGTTATGTAATGTGCTATTTAATCATATTATAGCTTTCATTCCTTTCCATTTCATTTGTTTATTTTGTATTTACCTTTTTCATTTGTTTTTTATATTTGTAAATTTCAATTTCTTCTTATATTCTATCTTATAACCTTTTCCAAATATTTTAATACTATAGTTTAATTATGCAATGTACTACATATTTTGTCATGCCTTTATTCTTTACTTTTTAATTTGTTTTCCTTATATTTATCTTTTTCATTTTTGTAAAAATCTATTATTGGACTCGGGTGTTACATATATTATTTATTTACTTTTTGTGTTTTTTATACCTATCTCTGTACATCCTGTCTGTTGATTTTTCAATTAATAAAATAAAATAAAATAAAAATAAATAAATAGTACATAATTATAACATATATGTATAAGTGAGGTCAATTAATTCATATTTTCAATGTTTTTTTATAGGATGATAAGAATGGTAAAGTTGTGTGCAACCGAGAAGATTTGAAAATATTACAGCCATTATCTGTGATAGTCATCAATCGTCCAAAACCATTGGAAACGTTATTTTTTCGCAACGTTATGCCCGACTTACACATACAGTATTGCCCTCATTGTTACAAGGTTTATATCAATATTGAATGGGGACTTAAATATGTACGAGTATACCATAAAACAACAACGTCGGTTTGTTTTTGTTTCAGCTATTTTACGTGGATGATTTGGAATCGCAGCTGATTTCTAAAGCACTCTGCTCATTTTGTCGTAGTGAACTGATTGACGGGAATGGCACTGAACCGTTAAAATCCATTATTTCATCTTCGTCATTCTCTCTTGAATGAAAATTTTTGGAATGGAAGAAAGATATACTGTTAATCAAGAAAGCAATCGAAGAGGTCTGCACATAAATATAAAGAAGACGAAATTTATGCTATGTAGTTGACAAAATGCAAACAGACACCGGTGATCTAAACGTTGTATCTAGAGGTGTTAGAAAGAGTTAAAATATTTAAATACCTGAGAACTTGGTTAAATTAAGAGCTTGACCCAGATGAAAACTTAAGAATCCACATCGAGATGGCTAGAACAGTGTTCATCAACAATAAACAAGCATCACAATCTTCGTACGCGTTTGAGATTCGCAAAGAGTGCTGCTATCTGGATGCAAAACGAGGACTCTGAAGACCAGAATGATCAGCCGTATCGAAGCTTTTGAGATGTGGGTCAACAGGCGTATGCTGAAGATCCCATGGACCAAAAAAGTCACAAATGAAGCTGTCCTCAGCATGATACGGAGAGGCAGGAAACTTGTTTCTGTCATCAAGTGGAGACAGATGGAGTACCTCGGACGCATGATACAGGGTTCAAAATACGAATTTTTCCGTTTGATTATCATGGGAAAAATAGAAGGTAGAAAATGGATTGGAAGGAAGAAGTTGTCGTGGACTGATATGAGCGCTGAAGAGCTGTTCCAAACCGTTGAATCGAAGAAGAAGTCACCACTAACAGTAATTTTTTTCTTCAATAGATTTTCAACATCTCATTCATATTTTTATGTTTTTTTCCATATTTTTAAAAGAAAAAAAAATAGACTAAGTGGTATTTGTATTATATTTACATTTATTAAAATATATAATAAAAAATTGAGTGGCACATTTTTGGAAAATTTGTAATTATTCCATGTAATTATTGTGTGTTGAATTACATTATAAATTTATTTTCATAAAGTTGTTTTATTTAAAATTTTTGTGATATCCATCTACACCAGCGGTTTCCAAACTGGGAGGCGCGCCTCCCACGGGAGGCGCGGACTATTGCCAGGGGAGGCGCCAAAACTTTTTAATAAAAAAATAATTTTCATACCATAATATCTACAAATAAATAAAACTTCATATCGTAGCTTAACAGTAAAAATTCAATGCATGAATGTTTATTTTCATTTTTATATACACATTTAATTAGCAACCTTTCTCGAAGAAAACCTCTCGATAATTAAATTGTTAAACTTGCCTATTTGGTTGAAATTTTTGGAAAATTGAGGTGTTTAAATAAATCAATGCAGGGATCACAAATACATCCACTTGTTCAAAAAGACAAAGTAAAAGCTTTCATTAAAAAGTTGAAGTTATGGAAATCAAATTTACAAAAGAATGATTTGGATATGTTTTCACTTTCCAAAGATTTCTGGGCCACAGCCAATATTGAAACAAGTAAAAATCTTTTTACTTACCACTTGGATGGTTTAGTGCTGCATTTTTCCAATTATTTCAAAGACCTTGATTTCTCAAAGTTTTTGTGTATACAGAATCCATTTAACTACAATGAAGAAGGCGAATTCGAACTGACAACTATCGAAAAAGAAAAATTGATAGAATTATCATGCGATAGCTCACTAAAACAAAAGTTTCAAAATGAAACCATAATTAAATTTTGGATGAATCTTAGTGGAGAGTATGAATCTTTGTATTGCAAAGCAATGCAAGTGTTTCTACCGAAAAGGAGTTACGAGTGGCACTCTCCATATTGCCCCCAAGATTTGATAAACTTTGTGCCAAAAAACAACAACATCATTCGCATTTAATTTTGATGTGATAGATGTAGTTTAATTAGTAATTTAATATAATAATAAATATACGTGTTCGTATAAATTTATGTTATAGCAAAACCTTTTTATTATTCTGTCTATTGTAGTGTTCAGTATTTTTTTTTAAATAAAGGTTTATTATTTAAAACGTGTCTATATTATAATATATATTAAAAAATAAAAGGTAGGGAGGCGCGGAAAAAATTTTTTTTTTAGGGAGGCGTAGTAGCATAAAGCTTGGAAGCCGCTGATCTACACGGAAATTCTAAAATCATATAGGTATTATTTTATGATGACTGACATCTCTTGAATTTTACAAAAATATTTATAAATCAAGATTTAAATTTGACAATTTGAATATGTATTTTTTTTAAAAGCTGTTTGATAAGTCTATTGAAACAATTGCAAATATAATAATTTGCTTAAATTAATAGCGAAATTAAAAAAAATATATCCAAAATCGTAGCTTTTTTATTAATTATAGATGGCACTATATTTATTTTACACATTGAAGCAAAACAAATGTTAGCATCGTCTAAAGTAGGTATGTATTATATTTCCAAACCATTTAGGACGAAGACCACATTCATTATTACACACAGATCAATATCTCGTGTACTTCCGCACATGCCAATATCGATGGATGAGAAAATTATTTTGTACACTTCGAAGGTAAAACCATGGTCTTTTTTACTCGTGTGTGAATAAAACTGTTTACAACATACATAAGTTCCTAAATCAGTAGTGATTGGTGGGAATAGTCGGCATTTGAAGTACATAAAATACATTATCATTACGCTTGAATTGGTTGTTAGTATTTTCTGCCGTGTAGACATTGTTTGATTTTGCAGCTGCGACTGGCAGCTGCAAAATCGCTATTAATATATTTCGCTATTAATTTCAACACACGAACCGTCATCAGTCATTTAAAGGTACATAAACTATCAAATGAAACGTTTCTGTATATAAAATAAATGAAAATTGATTGAGCATACTTATACTATTATATTTAGATAATGATCGATTAAATTATTTTTATTTTTTTTGGTATTTTTAGTGAAGCATGTCACAAAAGAAAACATGGAAAATTTGGGATAATTTCACACTGCTGCCAGTAGCGGGATCTTAATCAAAAACAAACTGCATAAAGCAAACTGCAACGTGTGCAAATCAGAAAAAACTGTTCTTAATTCAAGTATATCTTAAAACACATAATACATATATATCCAAATGAAAAACGAGACAGTGACACGTAAATTAATTCTATGGTTGAAAATCCCGTTAAAAAATCGACGAATTTAATTTAACGATTTGACTCTTTGATTTTATCCATCGAAAAAGCCTAGAAGAAATTGTTGAAAAATTGGCCGCTGTAGATGGAATATCCATATGAGCTATAACTATGTAAATCCGAATTCATCAGGGAGTCGATAACATATCGAGGATATAAATTGCCCAAAAATGAAAGTGATGTCATGAAATTAGTGCAGAAACATTATGAAGTCGTAAAATCGGAAATTATTTCCGAATTGTTGGAAAAAATCTCAAATAATCAACGGTTTAATTTGACTATAGATCAGGCCTGGGCAAACTAATTTGGTGCGGCCCGCGAGCAAAATTAAAAAAAAGCTTAATTTTTCTGATCTAAAAAAATTTTGTTGATTTGTTAAATGGTTTATCGTTTCTGACATAAGATAGAATTCAAATTTGGGTCAAACTAGACGGCAAACTAGAATACAAACTTTAATAAGCAATTATCATACATACATATTAGAATCGATCACATGGTACTCGATAGCTCTCGACGAAAGTAATGACCGAAAAGATACAGCACAGTTATTAATTTTCATACGCGGATGAAACTCTAAATTTGAAATTATTGAAGAGCTTTTATCATTGGAATCACTTAAAAATCAAACAACAGGAGCTGATATTTTTGAAAAAGTTGTTAATTGCTTAAAAAAAATAACAACTGACAGAACACCAAGTTTGACGGTTAAAAATATTGGATAAAGAAAATCCAGGATAAATTTTCGAAAATTGTCCTGATTAAAATTTAATTATAATTCATTATATCATACATCAACAAGTATTGTGCCAAAATGTGTTAAAAGTTGAACATGTGACATCTTGTATTATTAAACTTGCCAATTTAATACGATCGAGTGGCTTGAAACACAGACAATTCATTGCTATCCTTCAACTTATTGAATCTGAGTTCACAGATATTATTGATCATAATCATATTCGATGGCTTAGCCTAGGAAAAATACTTCGGCGATTATGGGATACAAAATAAGAAATCGTTCTATTTTTAGAAATGAAAAATAGTATCGACTTCCCCGAATTAACTGATAATGTGACTGGCTGTGTGATTTTGCATTTACTTTGGACATCGTGACACATTTAAATACTTTCATCACAGTGTTCCAAGAGGAAATTTTATATGTTCACGATATGGTGAAAAGTTTGAAAGCATTTAAATTAAAACTACGACTGTTTCTTCACCATTTTTTGATTAAACGGGTAGACCACCTTTCAACCGTGAAATTGCTGAAGGTAACAGAAAATAAATTTGAAGAATATGCTGAAATTATCGACGATTTAAGTGGCGAGACGGAGCTATAAATTAAGATTATATATTATATTTACAGTGCGATGATGATTTAAGGGAATTACACCGTCATGAAGAAATTTGCATATTGTACAACGCCCTTAATACGGAAAAATTCGACAAACTTAGAGATTTTGCTCAAAAAATGTTGGTGGTTTTTTGATCAACCTAAATATGTAAAAAAACATATCAATTAAAAATTCTTTACAATCAAGCATCACAGATGAAAATTTACAAGCATTTTTAAGAATTTCAACCACAAAACTTTCTCCTGAAATTAAAAAAACTGTTAAAAATCTGAAACAGTTTCATTCGTCAAATTAAATTGTTGTTTTGTATGAAATTTAAAAAAAAATTATGTTTTAATTTCTTTCACGATAATAAATAATGTATATCTAAAAATAGTATTTTACTTGCGGCCTGCCGCTCATTTTTAATTTCTAAAGTGGCCCTTCATCCGAAAAGCTTGCCCAGACCTGCTCTAGATGAATGGACCAGTATCAGAACAAAAAAAAAATATATATGGCCTAACTCTGAAAAGGGAGACAGATGTTGTCTCAAGGTTACACTAGCGTATAAATTAGGGGGCTGGGTTTCATTTTACCTGATATTCTCAAAGTTATAATTTTATTATATCTCAAAGTATTATGCATATTATGACGATTACAACTTTTACAATTTTTTGAATCGTTATACCTCAGAAACGGTGGCTCTTAGAAAAAAAAGTACTGATACATTTTTTATAGATAATTTTATAATCTACAATTTTTGTCAGATGTAATTTTATAATAAAACTTACCGTTTTGTTGAAAATCGCGAAAAACCCATATTTTTGACCTATGATTTTTTTCCAGGTATCAGAACGATGACGAGTTTTGACATGTCATTTATAATTACGTTTTGAACAATTTTACTCACATTCAGCTTGTTGTGAATTTATGTATCTTTGAATGTCTAAATTGACCGGTACTCGTGAAATCATCTCTGGAGTGTTTATTTACAAAAATACTACATCAACCGATCTTCCATTAAGGAGTTTTGCATTGATCAACGAGTCGTACGATTTGCAGACTAAGGAAAAACCTCCGGAGAAGTGGAGTGTGCAAAAATACTTTGAAACCCGAAAAAATGTTTTTGTATCAAATTTCAGTCAATCTGAGTGCAGATATGTGACTAGATCAGTGGTTCTCATGTGCAGCCACCAACGCTATATAGAGTAATATTTCACTATTTTATTTGTAAAATTATTTATAAATTTTTGACATGTATTACATACATAGTTCGAATTATAAACAACTACAAAAAAATAAATTTATGTACAATAATACAATATTGTAAATAAATCAATGCAAGCATATAGCATGTTCCAGATATAGATTGAAGACACTATAAATTTACGTTTTGAATTTGAATTCCGAAGTTGTTTTAATCAAACTACATAATATGCTAAAAATAACAAATAAAATTGTGAAATATTACTTTATGAAGCGTTGATGGCTGCACATGAGAACCACTGGTACATATGCATGTCAAACTAGCATGATCTCCTATTATTAATTTTATTACTATCATCAAAACGAAAACGAATAATAAAAGCCTTGTAAATAGATAATAATCGTTAGATTAATAACTATTATATACATACATGTATATATGTAGAATCAATTTATTGTAAGTATATTTTATGATAAATAAAAATCTATTAAAAATTCAAAGAAAATAACTTTTTGATACAACCATCAGTCATAATTATTATTGCATTATTTAAAAAAGTATGAGACCCTAGATAACTACCAATGAGGATTTCGAGTTTTGTAAAGGTGTGTTTAGACTCTCTAATATGTATATCTTGCAATAATATAAAATAAACAAATTCTAAGTCTATTAATTAATGTATTTCTCAAAAACTAGTTCGATCTTCATCGTTCTTAAAATGTCATGCTCAAATTCTAAATACCAAGCCACAATCTAAAATACTCAGCAGCTAGGGATTTCCGACGAGAAATTCTACTATAATTATAAATTCAGCAAATCCGGTGTAAACCAGTCTTGATAAACATTGACACGGATTACACGACCCATATTCAATGCATTTTTTTTCAATGCTACCTGGAAAAAAAATTTACTTGCATTGCAATTTTGCATTATGTCTAGGGTTGTCAGATTTCATGCAAGTCAAACCGGGACACCCCCCCCTCCCCCAAAAAATTAGATCTTTGACTTTTCTATAGATATATTTTCAATCGAACTGATAATATTTAGAATATCTATAATTGTTTTTTTTCCTTCTATTTTTAATATATGTAAATGAAAAGTGCTACAATTTCAATTAATAAACCAAAGATAGACTTAGATAGACAAAGATAGACTGAGAGGATTAGTGAAAAAATCTAATATGGTTTTTGTGCTTTTTCTTCAGCTTTTTATATTCAATATTAGATAAATAGCAGAAATCTTTTAGTTTTCTGTTCTGACGGTATCTACTCCGCGTCTGCATGTGATGAATCATTCTGAGTGTTAGACAATTATCGATTGAAGACAAATTGATTGATGCCTGGTGCACATTTTTTGTCTTCCTTCTACACGTAGTCTTCCAGAAAGTATAAGATAGAGACAAATAGTTCACTGCTGCAGTGTTTACCAGACTTTCTGGTCCAGACATCGACTTTTTGTTTATATTTTATGTTAATTCTGAGTTAAAAAACTTCTGTGGGAATTTAAAAAAGTAGTAAACCGGGACATTTGGGCGTCCCGAGAGGTTTGTTCGGGATACCGGGACACTGGACTTAAAACTGGTGACAATCCCGATTAATCGGGACGCCTGACAACCCTAATTATGTCCGATGTTTATATCATTAATTTTTATGTTCGTGACAATTGACGTGTATAATAAATGTATATAGCGCTTTAAAGCATAGGTTCCCAAACTTATTTTCCCCGTGGACCCCTAACCCAGTATTTTATCCTTCGTGGACCCTTCCTTTTATCCTTCGTGAAATTAGTAATAGTGTAATTTTTTTAAATACAAATATGAACACACTGTGATAGGTTTTGTTGTATAGTGGAAAATTGTAAAAAAAAATATGAATATTTTTTATTCTTATCGTTATTGATTTTTTTTTTAATGAAAATGAACAAATCAAAACACAATAAAATTCTTACATAAAATAATAAATTCTGTTAATGAGAGGGATGAACCTGATGCTCCTATATCAATTGGTCAATAGTTGGGTTCAAATTCGTAAGGTACAGTCGTAAATCTCCACGTTCAGTGATTTGCAACCGATTTCTTTTTTTCGTAAGAAAATTGGTAACTGCACTAAAACCTCTTTCCACGAGGTACGAAGTAGGAAATGCTATCAAAAACTTACTTGCGATAGCCCACAATACAGGATAAGCAACAAGGATATCTTTCTGCAGCCAGAAATGCTGGTAACCCTCTCTAAACTGTACCTGTAAGTTCTTTGTTTGTGCTTAATCCAATCAATTCTTCTTGTACTGTGTATTAAAACCCGCATTATTTTTATTAAATTTGATTCCATTGATTCCGGTCCGTGGATACCCATTTACATCTCGGGGACCCCCATTTTTTACTAACCTCTTATACGTTTCACATGGTTTTCGTGTAAGTGGTAATTTATTTTTCTTCCTGTCAGGGACCCCCTGGCAGTCCTCACGAACCCCCGGGAGTGCGTACGGATCACTTTGGGAACCTCTGCTTTAAAGTAATAAAAATTTAACCGTAAGCAGAACTTGGTGGTGATCTATGGTTTGTTTGGATTAGCTATAATTTTTATACCTGCTTTCTATTGGATTTCTAAATATGTAATTCTAGTTGGAAATGTTGTTGGCTTTCAACAGATCGTCAGCACTCAAAGGGTTAAAGATCGTTATCGAGCTGTTCTCGAGTGTCAAATTCAAGTTATGTACATATTTATTGGAGCGCTAACGTGGTAAATTTAAAAATGCACTCCAAAATCCATACCGGAAAAGAAAGAAACGGTATCGATTGCCCGAATTTCAATCATCGACTGTATGTACAATTGACAGTCGAAGACTTAATTGCGATAATGTTTAATAATTATATAAAAAATATTTCTATATTTTACTAGCCTCTTCTTAGTTCGGAAATGATTTTGTCGTGTGACGAAGTTTGGATTCTTATTATGATTGTAAATAATTCATTCGTGGAGCATGTCCGCCATTTCTGTTTGTTTTGGGTACATATTGATTCGCATCTGCGCAGATGATCCAGCTGTAGATTTGGAATAGGGTTGCCAATAATTCCGGATTGAACCATGTCGTACTGTCACTGTCATAGGTCAAGCCTGTTTAAATTTTTTTTACTGAAACGTATGTTCTGTGATGTGGGGAAAATATATATTCTATATTCCAGCTTTCATATTTAAATTCAGCATGTGTATGTATGTACATATATTGATAATACCATACTCGTTATGCAAGTGCCGAAGAAATCTCTTCTGCACTATCTCGATGAATAAACTTAGTTAGTTACTAGGTGGAAAGTCAAAATTATAAACTGAAATGAAGTGTTACGGGGACGAGTAGGAGATGGTATATGTAATTTATAAAAAAAAATAATGTTTATATTTTATTTTCCAAAAGAAGCATTTTGTGTAGACGAGATCTATGCAGACATGTTTTGAGATGCGTGATACAAGTCTCGAACACAAAATTACTAGTTACAAGTTACCAGTTTAATTCGGCAGTTTAATCACAAGTGGGGTTCAATATGGCTGACATGAGTAGATATACAACAAGGATATTAATTTCAACCAATGACAGAATTTTGGTAAAACAACTGGCATTCATGCGTAAGTTTAATATTTGATATATTTGTCCTTTGGGGATATCACGAAATGGTTTAATAGAAACACACAATTAGTCATACAGATTAACCCTTTGAGTGCTGACGACTAATCTGTTGAAAGCCCGCCACGCTTAAAATTTCGCCAACATTTCCAACTAGAATTATTTAGAAATCCAATAGAAAGCAGGTATAAAAAGTGTAGCTTATCCAAACAAACACTAGATATCTGCCGCTGAGGATTTCGAGTTTTGTAAATGTGTGTTTAAACTCTTTAATATATCTTGAAACAATATAAAATAAACAAAAGAAGTCTATTAATGAATGTGTTTTTCCAAAACTAGTTACATCTTCTTCATTGTTGCTAAAATTTAATGCTCACAATCTAAATGCCAAGCCACAATCTAAAATACTCGGCAGTTGGGGTTTCAATCGAAAAATTCTGTGTGGTTATAAATTCAGAAGTTCCGGTGTAAACCAGTCTTTATAAACATTGACACGGATTACACCAGCCATTTTCAATGAATTTATTTTTCGATGCTACCAGGAAAGGCTTAGTGGGCAGTATTCTTGTTTATTTTTTACAAACTTAAAAATAAACAAGAATATTTACATTGGTAAAACGCCAATCGGCGTTGGTCAGAATTCAAAGGGTTAAGAGGAATAATGATATTCGAGGGTAACACAGTTCGTGAGAAAAACGCAGCTATAGCGATAAAGATAACACTGAGCAACAAAAAAATCACGTTTTTGAGTTACCGGAGTGGAGACTAACCAATCTTTACTAAATTTGAATAGCACGGAAAAAAAATCCGTAAAAAGTATTTTAAAGCAACAAAATATCACTATCAATAGGAAAAACATCTGACTATTGATTCCAATACTCACTTTGAGCACAGCAATACTAGATTTTGAGTTAAAGACAGCAAAGGCCAAAAAACTGTAAAAATCGCGCATTTTTTAAACGCTCATATATCGTAAATGATCACCAACCAACAAAAATCATTATCATATTCGAATTCAGTGGGTCAAAGTTAGTAAAGATTGGTTAGTCTCCGCTCTGGTAATTTTTTTGTTGCTCAGTGTAATAAAAACAATATTTTAAGTTTTGGATATTTGACATATGTATCCTGTGAAGGTATCGAGAAATGGTTGAATGGATATGCAGATAAAGAGGGATAATAATATTTGAGATTACAAATATGTAGTGGGACAATTCAAATAACAGTCTTGAGACAATTAAGGCATTGAAAGTTTCGTAAATAATAAGATATCAAAATTAAGAGAAAAATATCAATTAAACGGGCGTTTAAATAATTAAGATTAGATAATACGTGAGAAAAAAGAGTTATATATTATAAATACATAGTACATAGGTTTGTAAGATATTTACCACATAACAGAAGTGACAACCCTATCGTGAGCGGTTACTTGCTGCAAGCAACCGTTTCGATCGATATTGTAGGGCAGCGTTTCCCAACCTGTGGTACGCGTACCAATTGGTGGTACGCGGTTGATGGTTGGTGGTACGCGAAATAAAACAGTAATGGCGGATATGCAGGAATGAATGATTTACAATCATAAAAATAGAAATATTTTTTATATCAAATATATAATTTCGAAAGAGACTTTGTAAGTTTGTGTCTTTTTTTGGGAACTTCGAAAACAAAATAAATATTTTCTATTAGATTAGCCATGTTTAAGCTGTTGATATTGCAAATATTGAGCGAAGCCGAGTAAAACAACTAGTAATTAATAAACATTATCTTAATTAGTCAACGTCGACGTCAATATATACAGTCGATGATCGAAAATCTGGCAATTTATACGTTTTCCCCAGATCCGGCATGGATTTTGGAGTGCATTTTTAAATTTACCGCGTTCACGCTTCTATAAATAAATAACTTGAATTTGACACTTGAGAACAGTTCGATAATAATCTTTAATGTTGCAGATAAAATTGAAAGTACATATGATTAGAAAACTAGATTTTTGGAATTTATGTATCGAAGATGATCAAACTGAAGTATTTGAAACTTTACATAATATACTGAAAACAAGAGTCGTATGTCTCGGGATATACGTGAAAAAATAATTGAATATTTAATAGGGCTGAAATCGTCTTTTACGCAGTGCTTCCGCAAACCTTAAGAGCAAACAATTTGATTTCAAACCCCATTGATAATGAACATTTTCGGACAGCTACCAAGGAAAAGGAGAACTTTCAAATTATAGCATTTAAAAACAGAATTCGAAATAAATAAGCTTATTAATTTTTGGCTAGGTATTAGTGAAGAATATGAACAGCTTTATGACATAGCGCTTAAATTTCTGTAGCCGTTTACTAGCACTGAACTGGTTGAGAGAGCTTTCTCTTCATATGTTTAAATAAGACAAATATAGAAATTGATTGAAACCAGCTCCAGACTTAAGGGAAAATTTCGCATCAGTTGAACCAAATTTAAAAAAACTAAGTACAAGGATTTCATTAAATATATTTTGTAAGGAGATTTAATGAATAGAAAACATATTATATGTACTTTGTAATTTTGTGTTTTTATTAAAACCATTTATCAATAATAGAAGTATGACAGAATAGTAGATACATATATAAAACTTTGAGCATATTATAATTGTGACTCCGCAAATAGCTTTTTTTCCACAAAATTTCTTACCAAAACAGATCTTCATATGCTACATATCCTGTCTTCACATTCCTTACCATTATGTACTACCAAGTGGTACGCGAGTCAAAAAAGGTTGGGAAACGCTGTTGCAGGGTATACATATCAGGGGTAACCGGAGCCTGAGGGGGCCGTGTATTGTTCAAAGGTTGTAAATGCGCTTAGTTCGAGGTGACACTTTGCCGAGGTGACATCTTACTACCGACCGCTTCCTGAGATGTCCTGGAAATGGCTTCCTGGGAGACGATGGAACTCACCAGTGATGGTCAACACACTAAGGTATTTATCCTTACCATTGCAAAAAAATATATTGTCGCCATTTTGGTTATGCATTTTGTTTCCATAGTTTTTGCGATTACTTTTAAGATTGTAAAGCGGTGTCTACGCTCGACGAATTCACAATAACGGGCGCTGTATAATATTGTATGTCTGTACATCGGTTTCAATTTGATTCGGCCATTTTTTATTGCGCAGTTTGCACTTTCTTTGTTTGCGATTTTTACAGGTATTCCTCGACTTTTATTTTTGGATTCAGTGTGACAGCATGCTATACACCTATTCACATACACTACGCAAGCGCATTTGTTCGCGACAACTCTCAGTAACAGACCTATACTAACCGTGACCTTCAGGTGACACCGGCCATTAAATCGATTACTTGCCTGTAGGGGAGAAAAGTCTATGTTGACATGCGCATCTGAGCTCATGGCAACAAGGGGCGGTGAGAGGGGAGGGGGGGGGGGAAAGCCGGGGTTGCTTCAATCGATACAGTGTCTGGGTAAATTTTCAGGACCACCCCATGGCGCAGGTCAGATCCAGACGAGCCTTCAGCGAGAGAACATCTTGCTGGCAAGTCTCCTGCTTTGTGGAAGACAATGGAGCTCAACGGTGATGGGGCCGCACACATACAGGTATTTTCGACTGCAACTGCGAAATCAAAAATATTTTTTCCTGTCGCCATTTTGGTTGTGCGTTTTGTTAACGTCATTTCTGCGTTTCTTTTTGATTGTATCATATTACGCATTCACAATAGCGGGCGTTCTACAATATTCGGTGGCATTTTGTTTCGGCTTTTGGGTGCGTTATGTGGTAAATTCCTATTTTTTACTTTATCTATGTTTTTAGTTGTATTGTTTTAAATTGGGAATTTTGGGTTTCTTTTGCAATTTTGTTCATTGCAAGCAACCGCAATTGTATGTAGTTGTAGCTGTACTTTTTTTCCTTTGTGTTATTGGCTGCCTTATTTTGAGGGTTCGAATAAGCATATGTATATACATACATGTGTATGTACGTTTACACCAGTGGTGGGCCGCAGAAATCTGAAGCCATTTAAACGGGACATTTTGAACATTTTTTTATGAAATTTTATTTTTCATATCGTCAAAAATCATCTAAAAAAATTTTTAACAAAAATTACACCACAATGAACATGGTTCAGGGTCGATATCAGAAAAAAGGTAACAGTACTTTGCTTTAAAAATCGCTCATATTTTCCACGTTTTTTCAATTATTTTTTTTAATGAAGGCAAGTAAATGGTGCGACCGCTCGCCCTTCATTCATAGCATGTATGAACAATTTAAGGGTACGAATTTAAGTGTGTAGACACCAGTGGGGCGCGGCGGAAATTTCTGTTCTTGTCACACGGACTTGTCATGCGAACATAATAAAAGAGTCCCCTTGCATTATATATGTATAATATATATGTACTTCTGGGCGTCATAAAATGATTCAATCAGTATATTTTGATTTCTTTCGATGTAGAGAACAAAATGATGGCCGCTTATAATAAATATAAAAAGATGGAGGGCATAATTCTTAAATTGAAAAAAAGAGAACATTTCCATTTAGATACTATTTGGTAAGCGTATAATATTGGTAAAAGCCATTATTAAGCATGAAGTATTACCGCCATTTTGAATCGGTTGGCTGAGCGCGCCATTTGGTGCATCATTTGATTGTCTTTTTTGAGATTCAACCAACTGTGAATTTGTCCTGGGAGAAAAAGAAGGGGGGGGGGGGGTGGCAATTTTTTAAAATTTAAAATCTTGAATCTTTCGGAGTCAATAAACAAATAAAAATTGTTATGTAAACTATATTCAATTCACCAAATTTTCTTCAATACAATTTTTGCTTGGGGAAAATATTGTATTTCGCAACTATGTACTACGCACATAACCGTTTGCGTTTTCGAGAAACATATACATACATATTTATGTATACATATCTGCAGTTGCACTGACCGGGAAGATTTTATTTCATAAACGTGACACAATCAATATAACGAAAGTTTAAAAATCTTTGAATGCACAATTTGATTTTACCACTGAGCATGGTAAACATTGGTCCCATCCCAACACGTAACATTCTGTTGACAACTTTGCAATTAATAATTTATTTTTGTTTTACCATCGATGATATGTTATCTGTATGCAGTGGTGTCACCCCAATTTTGGAACAACGGGTTTCAAATTTTTTTTTATGTAATAGTGACATGAATGAAATTTCTTTTATATATTACCTCAATTTATGATATTTCAAATGATTATTTGTATAAATGCACTAGCTGCTAAATTTGAATTCAATAGTGTTAGTTGATATTTTTACGTTGCTAGTTTAAATTTTTGACACTCTTCAAGTAAGGGCGAAATCATACAGCGGTGAATGTGGGACTTGGGGTTTATTTTTAGATAGTTCAAAACATATAGAAAAAATATCGCGTTTGTGGTATAGTCCTTTGAAAACGATACATTCGACCGTTCGTCGTTGAAATTGTATGGTAGTATTTATCCTTGCTTGATAGTGATCTATAAAAAAACGACCCTTCGGACCGTTTTCGGTAAAATTCGGTCCGAGGGTCGTTCGTCAACGGTGTAAATCTACATATATTTTTTTATCAAACTTCTCTTTGACTGTTACTAGGAAGGATAGTTCCGAGTGCAGACTGCAGACACATTATACAGTTAGTTTTTCTTGTGCATAACGGAAAAAAAGATATTTTCTCTTTAACTGCTACGTACTAAACTGCGACCTTTTTATATATATATATATATATATATATATATATATATATATATATATATATATATATATATATATATATATATATATATATATATATATATATATATATATATATATATATATATATATATATATATATATATATATATATATATATATATATATATATATATATAAAGTATTTATCAGTATTTTCGGAAGAATATTTAAGTTCTTGAAAACATTGGCTCAGCTTCTCTTGATTTTTATACCATCTTAAATACAATACTTAGAGTGACGTGTAGAAGGAAGTGTAGAAAGGAAGAAAGTGTAAGAGGTGTAGAAAGAAAGACAAAAGGTGCAGAAGAAATGAGGAAAAGTGAGGAGCATGTCGAGAGCGCGGCGCGCACACGAACTTAACAAGAAATGTGTATAGCACTGTTGGGAGTGCAGTACAGACCAAGCTTCTAGCTGCCCTCGCGCCCCCCCCCCTTCGCCCACTTGAGCAATTCCATCAATAACCGTACTGCACAAAATCATAAACGATGCCTCACTTTCTGATATTAGTACCGCGATATATGATCATTATTGGATGTATCGGTGTGCGGGCGAGCTTAATACACGCTTAAATATTATTGATATTTTCATATAATATACATACATTTATGTATATAATAATATAATTTTTTTCTCAATTTCCTTGGGGGTGCTGCAGTACCGCAGTGCGTATGGACGAGCCGCCACTGATTATAAGTAACTTTTTAGGGAATTCTTGAGATTCAAATATTCCAACAAAATGAGTTTCTCGAATTTCGAGATTTAAATATTTACATATTCCGAATAAATGATATTCTGGAATCTTGAGAATCAAATAAAGTCGAGAAATTAGAAGCTCTAGTCTCAATTCGTCAATATATTATATGTATATATGTATAATATGTATGACAGTTTGGCTTGCCTATATATTTCATAAAATTCTCGGATTTTTTCGGAATTTTTTTATAATTAAAGTACAGATAATCACAAATTACAAATATTAGTTGCGAGCGTGTCGCGATTTGAATGGGAGTTTCAGGAAAAAGTGGCAACTTTGAATTCTTATTCGCTGTGAAGAAACCAAAATTAATTTCTAGCCTTAGCCTTAAATACGAAGGAGCGCGCACCGGTGGGCTTATGATAAACAATCTAATTTCACTGCAATAGTTGACTATTGGGCGATCATTTTAAATTTATTAATCGCCGAATTTGTTTGCGTCTGATTTTGAGCCTACTCTGGTTCATATGACTTTGTTTAACTATCAATACAAGTAATATTTTCCGGCTCTTGTAATATTTTCCGAAAGCAACTCTCACTGTTTTTTTTTCTTGCATTTTTTAGAACTTTGGAGTGGATGAGCGCTGCAACCGAGTCCTGCAAATGAGCCTCGACCTTGCACTCAGTTGAATAAAGTAAGTTCTACATTCAGCATAAAATTAAAATGAACTTTAAGGGGTTATTCTAGTCTAGAGGCATGAATTGTAGGTATTTTATTTATAAATGTTTGAAGAGTACATAAAAAAAAATTCAAAATTCAAAAAGTTACAGGCTGATGAAGTGGCGCGTCAAAAGGGCGCGTCAAAAGGGCGCGTCAAAAAAATGGCGCGCCCTGGTTTACACGATTCCAACCCTCATAGTTATCTGATATAAAAAAAAATTAATTCTTAATCCAAACAAATGCTACAATCGAAATAATTTTTTTTCGCAAAATAATGGCTGTTTGAAATGAAAAGACCATTTTTTACCAGTTTTTTTGACTTTTCTGAATTTTTTAAAAATAGTAAAAATTTAAATTTAGTTATGGTTCTAGTTCGTGCGATAGAGTAATGTATAGAGAAGGCTCACACCAAATTTCAAGTAAAACTTGAGATACCATGTCAACCGTCTCGAAAAAAGAACTTTCGAGAAAAACGCGTTTAAAGTTTCGGGTAAGGTTACGCGCCGGTTAGATGCCACGTCACTGAAGCAGCGATATCTCCGAAAATAATTTGGATTTTAAAAATCCGCTTAAACATGTTCTTAAAGGTTTAAGCTCTGAAAATATGAAAGAAAAAAAAATCGATTTTTTCAAATTTCTAAACTAGAATACCCCCTTAAAAAAACTAAGACTGACTATAAATATATGTATTACATGTATACTTGTTTTTTTTTTATATACAGTATCCGAGTCAATCAATAACAGTAAATATTTTTTTAAATATGGAAAGCAGCTTGTCGTGTTTAGAAGAATTAAGACTCTTCGCATCTTCAAAAAAGCAGATCAAATGTTGCATAATACAAAACGAGCGCATTTAAAAGGTAGTCAAGATTTCTCGTCATTTCTTTAATCGTGATTTTTCGAATGCCTCATTGTTATCGGATGATTTCTACATGTGTGCGAGTCGATTCAATTTTGTCAACCAGAAATTTAGCTAAAATGTCTCATAACACTACATATGTGTGTACCGGTTCGGTGATTACTGGTCACAAAGTCACTAAAATCTCTAAAACGGAACATCTGGCAGCCGAAAAGTCCATCATACTAACGATAACTATCATACTAACGAGAACTTGAGTGCCAAATATTGTGTATTCGCGATTTTAATGGCAAAAATTGTCTTTGTGACCACCGCAATGTGACTAATAATCCAATTACCATGTGTTGATCGTACATGAATGGACAGTTTCTGTTGCAGAAACTTCAACGAATGATTTCTTTCCATTACTCATTATTACAATGAATGAATATATGTACATATGTGTGTATGCTGTAACATTGTAAAAAAGCGTAGTTTTAACTAATATTCGATGACAGTCAAGAAGTATCATGTGTTAAAACATGTGTGTATATACTTATGTAGTTTCAAATTATGAAAGTCACCAAGTTGTCTTAGATGTGTACATACATATTTTCGATGTCAGTATGTATCTATGTAAATCTACCAAATATTAAGGATAGAAAAAAATGCCTTTGTGCATCCATATATTCTATACCCATACATATATAATCAATAACGAGTTCTTCATCAGTAAATCATGCTATGTAAAGTTAAATGACAATAGTTTAGTGTATACATAAATAGTAAGGTCACAGAAAACCTGAATGTATGTAAGAATTGCATAATATATTTTACTTTCATCTATGTAAATATGTACATATGTATCTACATACTTATTATGTATAATAAAGAAAAAAGTTTCAATCACAAATTCGATCTTGGTGCTCTCAAACTCTTCTTTGTCTTTGGAGCTGCAGCTTCGGATACAGAATACAATCTCGATTTACATAGAATCACTTCGTTCTTCGAAAAGATTGCGTTAATTTTTAAACATTGGTGGTTAATTGTGAGTAAACTTTCAAATTCTGAAAGACACTGTCTGTCATTGTATGAAATTAATCAAAATATGTATAATCAAATGTCCGGTTTACACTCAATTCTCAATCGGTTAATGTATATAGTATTTTTTCTTAATCGTATAAAACAATACTGCGAGTAATATCGGCATCCGGCGTTATCATGACTTATCGTTATCACCATCGAATGCACATACTAAGGTGATGTCACGATATCATAATTGCTCTCGATATTGGAGGTGTCTAGACTTAAAGTTGACGTAGTCATATTCTGCTCTCGAAACATTCTAGTCGTTCTCACTGTATTATAATGTGATGTGCGATTTACTATTTATTTAATGCATCTTTCGTTTTGATGCTAGTAATAATATTAATATTGTGTTCCATCCAAAAATTGTTCCTTATCATTATTTTCATTTTCACAAATATATTCAACTAATTTTTTTACTGATGTAGTTAAAAATGTCTTATTGTCATTTGATTGTACACCATTTATGTAATTAAATTTCGACTTTTTGATGATAGAAAAGTCCAAATCGATACATAGATAGACAAGTCCAATCAAGTAAACGAAGCGTTGTAGTTGAATTATACGTATGCAACTACAAAAATAATCTGACGAAAACAAACGTCATCGTCGAACGTTCAAATCGGACAATTATCGACATAACAATGAATCTCTTCTGCTAAAAGTAGATTCTGTAGCCCTATTGTTGTGATATTTACTACAAGGGCAATCAGCCAATCCTTAAAGGTCACTTTCTTTTTCTCTTTTGATACGATTGGATATGCAATGTCCTTAAAAATGGAGCAAAGTGTAACGGGTTTACGTGCACTCGTGTCTCTGTCTCCTCGCTTGTTGAAATATGCGTACAAGCTTGATCAAATCGTGATCTGTGAAATTCCATAGATTCCAAATATTTCAAAGTGATCCATTATTGAAACAAGCCAGAGAAACGTTAGCTGTTTACATTTCTTCGAGTTTTTCATTACAAGATGAATCAAAATGGAATAAATCGTCCACAAAACGGACAATTTTCAATCTTTAAACTTAGAACGTACTCTCGTTCTCAGTTTAATGGATACGTGTCATCCTCATTCGTGTAAAACAATACTGCGAGTCGTTTCGACATCACCTGTTTTCATGACTTATAAACATCCGATGCAGGTGATATCACGACATACCAATTGCTCTGGATACTGGAGTTTTCCAGAGTTATGAAGTCGACGTTGTCTTGTTCTCCTCTTGAAACTTTCTATTCGTACTCATTTAATTATAATGTGATATGCAATTTACTATTAATTTAGTGCGTCTTTCGTTTTGATGCTAGTAATAAAATTAATAATATGGGGTGTACATGTATGTATATGATTTAATAAAATACATTACATGAAAGCACTAAGATCGGCACCTCAGGCCGATTACATTTATGTGCTTTTATTCCAGCTTGCAATTTTTTATTCAAGCTTACTTGGGACAGTATTTGTACACCATTTTTGTAATTAAATTTCGACTATTCGGAGATAGATAAGTCCAATGCGATACATAAATAGACAAGTCCAATCAAGTTAACGAAGCGTTGTAGTTGAATTATACGTATGCAACTACAAAAATAATCTGACGAAAACAAACGTCATCGTCGAACGTTCAAATCGGACAATTATCGACATAACAATGAATCTCTTCTGCTAAAAGTAGATTCTGTAGCCCAATTGTTGTGATATTTACTACAAGGGCAATCAGCCAATCCTTAAAGGTCACTTTCTTTTTCTCTTTTGATACGATTGGATATGCAATGTCCTTAAAAATGGAGCAAAGTGTAACGGGTTTACGTGCACTCGTGTCTCTGTCTCCTCGCTTGTTGAAATATGCGTACAAGCTTGATCAAATCGTGATCTGTGAAATTCCATAGATTCCAAATATTTCAAAGTGATCCATTATTGAAACAAGCCAGAGAAACATTAGCTATTTACATTTCTTCGAGTTTTTCATTACAAGATGAATAAAAATGGAATAAATCGTCCACAAAACGGACAATTTTCAATCTTTAAACTTGAAACGTACTCTCGTTCTCAGTTTAATGGATACGTGTCGTCCTCATTTGTGTAAAACAATACTGCGAGTCGTTTCGACATCATCTGTTTTCATGACTTATAAACATCCGATGCAGGTGATATCACGACATAAAAATTGCTCTGGATACTGGAGTTTTCCAGAGTTATGAAGTCGACGTTGTCTTGTTCTCCTCTTGAAACTTTCTAGTCGTACTCATTTAATTATAATGTGATATGCGATTTACTATTAATTTAGTGCGTCTTTCGTTTTGATGCTAGTAATAACTGTTTCAACGAAACCGAGTTGTCGTTTCGGTCGCGTTGCTCCCCCGCAACTCCATTGTCCTCTGGGTTGTCGAACGATATCTTAGGATATTTAATGACATGGTATGATCGTCCTCAAATATAATGGGCCAAAAAATTATAAATAAATATATACATACATATGTATGTATGTCTGTAAGTTTCACTAAAGTGGAATATTAGTGCAGCTGGGTGCAAACTCTATAGTAGCAAGTTACCCAATTCATTGTGTTCATAGTTATCACATGAGTATTATTTACGTTTCCAATAGATTCAATACATATTTGAATCTAGTCGATGGAAGCTTCGATCTATATAGCCTCCATAACGAAGGAGCTGTCTGGGCTTCAAGCTTACTTGGGACAGTATTTGTACACCATTTTTGTAATTAAATTTCGACTTTTCGAAGATAGATACGTCCAAATCGATACATAGATAGACAAGTCCAATCAAGTAAACGAAGCGTTGTAGTTGAATTATACGTATGCAACTACAAAAATAATCTGACGAAAACAAACGTCATCGTCGAACGTTCAAATCGGACAATTATCGACATAACAATGAATCTCTTCTGCTAAAAGTAGATTCTGTAGCCCTATTGTTGTGATATTTACTACAAGGGCAATCAGCCAATCCTTAAAAGTCACTTTCTTTTTCTCTTTTGATACGATTGGATATGCAATGTCCTTAAAAATGGAGCAAAGTGTAACGGGTTTACGTGCACTCGTGTCTCTGTCTCCTCGCTTGTTGAAATATGCGTACACGCTTGATCAAATCGTGATCTGTGAAATTCCATTGATTCCAAATATTTCAAAGTGATCCATTATTGAAACAAGCCAGAGAAACGTTAGCTGTTTATATTTCTTCGAGATTTTCATTACAAGATGAATCAAAATTGAATAAATCGTCCAAAAAACGGACAATTTTCAATCTTTAAACTTGAAACGTACTCTCGTTCTCAGTTTAATGGATACGTGTCGTCCTCATTCGTGTAAAACAATACTGCGAGTCGTTTCGACATCATCTGTTTTCATGACTTATAAACATCCGATGCAGGTGATATCACGACATACTAATTGCTCTGGATACTGGAGTTTTCCAGAGTTATGAAGTCGACATTGTCTTGTTCTCCTCTAGAAACTTTATAGTCGTTCTCATTTAATTATAATGTGATATGCAATTTACTATTAATTTAGTGCGTCTTTCGTTTTGATGCTAGTAATAAAATTAATAATATGGGGTGTACATGTATGTATATGATTTAATAAAATACATTACATGAAAGCACTAAGATCGGCATCTTAGGCCGATTACATTTATGTGCTTTTATTCCAGCTTGCAATTTTTTATTCAAGCTTACTTGGGACAGTATTTGTACACCATTTTTGTAATTAAATTTCGACTTTTCGAAGATAGATAAGTCCAATGCGATACATAAATAGACAAGTCCAATCAAGTTAACGAAGCGTTGTAGTTGAATTATACGTATGCAACTACAAAAATAATCTGACGAAAACAAACGTCATCGTCGAACGTTCAAATCGGACAATTATCGACATAACAATGAATCTCTTCGGCTAAAAGTAGATTCTGTAGCCCTATTGTTGTGATATTTACTACAAGGGCAATCAGCCAATCCTTAAAGGTCACTTTCTTTTTCTCTTTTGATACGATTGGATATGCAATGTCCTTAAAAATGGAGCAAAGTGTAACGGGTTTACGTGCACTCGTGTCTCTGTCTCCTCGCTTGTTGAAATATGCGTACAAGCTTGATCAAATCGTGATTTGTGAAATTCCATAGTTTCCAAATATTTCAAAGTGATCCATTATTGAAACAAGCCAGAGAAACGTTAGCTGTTTACATTTCTTCGAGTTTTTGATTACAAGATTAATCAAAATGGAATAAATCGTCCACAAAACGGACAATTTTCAATCTTTAAACTTGAAACGTACTCTCGTTCTCAGTTTAATGGATACGTGTCATCCTCATTCGTGTAAAACAATACTGCGAGTCGTTTCGACATCACCTGTTTTCATGACTTATAAACATCCGATGCAGGTGATATCACGACATACCAATTGCTCTGGATACTGGAGTTTTCCAGAGTTATGAAGTCGACGTTGTCTTGTTCTCCTCTTGAAACTTTCTAGTCGTACTCATTTAATTATAATGTGATATGCGATTTACTATTAATTTAGTGCGTCTTTCGTTTTGATGCTAGTAATAACTGTTTCAACGAAACCGAGTTGTATTTTCGGTCGCGTTGCTCCCCCGCAACTCCATTGTCCTCTGGGTTGTCGAACGATATCTTAGGATATTTAATGACATGGTATGATCGTCCTCAAATATAATGGGCCAAAAAATTATAAATAAATATATACATACATATGTATGTATGTCTGTAAGTTTCACTAAAGTGGAATATTAGTGCAGCTGGGTGCAAACTCTATAGTAGCAAGTTACCCAATTCATTGTGTTCATAGTTATCACATGAGTATTATTTACGTTTCCAATAGATTCAATACATATTTGAATCTAGTCGATGGAAGCTTCGATCTATATAGCCACCATAACGAAGGAGCTGTCTGGGCTTCAAGCTTACTTGGGACAGTATTTGTACACCATTTTTGTAATTAAATTTCGACTTTTCGAAGATAGATAAGTCCAAATCGATACATAGATAGACAAGTCCAATCAAGTAAACGAAGCGTTGTAGTTGAATTATACGTATGCAACTACAAAAATAATCTGACGAAAACAAACGTCATCGTCGAACGTTCAAATCGGACAATTATCGACATAATAATGAATCTCTTCTGCTAAAAGTAGATTCTGTAGCCCTATTGTTGTGATATTTACTACAAGGGCAATCAGCCAATCCTTAAAGGTCACTTTCTTTTTCTCTTTTGATACGATTGGATATGCAATGTCCTTAAAAATGGAGCAAAGTGTAACGGGTTTACGTGCACTCGTGTCTCTGTCTCCTCGCTTGTTGAAATATGCGTACAAGCTTGATCAAATCGTGATCTGTGAAATTCCATAGATTCCAAATATTTCAAAGTGATCCATTATTGAAACAAGCCAGAGAAACGTTAGCTGTTTACATTTCTTCGAGTTTTTCATTACAAGATGAATCAAAATGGAATAAATCGTCCACAAAACGGACAATTTTCAATCTTTAAACTTGAAACGTACTCTCGTTCTCAGTTTAATGGATACGTGTCGTCCTCATTCGTGTAAAACAATACTGCGAGTCGTTTCGACATCATCTGTTTTCATGACTTATGAACATCCGATGCAGGTGATATCACGACATACCAATTGCTCTGGATACTGGAGTTTTCCAGAGTTATGAAGTCGACGTTGTCTTGTTCTCCTCTTGAAACTTTCTAGTCGTACTCATTTAATTATAATGTGATATGCGATTTACTATTAATTTAGTGCGTCTTTCGTTTTGATGCTAGTAATAACTGTTTCAACGAAACCGAGTTGTCTTTTCGGTCGCGTTGCTCCCCCGCAACTCCATTGTCCTCTGGGTTGTCGAACGATATCTTAGGATATTTAATGACATGGTATGATCGTCCTCAAATATAATGGGCCAAAAAATTATAAATAAATATATACATACATATGTATGTATGTCTGTAAGTTTCACTAAAGTGGAATATTAGTGCAGCTGGGTGCAAACTCTATAGTAGCAAGTTACCCAATTCATTGTGTTCATAGTTATCACATGAGTATTATTTACGTTTCCAAGAGATTCAATACATATTTGAATCTAGTCGATGGAAGCTTCGATCTATATAGCCTCCATAACGAAGGAGCTGTCTGGGCTTCAAGCTTACTTGGGACAGTATTTGTACACCATTTTTGTAATTAAATTTCGACTTTTCGAAGATAGATAAGTCCAAATCGATACATAGATAGACAAGTCCAATCAAGTAAACGAAGCGTTGTAGTTGAATTATACGTATGCAACTACAAAAATAATCTGACGAAAACAAACGTCATCGTCGAACGTTCAAATCGGACAATTATCGACATAACAATGAATCTCTTCTGCTAAAAGTAGATTCTGTAGCCCTATTGTTGTGATATTTTCTACAAGGGCAATCAGACAATCCTTAAAAGTCACTTTCTTTTTCTCTTTTGATACGATTGGATATGCAATGTCCTTAAAAATGGAGCAAAGTGTAACGGGTTTACGTGCACTCGTGTCTCTGTCTCCTCGCTTGTTGAAATATGCGTACAAGCTTGATCAAATCGTGATCTGTGAAATTCCATAGATTCCAAATATTTCAAAGTGATCCATTATTGAAACAAGCCAGAGAAACGTTAGCTGTTTACATTTCTTCGAGTTTTTCATTACAAGATGAATCAAAATGGAATAAATCGTCCACAAAACGGACAATTTTCAATCTTTAAACTTGAAACGTACTCTCGTTCTCAGTTTAATGGATACGTGTCGTCCTCATTCGTGTAAAACAATACTGCGAGTCGTTTCGACATCATCTGTTTTCATGACTTATGAACATCCGATGCAGGTGATATCACGACATACCAATTGCTCTGGATACTGGAGTTTTCCAGAGTTATGAAGTCGACGTTGTCTTGTTCTCCTCTTGAAACTTTCTAGTCGTACTCATTTAATTATAATGTGATATGCGATTTACTATTAATTTAGTGCGTCTTTCGTTTTGATGCTAGTAATAACTGTTTCAACGAAACCGAGTTGTCTTTTCGGTCGCGTTGCTCCCCCGCAACTCCATTGTCCTCTGGGTTGTCGAACGATATCTTAGGATATTTAATGACATGGTATGATCGTCCTCAAATATAATGGGCCAAAAAATTATAAATAAATATATACATACATATGTATGTATGTCTGTAAGTTTCACTAAAGTGGAATATTAGTGCAGCTGGGTGCAAACTCTATAGTAGCAAGTTACCCAATTCATTGTGTTCATAGTTATCACATGAGTATTATTTACGTTTCCAAGAGATTCAATACATATTTGAATCTAGTCGATGGAAGCTTCGATCTATATAGCCTCCATAACGAAGGAGCTGTCTGGGCTTCAAGCTTACTTGGGACAGTATTTGTACACCATTTTTGTAATTAAATTTCGACTTTTCGAAGATAGATAAGTCCAAATCGATACATAGATAGACAAGTCCAATCAAGTAAACGAAGCGTTGTAGTTGAATTATACGTATGCAACTACAAAAATAATCTGACGAAAACAAACGTCATCGTCGAACGTTCAAATCGGACAATTATCGACATAACAATGAATCTCTTCTGCTAAAAGTAGATTCTGTAGCCCTATTGTTGTGATATTTTCTACAAGGGCAATCAGACAATCCTTAAAAGTCACTTTCTTTTTCTCTTTTGATACGATTGGATATGCAATGTCCTTAAAAATGGAGCAAAGTGTAACGGGTTTACGTGCACTCGTGTCTCTGTCTCCTCGCTTGTTGAAATATGCGTACAAGCTTGATCAAATCGTGATCTGTGAAATTCCATAGATTCCAAATATTTCAAAGTGATCCATTATTGAAACAAGCCAGAGAAACGTTAGCTGTTTACATTTCTTCGAGTTTTTCATTACAAGATGAATCAAAATGGAATAAATCGTCCACAAAACGGACAATTTTCAATCTTTAAACTTGAAACGTACTCTCGTTCTCAGTTTAATGGATACGTGTCGTCCTCATTCGTGTAAAACAATACTGCGAGTCGTTTCGACATCATCTGTTTTCATGACTTATGAACATCCGATGCAGGTGATATCACGACATACCAATTGCTCTGGATACTGGAGTTTTCCAGAGTTATGAAGTCGACGTTGTCTTGTTCTCCTCTTGAAACTTTCTAGTCGTACTCATTTAATTATAATGTGATATGCGATTTACTATTAATTTAGTGCGTCTTTCGTTTTGATGCTAGTAATAACTGTTTCAACGAAACCGAGTTGTCTTTTCGGTCGCGTTGCTCCCCCGCAACTCCATTGTCCTCTGGGTTGTCAAACGATATCTTAGGATATTTAATGACATGGTATGATCGTCCTCAAATATAATGGGCCAAAAAATTATAAATAAATATATACATACATATGTATGTATGTCTGTAAGTTTCACTAAAGTGGAATATTAGTGCAGCTGGGTGCAAACTCTATAGTAGCAAGTTACCCAATTCATTGTGTTCATAGTTATCACATGAGTATTATTTACGTTTCCAATAGATTCAATACATATTTGAATCTAGTCGATGGAAGCTTCGATCTATATAGCCTCCATAACGAAGGAGCTGTCTGGGCTTCAAGCATACTTGGGACAGTATTTGTACACCATTTTTGTAATTAAATTTCGACTTTTCGAAGATAGATAAGTCCAAATCGATACATAGATAGACAAGTCCAATCAAGTAAACGAAGCGTTGTAGTTGAATTATACGTATGCAACTACAAAAATAATCTGACGAAAACAAACGTCATCGTCGAACGTTCAAATCGGACAATTATCGACATAATAATGAATCTCTTCTGCTAAAAGTAGATTCTGTAGCCCTATTGTTGTGATATTTACTACAAGGGCAATCAGCCAATCCTTAAAGGTCACTTTCTTTTTCTCTTTTGATACGATTGGATATGCAATGTCCTTAAAAATGGAGCAAAGTGTAACGGGTTTACGTGCACTCGTGTCTCTGTCTCCTCGCTTGTTGAAATATGCGTACAAGCTTGATCAAATCGTGATCTGTGAAATTCCATAGATTCCAAATATTTCAAAGTGATCCATTATTGAAACAAGCCAGAGAAACGTTAGCTGTTTACATTTCTTCGAGTTTTTCATTACAAGATGAATCAAAATGGAATAAATCGTCCACAAAACGGACAATTTTCAATCTTTAAACTTGAAACGTACTCTCGTTCTCAGTTTAATGGATACGTGTCGTCCTCATTCGTGTAAAACAATACTGCGAGTCGTTTCGACATCATCTGTTTTCATGACTTATGAACATCCGATGCAGGTGATATCACGACATACCAATTGCTCTGGATACTGGAGTTTTCCAGAGTTATGAAGTCGACGTTGTCTTGTTCTCCTCTTGAAACTTTCTAGTCGTACTCATTTAATTATAATGTGATATGCGATTTACTATTAATTTAGTGCGTCTTTCGTTTTGATGCTAGTAATAACTGTTTCAACGAAACCGAGTTGTCTTTTCGGTCGCGTTGCTCCCCCGCAACTCCATTGTCCTCTGGGTTGTCGAACGATATCTTAGGATATTTAATGACATGGTATGATCGTCCTCAAATATAATGGGCCAAAAAATTATAAATAAATATATACATACATATGTATGTATGTCTGTAAGTTTCACTAAAGTGGAATATTAGTGCAGCTGGGTGCAAACTCTATAGTAGCAAGTTACCCAATTCATTGTGTTCATAGTTATCACATGAGTATTATTTACGTTTCCAAGAGATTCAATACATATTTGAATCTAGTCGATGGAAGCTTCGATCTATATAGCCTCCATAACGAAGGAGCTGTCTGGGCTTCAAGCTTACTTGGGACAGTATTTGTACACCATTTTTGTAATTAAATTTCGACTTTTCGAAGATAGATAAGTCCAAATCGATACATAGATAGACAAGTCCAATCAAGTAAACGAAGCGTTGTAGTTGAATTATACGTATGCAACTACAAAAATAATCTGACGAAAACAAACGTCATCGTCGAACGTTCAAATCGGACAATTATCGACATAACAATGAATCTCTTCTGCTAAAAGTAGATTCTGTAGCCCTATTGTTGTGATATTTTCTACAAGGGCAATCAGCCAATCCTTAAAAGTCACTTTCTTTTTCTCTTTTGATACGATTGGATATGCAATGTCCTTAAAAATGGAGCAAAGTGTAACGGGTTTACGTGCACTCGTGTCTCTGTCTCCTCGCTTGTTGAAATATGCGTACAAGCTTGATCAAATCGTGATCTGTGAAATTCCATAGATTCCAAATATTTCAAAGTGATCCATTATTGAAACAAGCCAGAGAAACGTAAGCTGTTTACATTTCTTCGAGTTTTTCATTACAAGATGAATCAAAATGGAATAAATCGTCCACAAAACGGACAATTTTCAATCTTTAAACTTGAAACGTACTCTCGTTCTCAGTTTAATGGATACGTGTCGTCCTCATTCGTGTAAAACAATACTGCGAGTCGTTTCGACATCATCTGTTTTCATGACTTATGAACATCCGATGCAGGTGATATCACGACATACCAATTGCTCTGGATACTGGAGTTTTCCAGAGTTATGAAGTCGACGTTGTCTTGTTCTCCTCTTGAAACTTTCTAGTCGTACTCATTTAATTATAATGTGATATGCGATTTACTATTAATTTAGTGCGTCTTTCGTTTTGATGCTAGTAATAACTGTTTCAACGAAACCGAGTTGTCTTTTCGGTCGCGTTGCTCCCCCGCAACTCCATTGTCCTCTGGGTTGTCGAACGATATCTTAGGATATTTAATGACATGGTATGATCGTCCTCAAATATAATGGGCCAAAAAATTATAAATAAATATATATATACATATGTATGTATGTCTGTAAGTTTCACTAAGGTGGAATATTAGTGCAGCTGGGTGCAAACTCTATAGTAGCAAGTTACCCAATTCATTGTGTTCATAGTTATCACATGAGTATTATTTACGTTTCCAATAGATTCAATACATATTTGAATCTAGTCGATGGAAGCTTCGATCTATATAGCCTCCATAACGAAGGAGCTGTCTGGGCTTCAAGCATACTTGGGACAGTATTTGTACACCATTTTTGTAATTAAATTTCGACTTTTCGAAGATAGATAAGTCCAAATCGATACATAGATAGACAAGTCCAATCAAGTAAACGAAGCGTTGTAGTTGAATTATACGTATGCAACTACAAAAATAATCTGACGAAAACAAACGTCATCGTCGAACGTTCAAATCGGACAATTATCGACATTACAATGAATCTCTTCTGCTAAAAGTAGATTCTGTAGCCCTATTGTTGTGATATTTACTACAAGGGCAATCAGCCAATCCTTAAAAGTCACTTTCTTTTTCTCTTTTGATACGATTGGATATGCAATGTCCTTAAAAATGGAGCAAAGTGTAACGGGTTTACGTGCACTCGTGTCTCTGTCTCCTCGCTTGTTGAAATATGCGTACAAGCTTGATCAAATCGTGATCTGTGAAATTCCATAGATTCCAAATATCTCAAAGTGATCCATTATTGAAACAAGCCATAGAAACGTTAGCTGTTTACATTTCTTCGAGTTTTTCATTACAAGATGAATCAAAATGGAATAAATCGTCCACAAAACGGACAATTTTCAATCTTTAAACTTGAAACGTACTCTCGTTCTCAGTTTAATGGATACGTGTCGTCCTCATTCGTGTAAAACAATACTGCGAGTCGTTTCGACATCATCTGTTTTCATGACTTATGAACATCCGATGCAGGTGATATCACGACATACCAATTGCTCTGGATACTGGAGTTTTCCAGAGTTATGAAGTCGACGTTGTCTTGTTCTCCTCTTGAAACTTTCTAGTCGTACTCATTTAATTATAATGTGATATGCGATTTACTATTAATTTAGTGCGTCTTTCGTTTTGATGCTAGTAATAACTGTTTCAACGAAACCGAGTTGTCTTTTCGGTCGCGTTGCTCCCCCGCAACTCCATTGTCCTCTGGGTTGTCAAACGATATCTTAGGATATTTAATGACATGGTATGATCGTCCTCAAATATAATGGGCCAAAAAATTATAAATAAATATATACATACATATGTATGTATGTCTGTAAGTTTCACTAAAGTGGAATATTAGTGCAGCTGGGTGCAAACTCTATAGTAGCAAGTTACCCAATTCATTGTGTTCATAGTTATCACATGAGTATTATTTACGTTTCCAATAGATTCAATACATATTTGAATCTAGTCGATGGAAGCTTCGATCTATATAGCCACCATAACGAAGGAGCTGTCTGGGCTTCAAGCTTACTTGGGACAGTATTTGTACACCATTTTTGTATTTAAATTTCGACTTTTCGAAGATAGATAAGTCCAAATCGATACATAGATAGACAAGTCCAATCAAGTAAACGAAGCGTTGTAGTTGAATTATACGTATGCAACTACAAAAATAATCTGACGAAAACAAACGTCATCGTCAAACGTTCAAATCGGACAATTATCGACATAACAATGAATCTCTTCTGCTAAAAGTAGATTCTGTAGCCCTATTGTTGTGATATTTACTACAAGGGCAATCAGCCAATCCTTAAAGGTCACTTTCTTTTTCTCTTTTGATACGATTGGATATGCAATGTCCTTAAAAATGGAGCAAAGTGTAACGGGTTTACGTGCACTCGTGTCTCTGTCTCCTCGCTTGTTGAAATATGCGTACAAGCTTGATCAAATCGTGATCTGTGAAATTCCATAGATTCCAAATATTTCAAAGTGATCCATTATTGAAACAAGCCAGAGAAACGTTAGCTGTTTACATTTCTTCGAGTTTTTCATTACAAGATGAATCAAAATGGAATAAATCGTCCACAAAACGGACAATTTTCAATCTTTAAACTTGAAACGTACTCTCGTTCTCAGTTTAATGGATACGTGTCGTCCTCATTCGTGTAAAACAATACTGCGAGTCGTTTGGACATCATCTGTTTTCATGACTTATAAACATCCGATGCAGGTGATATCACGACATACTAATTGCTCTGGATACTGGAGTTTTCCAGAGTTATGAAGTCGACATTGTCTTGTTCTCCTCTAGAAACTTTATAGTCGTTCTCATTTAATTATAATGTGATATGCAATTTACTATTAATTTAGTGCGTCTTTCGTTTTGATGCTAGTAATAAAATTAATAATATGGGGTGTACATGTATGTATATGATTTAATAAAATACATTACATGAAAGCACTAAGATCGGCACCTCAGGCCGATTACATTTATGTGCTTTTATTCCAGCTTGCAATTTTTTATTCAAGCTTACTTGGGACAGTATTTGTACACCATTTTTGTAATTAAATTTCGACTTTTCGAAGATAGATAAGTCCAATGCGATACATAAATAGACAAGTCCAATCAAGTTAACGAAGCGTTGTAGTTGAATTATACGTATGCAACTACAAAAATAATCTGACGAAAACAAACGTCATCGTCGAACGTTCAAATCGGACAATTATCGACATAACAATGAATCTCTTCTGCTAAAAGTAGATTCTGTAGCCCTATTGTTGTGATATTTACTACAAGGGCAATCAGCCAATCCTTAAAGGTCACTTTCTTTTTCTCTTTTGATACGATTGGATATGCAATGTCCTTAAAAATGGAGCAAAGTGTAACGGGTTTACGTGCACTCGTGTCTCTGTCTCCTCGCTTGTTGAAATATGCGTACAAGCTTGATCAAATCGTGATCTGTGAAATTCCATAGATTCCAAATATTTCAAAGTGATCCATTATTGAAACAAGCCAGAGAAACGTTAGCTGTTTATATTTCTTCGAGTTTTTCATTACAAGATGAATCAAAATTGAATAAATCGTCCACAAAACGGACAATTTTCAATCTTTAAACTTGAAACGTACTCTCGTTCTCAGTTTAATGAAACGTTTCGTCCTCATTCGTGTAAAACAATACTGCGAGTTCTTTCGACATCATATGTTTTCATGACTTATAAACATCCGATGCAGGTGATATCACGACATACCAATTGCTCTGGATACTGGAGTTGTCCAGAGTTATGAAGTCGACGTTGTCTTGTCCTCCTCTTGAAAATTGACAAAGTGTATCGAGTATATGTGCACACGTTTCCCTGTCTTGTTTTCAGTTGAATAGTAGATATATCGCCATATTTGCGAATGTTGCCGTTTCGGTTACATCAAATGTGATCAATTAATGCATTTCTCGATTGCAGAATTCTCATTTTCCAACATGTATTGCATGATATACATATACATATGTATAATAATATTGCATGATATATCACCAATCTGTTATATCAGAAGTTGAGCCTTTTGGTCCTATATAATTGAATTAGTTTATAAAGATGCACTAAAATTTGGTTGTAAAAATTTTGCGCGGTTCACTGTCTATTCGATTTATCAAAAATTTAATAAAAACATGTAACTTTCCATACGTAGGTACATTGATATAATTGTACGCATGAAAACTTCGTACATATATGTCATTTGTTTTAGTATTTTGCTCACATTGATTTTCACCAAAATAATGTCACCAAATTAATTTTATTAATTTAATCTTTGTGCTTCTTTAGATAAATAAATTTATTTTAATCAGTGAATACCAATGTACTGCTATACATTTTGTTAATATTTTTCCTATATGTTCAATACAAATGTGAAATGCTGATGATAAATTGTATAGTCTGGAGTATGTTTGTAAGTTAACCATAGTGTTGGTAACCAATAGAGAGGTCATGGGTTCAATTCCCGGCCGGAATTGAGAAATATGACTTACAGACTTATGTACATACAATTTTCCAATTTCATTTAATTTAATATTTTGTATCCGATAAAAATCGATATCCTCTGTTTCCTGCAAATTTGTAGCTATCGAATTTTTTGGTTGTTAAATATGCTTACCTACATACATATATTGTAGAATTTGTTTAGTACAACTTTGCCCTTATATTGTTATGTGTTTAGAATTACTTAGTACTTACATATGTATGTATAAGGTTTGGCCATAGGTGTCGCTTTGTGGCAAATTATCATGGCACATATGGTAAACATGTAGAAATAAAATAGATAATAAGATTTTAATATATTTAATGTATCTATGGATGTATGCGTATGCATTTTCACTGTGAGATTTTGGATATGTGGGTAATAAATTAATTACATAAAAATATAATGGATTTTATTTTACCTTATAAGCTTGGTGTCGCAATGTGTGGCCGTTTGCACAACTCCGTGCTCTAATCTGTGCACAAATCCGTGCTCTAATCCGTGCACAAATCCGTGCTCTAATCCGTGCACAAATCCGTGCTCTACTAATACGAATTTTTTGCTCGTAAATTTACAGATTTAAAATTCAGCACACATCCAATTAACCATTTTAAACGAAAACAAAAAATAATTTGGCCAGAACACTATCCTAATAAACATGTTTCAATAGAAAATAATCAATATAATATAGTATTAACAGTGGGAAAAAATCTCAAGTGAAAATACGTAATTTTGACTTTTGATTTAAAATGGACGACTACTTTGAGAGATTTGAAAACTGAAAAGGAAATTAACAGATTTTGAGCAATCGACCGAACAACACCAAGATAAAGAAAAATCGCGCGATTTAAAAAACACATACATATATGTATGTATGTATCTCCGAATCTCGAGCCAATCAACACTTTTTATTACCAGATTCGTATTTACTGGGCATAGATCTATAAGAAAAGTTATATCTCGTCTCTGAACCAAAAAAAAAGTCGTCATTTGTCGAACAGTGTAATCAGTGGGAAGAAATATATCATAAAATTAAATAGAAAAAATAAAAATTTATAAGTTTTAATGATGATAAAAAAGAGGTCAAAATTTGTTTATTGGTGTCGTAAAAATTATCAAAATAATGTTTAACGTAAAAAATTAAGGCAATTTGTGGTAGCAAATATTTTACAGATTCTTATAGATAAATAATTAATTAAAATCGAGTAGAAACTCAGGGGTGGATATTCCAATCAAAAAAGCAATTATATTTTTGGTAAAATTTTGATTAAATATATTAGAAGCTACTTTTTTGAGTACTACTTGATCATAAATTTATCAATAAAGCTTTTAATTATATCCCAAGTGACCTCCAACCTGAAAGTCCAAATCTATCTTTTTAGTACATACATATGTATATTTATTACAAATACAAATCTATATAGTTACACGAGTCACAAGTTTGATCAAGTGTGACGGATTTTGACACGAATAAATAAAATTTTATTAATAGTTCATCAAAGTATATAGATACAATACTCGTCAATATATAACGATGATATTTTAATAGTTTTTCGGAAAATATTAAAGTCGTGAATGTCCAGGCAGATCTACACACGGCCACACTGTGCGTTGCCTGAATATACATACCTTCATACAAATGATGAAATATTAAATGTATGTAATTGTATCGCCATTTTACAAATATCTTCTTATTATACGAGTCCCTGTTCCCGTTCCTGTTCCTGCGTCTACATAAGAAAAACACAAACACACTTCCAATTTCATCTACCTAGGTAATGTATTTAGACGTACTGCACATTCAAATAGTACATATGTACATACATATATCGATATGCTGGTTGGAGTTTCATTCCCTGCAGTATATAATATACATATATTAAATGAAAGAAAATAGTCCATTTGGGCGAATGTTGAGCATATTAAGAACTACACGAACACAGTAAGTATATCACAAGAAATTTTTAATTATTCATAGGTGTTGAAAGTAAAAAAAAATACTAACCCAGGCGAAGCCGATCACTCTCACTTACATTTCGTGGATGACATCAATTATCATTATTAAGCTCCATGCATCATTCTTCAGCTTCGGATTCCACTAACATACATATGTATGTACATAAATAGTTATAAGTGCATATATATGTATATTGTTTCTGAGATCGAAAGATTTATTATATGTATTTGAATTTCAGATATTCTCGCTACTACAAGTATACAAATATATAACTTCATAGATACTCATAATAAAATAATAGAGAAATAAGTTCCTTATTAATTAAAAACCACAAAACTCAAGAGTAAAGATTGTTTCATGGTGGAAAAAGATATGCATAAAAACCTTTTAAAATTATATTTAAGTTACATAACGATTTTAAGAAATACCCTAATGCAGTGGTCACCAACCTACCGGCCCATGGAAAAAATTGATCCAATTTTCCCCCAATCTTTCGATTGAAAAAATTGATCCAATCCCTCAATTTTCATCCGGCCCAAGGAAAAAATTGGCCTGATTTTTAAAAACTAATTCAAATTCCTTCACAATCAGGTCTGATGAAAGTTTTATATATTTTTGATAAAATAGTTACGTTCAGAAAATTGAATACACGCTTTATAACATACAGAATATGAATAACATTTGTTGACAATTTGATAAATATGAGAGGACCATTTTAGGTCGCAAGTGGTGATGATACTTACATAGATCTAATTGATGTTGGACGCAATTGAGGAACTGAATAACATTATTATTATATTCGGAAAATAATAAAAACAATTTAAACCCGGTTGACCACACCTGATTCCAAATTCGATTCACTCACCAAATATTCAATCGAGTATCGAGTATTCACCGAGTATTCAATCGAATATCGAGTCAAATTGACTCGATATCCGATTTATTATAAATATGGAGCGTTTTATCAACCATTATTACTTTTTTATATTTTGTTTTCGGACTTTTTGTGGCTGGACCTTTAACCGGTTAGACGATTTCGGTCGGACGTTTTATCATCTGGGTTTTTTATCGTCTGGATCACTTATCTGGTGGACATTCTATCGGGAGGATCTTTTTTCGTGGTACCTTTGTGGTTGGATCTTATATCATTGGACCTTATGTTGTGATACGGTATATACATACATATACACGGTTACACGACAACTCGTTCATAGATTTTGTGATACGATATATACACAGGTACCAACCTTTTTATTTTCGAATTTGTACATAATAACAACACATACATATGTACATAAACATGTGTGCATAATTTAGGTATAAAATCCGTGTTTACACTTTATAAAAATATGCATGCATTTGATAAATATGAGAGGACCATTTTAGGTCGCAATTGGTGATGATACTTACATAGGTCTAATTGATGTTGGACGCAATTGAGAAACTGGTTGTTAATTTTGCAGGAACGATTTGGGTTTATTTTTTCCTAAGTGTAGTACAGAGCATTTCTTAACATTTAAAGTTAGAAGTCAAGTTTTTGGCCACGTGTCAATTTTGTCCAAATCGTTTTGAAGAGAATTATTGCCTGTGTTAGCAGGACAATAAAGTTGAATTTAATTAAACCTTAACAATTTTGAGATAGTACATACATACATATGTACATACATAATCATCATCATTAGAGCCACGTATTTTGGGCTCCTATTTCTGTCAATTTTAGCATTTTCATTTTGCATTTTAGCGTTTAAGGGCATTAAAAATGTTCAATTTTAGCATCTATTTTTATGAAGAGTTTAATATTAAATAATAAAAAATTTCAATGAATTTTAATAAAATTTATATATGTATGTACATATGTATATACAATTTAAAGACAACATCGGAGAGCAGCATCCGGCAATTGCAGAGTCATCCAAAGGGCGACCGGGACGAGTGCAGTTCGCCAATTCGCCGCAAGTAGCAAGAATTAGCGGCTGTAGGTGACGACGATCCACGGGAAAGCATCGTCGTCAGAAGAGGAGCGGAGATTGACTACAACTGAGAGATGTCGATTACAAGCCACTATTCCCTTTAACTGTTTGTTGACGGCAGATGTCAACAAACTGGAAAAAAATCTAATTGGAAACTAGTCGAGTCTAATTGGAAACTAGTTAACCACCTGTTATGTCACAGGTGGCATCTCGCAAAGAGTCGGAAAGTAAACGGATTGAAATGGAATTCAATCGGAACCATGCAACGGCAGAGAGGCACATTTATCAGATTGGATAAATGTTGGTTGGTCAGTCGGCGGAGTCAATCAAGTCACTTTTGGGAGGATAGAGGCACCGCTTCAGAGGGAATGGCAACGGAAGCACGTTCTGGGTGGAACGTTGGTCTGCAGAAGGATGCTGGGCCACATGACAGGAAGACGGGGCCACCGCAACAAATTTGGACGTTGGGGAAACGAGCGACTTGGATCAACCACGTGAGGGCATTTGAAACTGAAGAAACGCCAGATCGCGACTTCAACGAGAGAGAGCGGAACAATTGATAAAAATTGAATTGAATTGAAAAAAATCTAGTTGGAAACTAGTGGAAACACGAGTACCTGAAAAAATACATGGACAGTTGCAGCAGTGTTTAGATCATCTCGCAGATGTAACGGGAAAATACATCAGAAAGAAATGGATTTCAGTTGGGTCAATGGAACGGAAAAGAAGCACATTCAACAGAGTGGCAGACTGTTGGGTGCACATTTACCAAGGTCAATGGAACGGAAAAGAAACACAACCAGCAGAGTGGCAAATTTGTCAAATTTGAGTGGCATGTTTGTCAAATTTGTCACAAGTTTTGCAAATTACGCTAGTGGTAAGAACGACCTGTCATGGGTCTGTACTTTTAGTTGTTTTCGGTTTTCCGTACAGTATGGATCTAGGGCTTCCAAACCAGCTTAAACCGAAACCGAAAAGCCGGCTTTATCACCAATTTTCAAAAAACCTAAAACCGGCTTTTTTTGCTCGATCAACCGGTTTTTTAAGGTTTTCTTTAATTAATGTTTTTTTCCTCAAAACTAACAATTATGGATTTCAAATTTCTATGACATCAAAATAAATGTGTACATATATCCAAAATCTCTTATAGGCGTATTTTTATATTTTTAGTATATTTCTTTGAACAAAAAAAATGGTAAAAAGCACTTAGCGCTAGCTTTGAGATATTCACTATTGAAAGACAAATTTATAACCAGAAAAGCCGACGACGAGAACAATTATCCCTGTACTTGTAATTAATTTTATATTTGAGCAATTAAAAAAATATGAAAATTCAATTAGTTGTGAAATTAAAAAGGCTTTAACTTGTAGAATATTAGAACGACGAAACAAAACTTTAGTTACTTTATTAGTTTTATTACAATATTTACACACATCAGTAGTTCCCAAAACTGTAGTTAATTCAACTCAAATATTTGTTTCGAAATCTGCTGCAATTTCTCATGCGAACAATTTAATGAAAATACTTTTTTTTTAATAATAATGATAATGATGATGACGATATAATTTTAGTTGAAACGACAGAATCATGTCGATCTGACAATGATCAGGCAATAGCCTCAATCGATCCTTTGATAACGGAATTAAATAAAAGCATATCATCAATCATGAGTCATGACTGTGCCAGAAGACGTTTCTGAGGAACCGTTCCAATTGCAAAAAGATTTTAAATTATTAGATTATAGCAAACAGCGTACTGAAAAACTCGAAAAATAATATAACGCATTGTTAACTATTAATCCAACGTCAACCGCGTGCGAACGTGTTTTTAGCATTGCCAATAATTTTTGTACGAAAATTCGAAGTTCGATGAAACATGATACACTTGATGCATTAGTTTTTTTAAAATATCATTTTTTAAAAAATAAATAAAATTTAATATCTCTTTTTTGCATAATATAATATATTTACAACTTTTTTTTTCTATGTCAAAATTTAAAACATAAAAAAAATATTTTCTGAAACCGGTGAAAGCCGGTTGGCCGGTTTTTTTTTGTAAAAAAACCGAAAACCGGTTTCTTTTTTCGGGCGGTTTTTTGGAACCCCTAGAATGGATCTAATGAATAATATTATATTCGTGACGAACTTCGATAATCTCCGCCATTCGATTTCAATTGCGTTAATAAAATTCTTTGAAAATAATTACGATTAATCTAAAAAAATAGTTCCAACTTTTCGCTTTTAATAATAAAAATAAAAATAATGGTTCCGATTAAACATTCCAAAACAACAGGAAACAGTTGGATAAGCGGTCATCCGGAATTAATATTAAATGGTGAAAAAATTTATTGTGAAAGGTGTAAATATCATATTGTGATTAAAAAATCTTCAGTAAATAAATATATAAAATATATATATATATATATATATATATATATATATATATATATATATATATATATATATATATATATATATATATATATATATATATATATATATATATATATATATATATATATATATATATATATATATATTGAGTGAATGCGACAGTTGCGCTTCGACCAGATAATACGTATTTTAAATCGACAAAATCGAGGTTTCGTATTCTCCAGTTTTCTCCTCAAAAACAGGACCAATTTAAAAAAAAATTCATCATCGCTATGAGAAGGATATTTTCTATGTTTGTGTTTTCGTATTTTTTTAAAAATCAACCGTTAAATTATCACGCTGGACTCTTTTCGCGGGTGTAAAAACGAGGCGATTTTATAGATATTTGGTGGCTCATAGCTCCTATAAAAAATATCTAATCAAAAAAATAAAAAAAATAGAAACATGCCTATGGTGGATATCCATAGCATATTAAAAAATAATTTCTCTAGTGCCATAATTGTATGGACAAGGCGCTGGTGTCCAGCCCTCTTAACCCATTTGAACCCACGCGGTCAGTTATGAACTAATGGTCCGTACGCACCAAACCAACGATGATTTTGGGCCAACTTTTACAACCAGTAGCGTACAAAATATCGAAATAAAAATTAAATAAAAAAATTGAAATTAAATATCAAAATTAAGCTAACGAGCGAGATTGAGCTAAAATTAGATCATCGTTGATGTTTTGAATTACAATAATGTTTTGAATTACGACGATGCGCATTACAACCAGAGAAATATTATAATTACGAGCGAAAAAAACCTTGTTATTGTTTCTTTTAAGTCGTCACGATAACTACTGTGTTTCCCCCTTCGGAAATATTTAACCAACAACGATTTTGGGCCAACTTTTAAAACCAGTAGCGTACAAAATATCGAAATAAAAATTAAATAAAAAATTGAAATTAAATATCAAAATTAAGCTTACGAGCGAGATTGAGCTAAAATTAGATCATCGTTGATGTTTTGAATTACAACAATGTTTTGAATTACGACGATATTTTTTTATTTTTTTATTTATTTATTTAACATATAAGCCACAGTGACATTACAGAGATCTCCAACGCGTCGCTGTGGCCGGTCATTCAGTAATAATAACATGATAACAGTAATAATAACTTATAATAATAACAATAGTAACACAACATCATTAAAATCATAAAATCATAAAAAAAAAGAAAAAACATAGATAAAGTAATAACAATCATTAATATTTATAATAGGCAAAATCAACCACTGGCATTCCTCAACAACCACTCAACCAGATTAGTATATTTTATATTGAAGAGGTCAATTTCACCAGAAATCCTGTTAAGCAGATATATCGCTCTAGATATAGGAGCCGTTGACAACATATTTGTGCGAGCCACAGGAGGAACAAACAAATCACGATTTCTCAAGTCCGTTGAATTTACAAGGTGCATTAAACCTAAATTCCTTTAGAACCTGAGGATTGTGTATTATCCCATTCAACAGCTTAAAAAAGTGTCTTCCCAGTAACATATTCCGACGAGACTCCAATGAGTTGAAACCTAACGCCCCTAATAGGAATGCACTAGGATATAGCCAAGGATAATAACCATACTGTTTCAAATAAAGATATCTGAGAAACCGATTTTGGATTCTCTCAATCTTCAATGAATGAGTTATATGGGTAGGATTCCATATAATAGAAGAAAATTCTAGAATACTACGTACTAAAGATTCATAAAGAGTTTTAAGCACCAACGTACTCTGGAAAGGTTTGCTAACTCTTAGTAAGAATCCCAGCATTTTTGTTGCACGCAAACAAATATTGTCTGTGTCGTTTAAATTGAAAATTATTCGAGAACAAGACCCCCAAATCACAATATTCATCTACAAACTTTAATTCAACACCACTTAGGCGATATGGATAAATCACAGCATTTTTGAATGCTAAAAAATAATTTATTATCGACAGACCAACTTGACAGCGCATCTAAGTCCAATTGGAAAAGGGCTGCGTCACCATGAGACTTAACTGTCTTAAAAAGCTTAAGGTCATCGGCGAATAAAAGATAGTCTGAATACTTAATTATTTTTGAGATGTCATTAATGTAAATTAAAAATAATCATGGACAGAGTCGTCAAGCCAGGTTTCCGTTAGTACCAGGATGTCAGCACATTGAATAGCCGAGTTAGAACCTAATAAATCAAGTTTAGATTTAAGGCCTCGTACATTTTGATAGAAAATGCTTATATTATGCATTACAACCAGAGAAATATTATAATTACAAGCGAAAAAAACCTTGTTATTGTTTCTTATAAGTCGTCACGATACACCAATGTGTTTCGCCGTCGATGAAATATTTAACAAAAAAAATGTCGGTGATTTGTCAAAGGGTTTTTTTTTCTTTCGTCGAAATAAAATTAATAATCACACATTATCCGATAAATTTTACCTCTGAGATGGATTTAATTATTTGATTTATTTCGACGAGAGAAACAATTGAAGACATTATCCGATAAAATTTACCTCTGAAATGATTTAATTAATTGATTTATTTCGACGAGAGAAACAATTGAAGACAAAAAAATTTCCTTTGATAAAACCGACATCGTCTCGGGTTGAAACCATCACTCGGTCACCCATACTAGCACATGATATATGCTCAGTAACTGCGCATTACGGGGAAGTAAAAATAATAATTCTTTGATTTTTTTTTCGATCTTAGTGCGTATCTACGTAAGTCAAAACATCTTCGACAAACAAAAGTCGAGGATTATCTGTATGTGATTGTTGATGATCTAATTTTAGGTCAATCTCGAAAATTTATTTAAATTGGGCATGTTCTGTTTTAACTTTCAATATTTTATTTTAATTTTAATATATTGATTATAATTTTATTTTGATATTTGAATTTAATTTTAATATAATAATAATATTTTTAATTTTGATATTTAATTTCAATTTTTAAATTTAATTTTTATTTCGATATTTTGTACGCTACTGGTTTTATCCTGATGGTTAAATCGTTGGACCAAAATCGTCGTTGGTTTGGTCCGTACGCAGCATTACACGATGTATGCCAGCGCGGTCATTCACGGCATTTTACAATTTTGCGTCGTAAAATAAAGGGATCACTCAGGCCGGCCGTAAAACCTTTCGTTACGCTTGGTTAGATGTTGGTGATAAATTTTAAGAAAGTCACACGAAATTAAATCAGTTCCTTTTGGAGTTTTGAGGGAATAACATCGAGCGCTTTTCGACTTGCAGATATGTCGAAGAGAAAACATACGTAAGTTTTTTATTTTTACATATTTTTTATTTATCTATATGTTTCTAATACAGTAGGACTTATTGTATAATATGCATAAGAGAAATTGCGTTTATATATCTCATATTCCTGAAAAAAAAAATCAAAAGTCGACGGAGTCGCATATGACTCCTTGGGATAATGACACATATTTTTTTCCAGAGAATGCAATTTTACTACTGCAGAGATACGGGAAGAAATTGATAATTGGGACGAGTCTCAACGGATTCCACATACATACATATTACCACCCCTGGAAACTGATATTCGGTTAAAGAAAAAAGTAGGGTGGAAATCAATCAACCATTTAGTATAAATATGTATAATAAATATATGGGTGGGGTTGATCAAATGGATAACCATATTTCTAACTATAACATAAGTATTAGAGGGAAAAAATGGTACATGCCTCTTCTGTTTTGGAACATCGATGTAGCTGTAAATAACGCTTGGATTCTTAGCAAAAGTTTTGGTTGTAAACTTGATAAATTAGGATTTATCAGACAGGTAACAGAGACGTTGTGCAAGTGTTATGGTCAAAAACGAAAATAATTGGTCCCATTCAGACCCGGCAAAGTTAATCAAAATCAAAAGGAAGTTGGAAGAAATTTGATATTGGTCAAACAGAAAAGGAGAAATTGTGGACACTGTAAAAATAAAACGTTTTCCGCTTGTGATAACTGTGAAATTCCATTGCATGACAAATGTTTTGTACCGTATCATAATAATTAATTATTTTGTCTTCATGTATTTTGTTTTTACGACTTTTGAACCCAAAATCTCGTTTATGACATTTCTTCTTTTAAAAGGGTGCACCCTTTTTACTTTATTTTTGTTGACGATCTGTATATGTCACAATATATGTACCTACGTGTGTTATGTTATGCGATTTGAAAATATCATTTTATCGAAGAGATGCGTGTTTGTTATTTTTAAAATTAATTTTATAAATTTCTTAACAATAAAATTACAAATAACCAGCATATATTATATTTATGTAGGCAGAATAAATATGTCGTCATGCTCAATAAAGATAACGCCAATTAAAAATACAGTGTTGTACATAATCACTTTTCAGTATGCAATAATATTTGGATAACCATTCGGTTCGTTTCAAGATAAAAAACTGATTAAAAAAAATCTAATTTAAAAATAAATGGTGATAATTTTGCTGCATATTATGTATGTATGCACATGTAAACTTTAATTAGGTTAAAATTGAAGTAAATATCTTGTTAACAATTACATATTTAAGAAAAATAAAGAGATTTTTACATTTTAATTAAAAAAAAAACATTTGAACATTGTAAATAAGTAACATGAATGCCAGCGTTAATCTGGATAGCGACCAAACACAAAAATTTTACCGCAACGGATCGAGACCACGAGAGAAGACTTGACGGTGAGAGAATTTTCTAGAAAATTCCATTTCTAGAAAATTTTATATTATTATTATTAGTGACATCTATGTTTAAAAAGTTAAGCATAATATAACAAAGATTTCAAGAATATGATAAAATAAGTTTTAAAGAAAAATATAGATGTCTCTATAATATAAAAATAATCATTTATTATTTTATAAAAATTATATATTTAAATAAATATATATTTTTAAATGTTTTCTTATATCTTTAAAATATTAAAACAGATTTTATCAGAGACCCGAACTGTTATTTTTTTCGTTCCAGTTTGGTAAAAAAAATATGTTTTAGGTTTTTGGTTCTCTTGTATTTTTTTTTTTTTGATTTTTAAATGCTTTTTATTATTACGAAATTATGTTCACAATACATCTTATATCTATTTTAATAGCTACTGATCTACTGATCCTTTTCTATTTTACAATTTAATTTAATTTGGTTAGTAATCACAGTATTATATTATTCTAATGTTAATCTAAAGCATAATAGGAAAAAGGGCTCAAAAACCTATTTACAATCCTTATAAATGTTCATAATACATCTAATACATAATATTAATTAAAGACTCTCTTAAGTCGATGATCTAAAGCAGATTGTGTTTATGTAATCTATGTTTATACCTGAAGGGTATAGACATTTTGTTGTAATCACCGATACTCTTCACAAGTGTGTTAGTATGGTTTTTAGTGATTCTGTCATAGAATCTACTGGTTAGTTTTGTCTGTAACAAACGGAATATTGTACATGGCATGCAGTTTTTTCAGGTTAGTATATATGGGTGTATTATAAATTATTTTAGGGATTTATTTTGTATTACTTGGAGCTTGGAAAGGTTAGTATTAGAGGCGTTATTCCATACAGGTGAAGCATAGATTAATAATGGTAATATGAGCGCGCGATATAATTTTATTTTATTTAGCGTTGATAAAGAACTATGGCGATTAAATATTGGATATATTGAGGATATACCCCGCATCGCTTTGCATTTCGCTGCCTCAATGTGAGGTGCCCATCTCATTATTTTATCGAACGTTAAACGAACGTGTAAATACACCCACACTGTGTATACCTCTCTTTATACGGCTTTTCACTATAACTTAATGTGATCATATATGTATATACATAGGTACATAATTAAAATGTCAAAGGAGAATATTTTCTAGCATATGCAGTTTGCCGTTGGTGCACTGCGGAATTGAGGGCGGATTCTGATGCAGACAAAATACTTTTTTTTATTTATACTTATTTGACATTCTCTAGGCTTACCAACTTTACGTGGGCCGTGCTTTTAGGAACAAACGTGTGACAACAGTTTAGAAATAATCTACTAGTTTTTTTTTCCAGAAGTATGGGTGTATCTATAATATTATTTAAGTTTTGTAGTTTCAATTTTGATGGAATCCAAATCTCGTAAAAATCACTCAACGTCATTTGCTCGGTTTGCAATTTCATTGTGGATTCTTTTAATGGCCGTAATGTATCAATGATGACAATAATTTCGATCTATTTACATATATTCCAAGAAATAGTTCTCCATATTGATTGAAACTATTTTTGAATAAAATTCTTTACATTACAATAAAGAGTTTAACATATCGAATGTATTATTCCATCTAGTAATACAGTCTATTGCATTTTCGTTGAATTTCATTATAAGACAACGGATTCTTAACTTTTTAACACATATAATTAAAATTGAACTGAAAAAACGAACCGCAAAAAAAAAAATATCGGTTCGGTTTCGGTTTTTGTTTTCGGTTTTGTTTCCGGTTCAGCTCCCTGGTTTTTATAATATAATTAACAATTAATTAAGGATTATTGAGACATCTGTAATTGAAAAATATATTTATCAAATTGTATATGTACCAACGTACTTCATATTTTGGTTGAAATCTTTGCTAAATTAGAGTTTTACATTTCAAAACATTTAACTAGATAAATTAATCATTTAATTTTTTTAATGTTTTGAAATTTAATACTCCGATTTAGCAAAGGTTTTAACCAAAAATTATAAACATATTTTTACTCTATAGATGTCTCGATAATACATAAATAGTCATTTATTGTATTATAAAAAATTTTAATTAATTAAATTATTTTTTAATGATTAATCAAAAAAACTTATATAAAATTGTTTTTTCTCGCGTGTATGTATTTTTGTATGCAATATAAAGTATTAAATATACATATGAATCTACATCTTTGTATTAACTTTTAGAGAACTTGAGTTCTGTGGTTGGCAAGCACAAGTGAGAGCATAATTGATCGGTTTTTTTTTACCATACGGATATGTACTTTGTTGCTAACGAAATAATGAAAAATCGATTTCTACACCTGCATATGAAGCCTATTTATTTTCCTGGTATAAATTAAAAAGATAAAACATTCCAACTTTTTATTTACCCTTTTAACCCTCCCGTACCGATATGGAGTACATCTCAACGCCAAAATTCTTGTTTTTTCAACCATTTTGTAGGCATATAGTACAACTTAAATGATCTCATCAGGTCACTGCGACACATATCCAGGAAAGTCATTAACGCGTGGCAAACACGCATAAATAGGTCAGCGCGAGTACCACGAACAAAGGACACACTCCAACCCAAAACGTTTATAAACCAACGCAGCAACCTCCACTGGCAGAGTGAGCCTATGGAGTTCATACAGATCACTTCTCCGAAGAAACGTCTTCGTACATACAATAACCATTGTACCAATTGATCGAAAATAAACGATCCTCTTTCAAACTACACAACACGTGTTTCGTTAGACCGGGATACGGTCAACATACCTTCCCTGTCTTACAATTTGTTAAATAGTAATAGCATCTATCTTAAATTTATTGTATTCCACAAAGATAACCTAATGAATCAACAAAAAAATTAAAATACTCGTGGATAATGTCAAAATGATTTAGTATGTGCGTAGTAGTTAAGTGAGTACGCGGCCCTTTTTTTACTTATTACTTACCTCCTTTACGTTTCACATGGCTTTCGTGTCAGTGGTCATTTTTTGTAACTGGCAATGACCAATCTGTAACTGTAAATGACCAATCGATACCGACAGTGGACGGGGCCGAAGTCTTGTGCTAACGGAAGTTTGGTATCCAGCACTGCGGCGAGCGGATTTCTCTAGCACGGATAGGTAGAGTATTAATGTTTTACATGCATAAGTAAACCACAATTAGGGTTGCCACCGAAGTCTCCGGGCTTCGGGTTTCAAGGTTATGTCTCCATGTGACAGGTATGTAGCTCATGTCTTTTGTATGAAATGTTTGGCGATATCTTGTGTACAAAAATGCATTACTGAGCGAATAAGGTATAAATATAAATACATATTTTTTTTGTCACTATCACCGGGTGAGACTTGGGTCTGAGGTGGCAACCCTAACCATAATAATACATTAAAAACATTTTTAACAAAATTTATAAATGTGTTTTCCAGATGAAGCAGTTTGCGATATAATCGACAATAATTTTGTTCTGACTTGACTGTCTTGGATGCTTTGCTTCGGTACTCGTGAAATCATCTCTGGAGTGTTTATTTACAAAAATACTACACCAACCGATCTTCCATTAAGGAGTTTTGCATTGATCAACGAGTCGTACGATTTGCAGACTTAGGAAAAACTTCCGGAGAAGTGGAGTGTACAAAAATACTTTGAAACCCGAAAAAATGTTTTTGTATCAAATTTCAGTCAATCTGAGTGCAGATATGTGACTAGATCAGTGGTTCTCATGTGCGGCCACCAACGCTATATAGAGTAATATTTCACTATTTTATTTGTAAAATTATTTATAAATTTTTGACATGGATTACATACATAGTTCGAATTATAAACAACAACAAAAAAATAAATTTATGTACAATAATAGAATATTGTACATAAATCAATGCAAGCATATAGCAAGTTCCAGATAAAGATTGAAGACACTATAAATTAACGTTTTGAATTTGAATTCAGAAGTTGTTTTAATCGAACTACATAATATGCAAAAAATAACAAATAAAATTGTGAAATATTACTTTATGAAGCGTTGATGGCTGCACATGAGAACCACTGGTACATATGCATGTCAAACTAGAATGATCTCCTATTATTAATTTTATTACTATCATCAAAACGAAAGTGAATAATAAAAACCTTGTAAATAGATAATAATCGTTAGATTAATAACTATTATATACATACATACATACATATATGTAGAATAAATTTATTGTGAGTATATTTTATGATAAATAAAAATCTATTAAAAATTCAAAGAAAATAACTTTTTGATACAACCAACAGTCATAATTATTATTGCATTATTTAAAAAAGTATGAGGCCCTAGATAACTACCAATGAGGATTCCGAGTTTTGTAAAGGTGTGTTTAGACTCTCTAATATGTACATATATCTTGCAACAATATAAAATAAACAAAAGAAGTCTATTAATTATGTATTTCTCAAAAACTAGTTCGATCTTCATCGTTCTTAAAATGTCATGCTCACAATCTAAATACCATGCCACAATCTAAATACCAAGCCACAATCTAAAATACTCAGCAGCTAGGGATTTCCAACGAGAAATTCTACTATAATTATAAATTCAGCAATTCCGGTGTAAACCAGTCTTTATAAACATTGACACGGATTACACGACCCATATTCAATGCATTTTTTTCAATGCTACCTGGAAAGGCTTATCGGGTAGTATTCTTGTTTATTTTTTACATACTCAAAAAACAACGACTATCGGTGTATTCCAGGCTCATGGGATTGTTGGCAAAACGCCGATTGGCGTTGGTCAGTATTCAAAAGGTTAAAGCAGGCTGAAAAATCGAGCAAGTGTTCATAACGAACCCCAGATATCTGAAAGAAAAAAACAGTCCAGTAGAGATCGATTTTTGGGAGGGAAAGTAGGATTTAATTGAGTCGAAACTACCAATCTTTCAACTGCTGGTAAAAGACTAAGCCACCGGTAACAACTCGGTGCTCATAGTAGTAAAATATAATAATATTTCCGTACATTCAATTTCAGCCCATTAATTTTTAATGCGGTTGAACTAAACCAAATTAACCAGCAGCTTGGACTAGTGGTTAGGATATATGCAACAAATTGGCAACCTTTACCCATTTCTCGCGATTTTCACTGATTCGTATAAAAATCCTGCAAATTTGTCCATAAGTGTCTCGTAAATTTCGAGTTTCTAAGTATCTCGAAATTTGACGATTTATATAAAAAAAAAATGCTCCGAAAATGTAAGTTTATCAAAAATTTGTCAAAATTTATCCATAGGTGTCTCTATGATGCTTTGTTGAAATTATTCTAAAAATTGTATACCGATGTTTTTAATTAATTGGCCAGGAAGGCGCATTGGGATTTAACTTAAAAATGTATGATACATATGTGGTAGCCAACCTTTTGGAGGACATAGCACTCAAAGAAGATGAGTTTTAGCACTATTTGTTCAACTCAACTCGATTTGTTCGAAGAAATATATACAATATATACAAAATTGTTAGTTTCTAAAAGCTTTATTATTGTAAACTCCTCAAAAGAGGTGCCGAGCAGAGAGTCGAGTTTGTAACCAATAGCAACGGCAGTGACAACTCAGACAACACACAAGCTCGCTTCGTACAATATCATCAGGCTCAAAATAATAAAAATGCGTACAGTTCCCAAGTGGATTAACAAGATTCACGAGGCGGAAAAGACTGAATACTCTTGGTAATACTCACAATGCTCATATCTTGATTAATAAGCTTTGTACTAATTATTTAAAATGGCAGGCTAGCCTTGGAGTGTATGACGAAATGTCAAAAATGTCAACATACTCCATATCGATCGAAAGTACAGCCTAGTTTTAATACTTGTATTGATTGCATATACATAAATAGTATGCACCTTTATTTATTGTTTTCAGCGTGCAGAGTCTGTGCTATAGTCCCGATGGTACCCAGATGATAGTGGCGGCTAGTGAGCGGGTCATGGTATACGATCCTCAAGACGGCTCCTTGATCAGGCTGCTGAGAGGCCACAAGGACACTGTGTACTGCGTAGCTTATGCTAAGGACGGTCGAAAGTTTGCATCGGGGGGCGCCGACAAGATAGTCATAATCTGGACGTCGAAACTTGAAGGAGTGCTTAAATATTCGTACGTATTTGTGTACATGATTTGAGTAGTGCGAATCAAATGACATAATATGTTATCTTTTCAGACACAACGAACCGCTGCAGTGTTTGGCCTACAATCCAATAACTCACCAGTTGACCTCGTGTGCCGTCTCCGACATTGCGTTTTGGTCTAATGAAGTTAAGGCTGTACAGAAACACCGTGTCAACGGGTCCGGGAGAATCACATGTTGCTCGTGGTCGTTGGACGGGCAATTGTTGGCCGTAGGCTTGTCTAACGGCTTTGTTTCAATAAGGGATAAGGTATATATGTACACAAGATATGTATGTCTACAAGATACGGTTAATCAGGGCACCATTTTAAAGATTGAAATAAATTGATAAAATTGACTGAATGTAAAAATGATAATTCTTTACAATTGTACTACAATTAACTGTATGTATTTCAATTTGAGCTGTTTGGAATTTTAACGTGTGATTTTGAATTGAATTCATATGTAATTTGTAATTAAAACTAAAACTTTTTGTCTGTTGTATTGTAAAAAATGTGATGCTATTTTGAAAAGTTGCCAATAATGCCTAAAAAGAATATGAAAATAGGAAGAAAACTGCATTAATGATCAAATTTGACCAAACTGTGAACTTATCTCAATTTCGCTTTGAGGTTACGGTAATATTGCTTTAATTTTATAAGTTATGTACATATGTAAGTGGCCAGTAGTTATATAATATTTGAAATTCAGTAAAAACACAGCGAATGCTTTACTTATTTTATTACATACATATGTGCCATGACAGGAATTACCCCAAAGTGACACATATGGTTTGCTACGATTGTACTTTAAATACAATATATAAGCATTTTATACAATGCGAATTCATATAAACATCCACAGTGACATCTATGGAGAAATTTTTGCAGCATTTTATAATCAAATTGTCGAATTTTAAGACGCTGAATAACTTGAGATTAGCAAGAGAGATAGGAAAGGAGATGCTAATTTTACATGAACCGTTTCAATGAAAATCAGAAAAATTGGCAAACTCTGATAAGAAACGATGGACCTCAAGTCACACACCAAGGTCTGGCCAGCAGCGGGGCTGTAGTGGGAATCGAAACTGTAACATTATGTATGTATGTATGTATGTAGGTAGCATTTGTAAGATTCGAATATAATTCGAATTTGCGAGAAACTGAGGAAGAAGATAACAACTTATTGCATTCGTCACAACAATTAAGATAGAAAAATTGGAAAATTCTAATAGGAGATGGTCGTTCTGTGTTTTTTTAATAACCGTCGACTTGACCTCTCTACTGGTATGCAATAGCTCTGCTAGTGAGTGCACTATGCTAATAAACTGCTATTTTCGGCTAGAATATTTCTGACAATTAAATAGATTACTATGTTAAATCGGTGGCTAATAATATGTATAACTTGTTGACCAATTTAAGTTATTCAGCTACTCACCAATTATGTAAATACAGACAGTTTGCTTTGATCAGACTTTGCAGTTTGATAGTGATAGGATCGTTGAATGGTTTCCGAGATAATTTAAATATGAACAAGTGTTTGTTTGTGTGTTTCAGAATTGTGAAGAGAGGTTGAAAATTAGTCGAGAGGGTTGTCCCGTGTGGTCGGTGCTTTGGACGGAGAGTGCTCTTCTGGTCGGAGATTGGTCGGAGACGCTTTCGTTTTACAACGCGTCCGGTCAGCAAGTTATGAAGGATCGTCCTATTGGTAATTTGCGTTATGTGTTATAATTGCACTCGTTTCATTACTGTTTGAATAATTTTTGTATGATTACTTGTAATTGAAGCGACACTATTTACATACATACATCTTTAAAAACTCTTCCATACTTCTTTATGCTGATGACACAAAAATTTATAAACCTATTTACACTATAGACGATTGTTATAAACTGCAAAAAGATTTGGATAGATTTGCTATATATTGTTTAAATAGTGACCTTTTTCTAAATCCTGAAAAATGTTCTATTTTGAAAATTTTACCAGAAATAAATCTAATGTCACTTATCATTACCATTTAAACCATTCAATTCTAAATACATCCTATTAAGGATCTTGGTGTTATTTTTAATCATAAACTCGATTACTTTGAACATATTTCCTTCATTACTAATAAAGCATATAAATCTCTTGGATTCCTACTCCGCTCAACTAAACCCATTGATGATCCTCATGTACTTAATTTACTTTATTTTTCCCTTGTAAGGTCTCACCTTGAATTTGGCTCAATTATCTTGTTCACCTTTTTATATATCCCATTTTAATTGTATTGAAAAAGTTCAACTAAAATTTATCAAATCCTTACGCTACCGTTTTCCTATCTACGCCCATACTTTTAACAGTCTTTCTATCAGACGACGACTCTCTGATGCTACGTTCCTTTTTATACTCCTAAATGGTTTCCTTGATTGTCCCGATGTCCGGAGTAAGGTTGATTTCAGGATCCCAGTTAGGTATTCTAGACACTCTTTTCACTTGATACTTTCAGAACCAATTCCCTAAAATATTCCTATCTACAGCGTGTTTATCGTATGTTTAACGGGGAGCTGAATGATGTTGATCTATTCGGTATTTCCTTGCATCAAATCAGGACTGCCATCAGGAGAGTCTTGATTGGTTGATTCATTCTCTATTTCTATTATATACATATGTAATCTTTATCCAATATTACATCACTTCATGTTTAGTTATGTACTGTTCTATTTAGTCATGTTTTAGTTTTTTTTCATTTGTTTGTCTCTATGTACCATTTTATGTAATTTGTAAAAAATTATAATTGGGCCCAGATGTTATTTTATTTTGTTACATTTATTCTTTATTTTTATGCATTTCTACATTTGTTGTCTGTTGATTTTTTTCAATAAATAAATAAATACAGACATGTATGTATGTATGTATAATGCGAATTAAGCAGCTTTTGCTCGGCGAATTATTTATTGATCGTATTTTTATACTTAATATAAAGCTGAATTTGTATACTTTTTTTACAACTTTCACCTGCCCGAGCAACGCTGGCTATAATTAACTATTTATTTTAATGTGAATTGATTTGATTTTCAGGTTTGATGCCGGTGTGTTTGAATAGACTGGGCGAGTTGATTTTAGTGTGTGGCGTAAAAGGTTGGATCATCACCACCCTTGAAGGCGTTCCTGTACTGAAAAATTCCCAACAATGGGTCTGGTCCATAGAGCACTGCGACAACACCAACACTATAGTGAGTCCACAGACTAACTTGACAGATTTATTTCAAAAAGTTGGTTGCCCTTAACAATTTGTCATCCGACAGGCTCTGGGATGCTTGGACGGCACACTATGGTGCTATCAAATCGTCTTCAATAAAGTACACGGCTTGTACCACGAGAAGTATGCATACCGGGAGAATTTAACCGACGTCATAATTCACCACCTGACGTCGGGCACCAAAGTCAAAATCAAGTGCCACGACAAGGTGCAGAAGATAGCTATTTATAAACATCGTTTAGCCGTGAGTTTCTATTTTAGCAAGCCTCAACTTCAATATCAGACTTAAATATGTATAGTGTCCTTAGAGCAGTGCTACTCAAACTATGGTCCGCGGCCCATTACCGTCCGTCGGCAAACAAGTAAATAACAAATTAAAACAATAGCTTATGGATAACGTTGCATCATCTCATCCATTTTTGCCATGGAGTGATATATTGGTTAATTTAGAAGATAAAATAATTGAAGAATTAAAAAAGTGTTTTGAAACCACAACTTCACTTGCGTCCTTTTGAATCAAATTGAAAGCACAAATCTTCCCAGATCTTTAATACCATGCACTGAAAACTCTTTTACCTTTGCGAGACTGGTTTCTCAACCATGAGTTTAATTAAGACAAAACATCTTAATAGTGTGAATATTCATGATCCATTATGTGTGGAATTGTCTTCGATAAAACCACGACTGGATAAGTTGTCTAATAACAAACAAGCTCATGTCTCATTAGTTTTTTTTTTTTCATTTTTATCTAAGTACATACATATGTATATGATATATACATATTGTACTTTTGAATCAAATTGAAAGCACAAATCTTCCCAGATCTTTAATACCATGCACTGAAAACTCTTTTACCTTTGCGAGACTGGTTTCTCAACCATGAGTTTAATTAAGACAAAACATCTTAATAGTGTGAATATTCATGATCCATTATGTGTGGAATTGTCTTCGATAAAACCACGACTGGATAAGTTGTCTAATAACAAACAAGCTCATGTCTCATTAGTTTTTTTTTTTTCATTTTTATCTAAGTACATACATATGTATATGATATATACATATTGTACTTTGAAGTGAATAAAATAAATTTTACTACTTATATTTCATACTATTTTTATTTGTTATACGAACAAATTTTCACTCATATACATATATAACCTTTTTATTTAAAAATATGATGTTGGTCCGTGAGAATTACTGAAAAATATATACTGGTCCGCCAACTGAAATAGTTTGAGCAAATAGCACTGCCTTAGAGCACAATGGTGATGTGATATAACATGTACATACATATATGTTACAGTCGGAAGTGTATTTTCAGTTGTAATATATTCCAACTGGCGTTTTAGGTCATTCATATACGAATACAATTCAACTAGTAAATTATATCTCTATGTGCAAGCGCAAATACACTTTCAACAATGTGCGCCAGTTGTAATTAGGGATCCCAAATATTCGAATATCGAATAGTAGTTTTAAGAAGTTCAAGATATTATTAAGATAAAATTTTAAGAGAATCATTATCTGGAACATAAAATAGAACTAAATGTGCTGTAGATTGAAATTAAAAAAAAAAATAAGTTCGTATAAAAAGTATTCGAATATTTAGATTTGGGATCCCTAGTTGTAATATAACAGTTGAGTTTTGACAGCTGTGATGTTATTATTGTATGTAGTCGAAATATATTACAACTGGAAGATACACCTCAATTGTAACATATACACAATACAACGGTATTTTTTTTAAATGACGTCACGTTTTTTTGTGACAACTACAAATTTCAATCTTTCGATTGATTTTAATATTTAAAACATGTGCTCTAAAGATATGATTTGAGTCATTGTGATTTAAGAAAATTATTATACATACAGGTACAACTGCCCGAGCGTATAGTCATATATGAGCAGAGCGATACTGACGGTATGCTGTATCGCGTCAAGGAGAAGATACCCCAGAAAGCCGAATGTTCGTTGCTGGTGGCGACAAGCAGTGCTCTTCTGCTGTGCCAAGACGCCAAGCTGGTGATGATCGGAGGCAAGAATCTGGCATCGTGGAATGTGCCCGCTTCGATAAGATACGTGAAAGTTACTACGGTTCAAAATAAAGAAGCACTATTGTTGGGACTCGCCAATGGAGAGGTCCGCAATTTACATATCTATTTGTTATATACGTATGTATTTTCAGAGCAATGTGTATAAACTTGTACTAACGTGGGTCAGCGTTATTTTTACCGAAGAAATGCATCGCTTGGCAGTTTTCAATTAACCGGAATGACTCGTAACGGCAATTGAGATCATTTTCTATATCCATATTTAGCACATTGTATCGAATTCTTCATTCGTAACACATAGCAAAAAATGCTTGCAGTACTCGAATCGCAACTTGATCGTTTTTTAACATACAAAAATTGAATTTGATGATTTTTTGTCTTTGGTACATAATATCTGTACATTTGTACGTTTATTGAGAATGTTATTTAATACTTAACAGGTTGACTTAATTGTATCAAATTGTTGATTGAATGGAAGTCCATTATAATATTTTATTGATTTTAAAGTTTTAAACTATTTATCTTGTATTTATAGATATGGAAAGTCGACCTGGATGAAGCTTCCATGGAAGTGTTGGTGACTATTGAATCAGCGATCAGGTGCTTCGACTTGAGCTCTTCTAAATCGATGATAGCAATCGTGGACGAAAGTTGTTGTTGTCATGTTTATATGATAGCTACGCAGCAACTTCTTTTCACCGTAAGTCTCATTGTATATTTATTTATTTATTTTACATAGATACATACATATATACGAGGAAGGCATAACAGGTAGACCCCAATGCGCCTTCCTAGACAATTAATTACAAACATTGCACCATTTTTATTACATAAATCGCTGTATTTCGAGAGGCTGAAGAACACGAAATTAACAATTAATTAATCATAATATTGTACATAAATCAAATTCAGATATTTGTTACATAGTTGGTAGGATGATTTTTGCCAATTTGATGGAGGAACCATTTCAACAATGAAATCAGATAAATTGGCAAACTCTGATAAGAAACGATCGACTTGGAGTCACAAATATCGAAGTCTGACAGTCAGCAGTATTAAAGATTAGCACGGGATCGAACCCGGTAACCTCTCGGTGCTAAACATAAACGCAACCACCGACCATACTGCTGGCTATATGTATATGTAATTGGAGGATTGTAAATAGGTTTTTGAGCTCTTTTTTTCCTATTACGCTGTACATATTAATAATATAATACTATGATTACTAACAAAATTAATTTTAAATTGTAAAATAGAAAATGATCAGTAGATATTAAAATATATATAAGATGTATTGTGAACACAATTTAGTAATAATAAAAAGCATTTAAAAATAAAATGCTCATAATACATCTAATACATAATTTTAATTAAAGACTCTCTAAAGTCGATGACTTAAAGCAGATTGTGTTTAGGTAATCTGTGTGTTATACCTGAAGGGTATAGACATTTTGTTGTACTGGTTAGTTTGTTGTTAATGTCTGTAACAAACGGAATATTATTTAGTTAGTATATATGGGCGTATTATAAATTGTTTTTAGGGATTTATTTTGTATTATTTGAAGTTTGGAAAGGTTAATGTTCGAGGCGTTGTGCACATTTGTATGAATTTTTTTCCAATAATTGTGAGTGATGTTTTGTATAATGAAAGTTTGTTAAACAGGCGGAAAATGCTTCCTCGGTGTCTTGGCATGCGACGTATGAGGATTTGCTGTGTTACTCCGGCGGCGGCATGCTTTCGATCAAGCTGGTACCCTTTCCGGTGTCTTTCGTTGTCAGTCGAAATCGTTCGCGTTTTAAATTTGTTCATTTTTTCAGTGAGGCGTACAACATTGCCTGTCTGGGCGTTCCGAATTCCGATTGGGAGAGTTTGGGTTTTGCGGCTTTGGAAGAATTGTCGTTGAGCGTGGCCAAAAAGGCGTTTCAACGGATCGAGAATGTTTTATTTCTCGAATTGGTCGATGTGTTAGAGGTTTGATTGTTGTAATACTTACATATACTTATTGTTATTTTATTTTATTTAGGCCTAACAGGTCAATTACAAAAATAAGTAAGAGACATTGAATATATGTAGAGTTGCCAACAGGTCTTTTTTTAAGAATTGTCTTTTGTAACACAATTCTTTTGTTCTCTATATTTTTTTATATTACACCCGTAATGTCCTCTTTTTCAATTTTGACAATAATTTCACACAGTCCGTACTATGTTATAAGAAACTAAGAAACTTTTGCACCAAATTAGCAGTGTATGGATAAATATAGCAACAGAGGTGATGAAATTGAGAGTGAGAATGAAGATGATTAAATTCAACAATTCATTTTTAAGCGTACTTTTCAAGTTCCTAACTACATATGTATGTATGTTCCGCTTATTATGAAAGTGGAAGTAATATAATATTTCCTTTGAGATATTTGGACTTTTGTGTAAATTTGTTTTAAAAATTATTGTGAAATTATGATTCTTTCATATACATTATGATTCTTAGCCTTATAGATATAATCTTTCCTGTACTGGTGGAATATTACGATTACCTTGTAAAATAATGGCATTTTTGGTACTATTTCACTTTAATAATAACCTGCACAATTATAACTAAACATTTTTTTGTTAAATGTTCTTTTTTTTTGTCCATGACACTTGGCAACCCTAATTGAATACAATTGAAAGCATAATAAAAAGCTCGGTTTTAATTTGTACTATTATTATTCTAGGAAATGTTAAATCAAGGCGATAATGCATCCAAAGCTCTCTCGGTAGCTGAAGTTTATGCATACCGAGGAAAGTTTATCGACGCTGCACGGCTATACCGATCCAACGGCCAATCACACCGAGCCCTCACAATGTACACGGATCTTAGACTGTTCCACAAGGCTCAAGTTTGTCTTTTTCATATCTGTACAGTTGTATATTAAAATTATTAAACAAAAAAATTAAGAAATAATCCACAGATGACGAGTTTGTCAATTATTTTATATATACATACATATATTAATTTTTTTCACTTTTTTCTACATCCTTTTAGACCCTTTTTTAGAGAATTATTTTATATTTGTAGGAATACATGGATTCGGAAGATGTGTCGGATCTTATAAAAAAGAGAGCTGAATGGGCTCAGCATATAAACGAGCCTCGTGTGGCTGCTGAGATGTTTTTGGCAGCCGGAGACATAAAGAGTGGGGCGAATATTATGGCACAGAACGGTTGGGTCGACATGTGAGTTATTATTTAAACGAATAGTGTGCGGTGAACCTTTAGAGAATACATATTTATGTTTTAGGTTGGTCGAAACGGGTCGTAATCTCGATAAGGGTGCGAGCGATAATTTATATGTGGTGGCTCAGGCTTTGATCTCGATCGGTCACTTGGAGTCGGCGACCGAGCTGTATCAAAAATTGGGAGATCAGCATGCAATGGTCAAGATGGCAGTTAAGATGGAAAATTGGGAGCAAGCGTTTCAATTGGTCAAACAGAATCCGGAATACAAGGAAGAGGTTTATATACCATATGCACAACAAATGGCTAGGGACAATCATTTTATCGAAGCTCATAAAGGTTCGTACATGGTTACATGAATTTATGTACTACTAGACATTTAAATTTGTACCTTGATATTTATTTTTTATTAATTCATACCAGGAAGGCCTAGCAGGTAACCCCAAATGCGCCTTCCTGGCCAGACACATTGTAGGTACACTTGATACAAGTACTATACAAAGTATGTAAATACATATCAATTAACATCCATTTATGGTCAAATTTGTAAATTTGCAGCATTTTATACAATTCAGTGAAATTCGAGATTGCTTAAAACTCGAGATTTTACGAGAAAATTGGTAAGGTTGCCAATTTATTGGAACCGTTTCAATAAAAATCAGATAAATTGGCAAACTCGGATTTGAACCCATGACCACTCTGTTCAAAGCATTATATGCTAACCACTAGTCTATTCTGCTGGTTATATTGAACATAATCGAGAATTTCTAAATGTTCTTCATTTGAGTTGTATTTATTCTATAATAGTTTCTTATTTTGTGTTATCGATGTGATATTTTCAGCATACCACATGGGCGGTCAGACGGAATCAGCCGCTAGAGTTTTGGGAGTTCTTATACAAAATGCCATCGCCGAAGAACGTTTCAACGACGCTGCTTACTTGCATTGGTTGCTTGCATCACAATCCTTAGAAATCTCCCAAACTGTGGACGATATTGAGTGGGTTAATTCGAAAAGCTTTGAAATTATTGTTATCGACAGTTGAAATTAACATTTTTCTTCTATTCAATTACAGTCAACAACAGAATTGGATAGAATCGTATAATGAAAATGAAAAATATGCAACAATTTACTTTACTTTTCATATTGTGCATCAGTCTATACACGAAGTGTTTTCAGTTTGCCAACCGGAAACGTTGTTCAACGCGGCTAAAATTTTTCTTTCGCTCGTCGAAAACAATGTTCATCCGCCGAAAGGCATTTCTTTATTGTATCCTTTTCAATCTTATGTAGAGTTTATTTTTAGCATTATTTCATTTTTGAAAATCATGTAAGATATTGCGCCTTGACGGTTTTCAGTTCGGTATATTTGTGTTTAGCAAAACAAGGCAGATTACTAGGCGCAAACAAACTGGCTCGTCAGATGCTGGACAAAATTCAGAACTTGAAAGTACCATTTAAGATACAGGTGAATAAATTAAAACGGTTTAACCCTTTGAATGCTGAAGTCATTTCTGTTGAAAGCCCGCCACGCTACAAACTTCGCCCACATTTCCAATTAGAATTATTTAGAAATCAGGTATAAAATTGAAGTTAATCCAAACAAACTCTAGATAACTACCGCCGGGGATTTCAAGTTTTGTAAAGGTGTGTTTAGACTCTCTAATATATCTTGCAACAAAATATAATAAACAAAAGAAGTTTATTAGTGAATGTATTTTTCCAAAACTAGTTCGATCTTCTTAATTGTTGTTAAAATTGAATGCTTTTAAAATGAATAAAAATCTTTTGCGTGACGTGTATTGGGATAATACCGGTATATTAAATACGTGATGCTTCTTCCAATAATCACCTATTCGGTCCAATCTGATTGTTCCCATGTGCAACTAGAGACCAAGGCAAAATCTGAAATACTCATCAATTAGGGATTTCCATCGGGTAATTCTGCTATGGTCATAAATTCAGAAATTCCGGTGTAAATGAGTGTTTATAAACGTAGACAAAGCAATTGCACGGATTACACGACTGATTTTTAATGCTACCGGGAAAGGCTTAACAGGTATTATTCTTGTTTATTTTATGCATGCAAAATGTACAAAGCACATTGGCATTCTTCAGGCCCAAGGACTTGTCGGCAAAACGCTGATCAGCGTTGGTCAGCATTGAAAGGGTTAATAGTGTTTCGCAAACCCAACATAAAAAATATTATATATCAGACAAGTGTTATTTTCAAAAAATCATTTGTTGTCTGCTTCATGAGCTGCTTTTCTTCTACATACATATGTTGCTCTAGTATTTCTTTTGAACTAAAATGTTTTAAAAGAAAATCTTAGATAATATTGAGCAACAAAAAAATTAACGAAGCGGAGATTATTCAATCTTTACTAGTGTGACCCACAATGATTTTGAGTTAAAGAAGGTAAAACTCAAAAATCTGTAAAAATTGCGCATATTTTAAACGCTCATATCTTTTAAACGGGAAGAAAGGAACAAAAATCATCATCATATTCGAATTCAATGGGCTAAACTTAGTAAAGATTGATTGGTCTCCGCTCTGGTGAAGATCCGAAAGATCACAAAATTAGCTTTTGAAAATACTCTTCCTTTAAATATTCATTATTTTTGTTGCTAATTTCTCTACATATGTAGATTGATTTCTTGATACCATCCTTTTCAGAAATCAGTAACCATCTGTGATATTTATTTGATTGCAGGAAAATGTAGAAGTTTTGACATTGCTCTCACGAGCTGGATTGAACGATAGTAACGAGGTTACGCCGTTGTGCTACAGATGTTCACATCATTTCACACCACTTTCAACAGTTTGCAACTACTGCAGACATAATTTGTACCATTCGTTTCTTACATTCGGTTAGTTGATGTTATGTGAAATTTTTCATTTTTTCATTTGGTATAGAAGTGGTTATTAATGTTTTAGAAATATTACCGTTGGTCGCATTCACTATAGAGGACGACATAACCGTGGAGGAGGCTTTACAGTTGATAGAATCTGATGTGTCTTCTCTCGAAGCTCGGCCAAACGACCAAGAAAATTCTCAGATATTGCGAATAGAAAATTTGTCTAATCTCAAAGACGTGTTCTCAAACAAATCGTTTGAAGTAAGTAAATATTTAATAGTATCTCAACGATTAGCATTTCAAATGAAAAGTAAATATAGTACATAATTATAACATATATGTATAAGTGAGGTCAATTAATTCATATTTTCAATGTTTTTTTATAGGATGATAAGAATGGTAAAGTTGTGTGCAACCGAGAAGATTTGAAAATATTACAGCCATTATCTGTGATAGTCATCAATCGTCCAAAACCATTGGAAACGTTATTTTTTCGCAACGTTATGCCCGACTTACACATACAGTATTGCCCTCATTGTTACAAGGTTTATATCAATATTGAATGGGGACTTAAATATGTACGAGTATACCATAAAATAACAACGTCGGTTTGTTTTTGTTTCAGCTATTTTACGTGGATGATTTGGAATCGCAGCTGATTTCTAAAGCACTCTGCTCATTTTGTCGTAGTCAACTGATTGACGGGAATGGCACTGAACCGTTAAAATCCATTATTTCATCTTCGTCATTCTCTCTTGAATGAAAATTTTTGGAATGGAAGAAAGATATACTGTTAATCAAGAAAGCAATCGAAGAGGTCTGCACATAAATATAAAGAAGACGAAATTTATGCTATGTAGTTGACAAAATGCAAACAGACACCGGTGATCTAAACGTTGTATCTAGAGGTGTTAGAAAGAGTTAAAATATTTAAATACCTGAGAACTTGGTTAAATTAAGAGCTTGACCCAGATGAAAACGTAAGAATCCGCATCGAGATGGCTAGAACAGTGTTCATCAACAATAAACAAGCATCACAATCTTCGTACGCGTTTGAGATTCGCAAAGAGTGCTGCTATCTGGATGCAAAACGAGGACTCTGAAGACCAGAATGATCAGCCGTATCGAAGATTTTGAGATGTGGGTCAACAGGCGTATGCTGAAGATCCCATGGACCAAAAAAGTCACAAATGAAGCTGTCCTCAGCATGATACGGAGAAGCAGGAAACTTGTTTCTGTCATCAAGTGGAGACAGATGGAGTACCTCGGACGCATGATACAGGGTTCAAAATACGAATTTTTCCGTTTGATTATCATGGGAAAAATAGAAGGTAGAAAATGGATTGGAAGGATGAAGTTGTCATGGACTGATATGAGCGCTGAAGAGCTGTTCCGAACCGTTGAATCGAAGAAGAAGTCACCACTAACAGTAATTTTTTTCTTCAATAGATTTTCAACATCTCATTCATATTTTTATATTTTTCCATGTTTTTAAAAGAAAAAAAAATAGACTAAGTGGTATTTGTATTATATTTACATTTATTAAAATATATAATAAAAAATTGAGTGGCACATTTTTGGAAAATTTGTAATTATTCCATGTAATTATTGTGTGTTGAATTACATTATAAATTTATTTTCATAAAGTTGTTTTATTTAAAATTTTTGTGATATCCATCTACACCAGCGGTTTCCAAACTGGGAGGCGCGCCTCCCACGGGAGGCGCGGACTATTGCCAGGGGAGGCGCCAAAACTTTTTAATAAAAAAATAATTTTCATACCATAATATCTACAAATAAATAAAACTTCATATCGTAGCTTAACAGTAAAAATTCAATGCATGAATGTTTATTTTCATTTTTATATACACATTTAATTAGCAACCTTTCTCGAAGAAAACCTCTAGATAATTAAATTGTTAAACTTGCCTATTTGGTTGAAATTTTTGGAAAATTGAGGTGTTTAAATAAATCAATGCAGGGATCACAAATACATCCACTTGTTCAAAAAGACAAAGTAAAAGCTTTCATTAAAAAGTTGAAGTTATGGAAATCAAATTTACAAAAGAATGATTTGGATATGTTTTCACTTTCCAAAGATTTCTGGGCCACAGCCAATATTGAAACAAGTAAAAATCTTTTTACTTACCACTTGGATGGTTTAGTGCTGCATTTTTCCAATTATTTCAAAGACCTTGATTTCTCAAAGTTTTTGTGTATACAGAATCCATTTAACTACAATGAAGAAGGCGAATTCGAACTGACAACTATCGAAAAAGAAAAATTGATAGAATTATCATGCGATAGCTCACTAAAACAAAAGTTTCAAAATGAAACCATAATTAAATTTTGGATGAATCTTAGTGGAGAGTATGAATCTTTGTATTGCAAAGCAATGCAAGTGTTTCTACCGAAAAGGAGTTACGAGTGGCACTCTCCATATTGCCCCCAAGATTTGATAAACTTTGTGCCAAAAAACAACAACATCATTCGCATTTAATTTTGATGTGATAGATGTAGTTTAATTAGTAATTTAATATAATAATAAATATACGTGTTCGTATAAATTTATGTTATAGCAAAACCTTTTTATTATTCTGTCTATTGTAGTGTTCAGTATTTTTTTTTAAATAAAGGTTTATTATTTAAAACGTGTATATATTATTATATATATTAAAAAATAAAAGGTAGGGAGGCGCGGAAAAAAATTTGCAGCTGCGACTAGCAGCTGCAAAATCAAACGATGAGTTCAAGGGGGCAAAAAATTGAAAAATAAAAAAAAAGGAAACTATTGAACCTATTGAGTTCTATAAGTGGCACTCTCCTCAATGTGACCCGTTTGTTCAATAAAGCGAGCATGTGCTACTAAGTAGGTTATCCGGGTATATAAATTTTCAAGTATTAACGTAAAAATTCAAAATCTTTTTCAGTCACATTAAAAATATTCAAATCCAAATAAACATAAAACAGCGATCCACTAGTTCGAGTTTATAGCTCGTAATTTTACCGATTTAAAATTCAGCACATTTCCAATTAACCATTTTAAACGAAAAAAAAAATAATGCAGCCAGAAAACTATTCCAATAAACATGTTTCAATAGAAAATACTCAATATAAAATAGTAATAACAGTGGGAAAAAATCCCAAGTGAAAATACGTACTTTTGACTTTTGATTTGAACTGGACGACTGCTTAGAGAGATTTGAAAGCTGAAAAGTACTACAAATGAAAGATAAAATACCCGACTATAGATTCCAATATTCATTTTGAACAGAAAATTGACAGATTTTGAGACAACGACCGATCTCCGATATATCTCCGAATCTCGAACCAATCAACATTTTTTATTACCAGATCTATAAAAAAAGTCATATCTCGTCTCTAAACGATTTTTCATGTCGAACAGTGTAATGAATAAGTATGCGATGCGTATAACCCTAAAGTATTTTGCCTTAGACATTGTTATCATTCTCATCATACCTGATTTCGTTAAAGGTAAGTACTTTAATTATTTCTTGTAATTCTCTTAAAAAAATCAGTTTTATTCTTGACCGAATTATAAGTATATTTAACATTATATTTTTTGGAAAACTACAAAGTTCCATAATAATAATGATAGCAATAAAGGGACACAAAATCACATATTTGCTTAATTTGCCGATAATATTGGTATTCCTCTGCTGAGATATACATATGTAATTGTTTTAAGAATATTGATATTGACCTGTATTTATTTGTTAATAATTTTAACTTCAGTAAACAAATAGCCTGATTAAAATATGTTATTAATTTTTATAACATACAATATTTCATTCTGTTTTACTGTCGATATTTCACATTACTTGTCGATTTCACATTACAATGTCGATATTTCAAATTATTTATGTAAAATGCATATATTTAGTTATTGAAAAATGTTTTGAATTTTGAATATTATAATATATTACCAAAGAAGGAAAAAACTACACTTTTCGCTATTAATTTCAACACACGAACCGTCATCAGTCATTTAAAGGTACATAAACTATCAAATGAAACGTTTCTGTATATAAAATAAATGAAAATTGATTGAGCATACTTATACTATTATATTTAGATAATGATCGATTAAATTATTTTTATTTTTTTTGGTATTTTTAGTGAAGCATGTCACAAAAGAAAACATGGAAAATTTGGGATAATTTCACACTGCTGCCAGTAGCGGGATCTTAATCAAAAACAAACTGCATAAAGCAAACTGCAACGTGTGCAAATCAGAAAAAACTGTTCTTAATTCAAGTATATCTTAAAACACATAATACATATATATCCAAATGAAAAACGAGACAGTGACACGTAAATTAATTCTATGGTTGAAAATCCCGTTAAAAATCGACGAATTTAATTAAACGATTTGACTCTTTGATTTTATCCATCGAAAAAGCCTAGAAGAAATTGTTGAAAAATTGGCCGCTGTAGATGGAATATCCATATGAGCTATAACTATGTAAATCCGAATTCATCAGGGAGTCGATAACATATCGAGGATATAAATTGCCCAAAAATGAAAGTGATGTCATGAAATTAGTGCAGAAACATTATGAAGTCGTAAAATCGGAAATTATTTCCGAATTGTTGGAAAAAATCTCAAATAATCAACGGTTTAATTTGACTATAGATCAGGCCTGGGCAAACTAATTTGGTGCGGCCCGCGAGCAAAATTAAAAAAAAGCTTAATTTTTCTGATCTAAAAAAATTTTGTTGATTTGTTAAATGGTTTATCGTTTCTGACATAAGATAGAATTCAAATTTGGGTCAAACTAGACGGCAAACTAGAATACAAACTTTAATAAGCAATTATCATACATACATATTAGAATCGATCACATGGTACTCGATAGCTCTCGACGAAAGTAATGACCGAAAAGATACAGCACAGTTATTAATTTTCATACGCGGATGAAACTCTAAATTTGAAATTATTGAAGAGCTTTTATCATTGGAATCACTTAAAAATCAAACAACAGGAGCTGATATTTTTGAAAAAGTTGTTAATTGCTTAAAAAAAATAACAACTGACAGAACACCAAGTTTGACGGTTAAAAATATTGGATAAAGAAAATCCAGGATAAATTTTCGAAAATTGTCCTGATTAAAATTTAATTATAATTCATTATATCATACATCAACAAGTATTGTGCCAAAATGTGTTAAAAGTTGCACATGTGACATCTTGTATTATTAAACTTGCCAATTTAATACGATCGAGTGGCTTGAAACACAGACAATTCATTGCTATCCTTCAAGTTATTGAATCTGAGTTCACAGATATTATTGATCATAATCATATTCGATGGCTTAGCCTAGGAAAAATACTTCGGCGATTATGGGATACAAAATAAGAAATCGTTCTATTTTTAGAAATGAAAAATAGTATCGACTTCCCCGAATTAACTGATAATGTGACTGGCTGTGTGATTTTGCATTTACTTTGGACATCGTGACACATTTAAATACTTTCATCACAGTGTTCCAAGAGGAAAATTTATATGTTCACGATATGGTGAAAAGTTTGAAAGCATTTAAATTAAAACTACGACTGTTTCTTCACCATTTTTTGATTAAACGGGTAGACCACCTTTCAACCGTGAAATTGCTGAAGGTACCAGAAAATAAATTTGAAGAATATGCTGAAATTATCGACGATTTAAGTGGCGAGACGGAGCTATAAATTAAGATTATATATTATATTTACAGTGCGATGATGATTTAAGGGAATTACACCGTCATGAAGAAATTTGCATATTGTACAACGCCCTTAATACGGAAAAATTCGACAAACTTAGAGATTTTGCTCAAAAAATGTTGGTGGTTTTTTGATCAACCTAAATATGTAAAAAAACATATCAATTAAAAATTCTTTACAATCAAGCATCACAGATGAAAATTTACAAGCATTTTTAAGAATTTCAACTACAAAACTTTCTCCTGAAATTAAAAAAACTGTTAAAAATCTGAAACAGTTTCATTCGTCAAATTAAATTGTTGTTTTGTATGAAATTTAAAAAAAAATTATGTTTTAATTTCTTTCACGATAATAAATAATGTATATCTAAAAATAGCATTTTACTTGCGGCCTGCCGCTCATTTTTAATTTCTAAAGTGGCCCTTCATCCGAAAAGCTTGCCCAGACCTGCTCTAGATGAATGGACCAGTATCAGAACAACAAAAAAATATATATGGCCTAACTCTGAAAAGGGAGACAGATGTTGTCTCAAGGTTACACTAGCGTATAAATTAGGGGGCTGGGTTTCATTTTACCTGATATTCTCAAAGTTATAATTCTATTATATCTCAAAGTATTATGCATATTATGACGATTACAACTTTTACAATTTTTTGAATCGTTATACCTCAGAAACGGTGGCTCTTAGAAAAAAAAGTACTGATACATTTTTTATAGATAATTTTATAATCTACAATTTTTGTCAGATGTAATTTTATAATAAAACTTACCGTTTTGTTGAAAATCGCGAAAAACCCATATTTTTGACCTATGATTTTTTTCCAGGTATCAGAACGATGACGAGTTTTGACATTTCATTTATAATTACGTTTTGAACAATTTTACTCACATTCAGCTTGTTGTGAATTTATGTATCTTTGAATGTCTAAATTGACCGGTACTCGTGAAATCATCTCTGGAGTGTTTATTTACAAAAATACTACATCAACCGATCTTCCATTAAGGAGTTTTGCATTGATCAACGAGTCGTACGATTTGCAGACTAAGGAAAAACCTCCGGAGAAGTGGAGTGTGCAAAAATACTTTGAAACCCGAAAAAATGTTTTTGTATCAAATTTCAGTCAATCTGAGTGCAGATATGTGACTAGATCAGTGGTTCTCATGTGCAGCCACCAACGCTATATAGAGTAATATTTCACTATTTTATTTATAAAATTATTTATAAATTTTTGACATGTATTACATACATAGTTCGAATTATAAACAACTACAAAAAAATAAATTTATGTACAATAATAGAATATTGTACATACATATGTATATCAATGCAAGCATATAGCAAGTTCCAGATATAGATTGAAGACACTATAATTTTACGTTTTAAATTTGAAATCAGAAGTTGTTTTAATCGAACTACATAAAATGCAAAAAATAACAAATAAAATTGTGAAATATTACTTTATGAAACATGAGAACGACTGGTACATATGCGTGTCAAACTAGAATGATCTCCTATTATTAATTTTATTACTATCATCAAAACGAAAGCGAATAATAAAAAGCTTGTAAATAGATAATAATCGTTAGATTAATAACTATTATATACATACATACATACATATATGTAGAATAAATTTATTGTGAGTATATTTTATGATAAATAAAAATCTATTAAAAATCCAAAGAAAATAACTTTTTGATACAACCGTCAGTCATAATTATTATTGCATTATTTAAAAAAGTACGAGACCCTAGATAACTACCAATGAGGATTTCGAGTTTTGTAAAGGTGTGTTTAGACTCTCTAATATGTACATATATCTTGCAACAATATAAAATAAACAAAGTCTAAGTCTATTAATTTTATGTATTTCTCAAAAACTAGTTCGATCTTCATCGTTCTTAAAATGTCATGCTCACAATCTAAATACCATGCCACAATCTAAAATACTCAGCAGCTAGGGATTTCCAACGAGAAATTCTACTATAATTATAAATTCAGCAATTCCGGTGTAAGCCAGTCTTTATAAACATTGACACGGATTACACGACCCATATTCAATGCATTTTTTTTCAATGCTACCTGGAAATTTTTTTTACCTGCATTGCAATTTTGCATTATGTCTAGATTTCATGCAAGTCAAACCAAAACAGATCATCATATGCTACATATCCTGTCTTCACAATCCTTACCATGCAAATACTACACAATCATTTTTATATGGTGGTATAATTTAGCATTATGTACTACCAAGTGGTACGCGAGTCAAAAAAGGTTGGGAAACGATGGGTCTGTTGCGGTCTGTTGCGCGCAGTGCACTGATTCACTGTAAGTTCGCCTAATGCAATTCACCTAATTCGAGTATACCTAAGCGAGTTGGTCGAATATCAACATACCGAACGACGACCATACCTAATGTCATACATACCTAACTGCAGTTTACCTAATACAAATTGATCGAATGAAGGTTGTTTTACGTTGACGGATAGATGGCACTTTTGCATTGATAATTTCAAGATTATTTAAAACAAAATAAAATATTAAGTTGTATTTTAAAATTTATATTTTATTAATAGATGAAGTCGATCACTGTTTTTAAAAAATGTGCGTGTTTGGCTGTGTATTTTAGTAATAATTCAAACACCATTAAATATCTTTGAAACTGAAACACTGAAACTTTTTACTGTGTAATAAAATTTTAATCGTTGCGCTATAATTTTTTTTTTCATTTTCAAATCTGCCGGAAGTAGCATTATTTTTCTTTGAATTATTATATATCCTAGACCGTGTATCGAACTGAAATTTTATATCTATAACTTGTATTAACTTGTACGCTCGAACTTACACTATTTTTTGGACTTATTAATTAAATGTCTACTCTTATCGAAAAAATATAGTCCTTCAATTAATATTACATAAATAATAAATAATCAATAAGTTTTATAAACCGGAAACGAGCCTTTTATTACATACAAATCTCAAAAATGATGCGACTGCTGCTGCCGATGCTGCTGATTTTTTCGAAACTATTGGATACTCACATTAAACTAATAGTTGATAGTGTCATGCCGACTCGAATTGCAAGTCAAGTGCCATTTTATTAAGTGATAAGCAATACTGTGTTACATTCATTGAAAGCCTAGGTTCTATAAATCATATTCATTAAGTAGATAGAAGAAACGGAATTCAGCGAAGAAATGTCATACGATGAACACTTACCATTTTACATATCGACTAATTCCGATAAGTCATATTTTAAATCCATTGTCATATGAAATAATTATTATATATGGGATAGATGAAAGTTAATATTTTTCTTATATAGATATATACTTTTTACCCGAACACTAGAAAAAGTCAAAGATTTGTGGAAACATTGTGTTTCATTTGATACTTACTCTAGAGAACAGCTGGCATTGTTATCATTAACAATCTTTGAGTTTTACTGAACAACATTTCAAATCTATTTTCAAACAAGAAATCGAACGGAAATAAACTAGAAAATATATATCACTCTTTATCTTCCGGCGACAATTCGTTTTAGATTGTAGAAGACAAGAGTCTCCACTTGCTGAAGTTAAAAATTATAAAGAAAAAGTAAATATATATTAATTATTTAAATAATGGGAATAAAAAGTACACAGTAAAATTTTTTAAATTGAAAGAAACAGAGTCTTTTGAAATTTTTTTAATACACAATAGTTATGACAAATATTAATAAACACGAAAACACAGTATTTAATGAATGGTCTGGTATACAAATATTTAAAATATAAAAAAACTCATGGTGTGGTGATTTATTGGCAGTCTTTTCACTACACAATAACCATGAGCGGTGACACATCACTTGCAAAACTTGATTTTAAGTGGCAGTCATTACATAACAATTCATTCCACAATAACAACAATTCAAAACAACATATCAATTCGGAAATCAACGAAAACACAGTATTTAATCATTGGTCTCGTATACAAATATTTAAAATATAAAAAAAACTCATGGGGTGGCGATTTATGCAATAGTATTAAAGCTAATCAGTCTTTTCACCACACAATAACCATGAAAAGTTATAAACCCCTGATATGATATACATATGTAGTGTTTGTGTCCTTTTGATGTTGTCGATTTTATATGCTAAAAAATCAATTCACTATATTAAAAAAAAAAAATTATACTTTCTCGAGAATTTTCCACGATTTGTCCGATATATTTTTGTGCTGGCCACCCCAGACTGACTGACAGTCGCGCGCCAACGGCTTCGGCATAAACACGTAGTTTTTCTCGCCACCGAAATCACCAGCTCGGCCACTGGTGATGGGTTGTGACGATACTTGGAGACCAGCAACCAGCGACCAGCGACCAGCGACCAGCTCCAGTATCGCCAGTATAGCGGTGTGCGCCAGAGGAAGCATCAGAGGGTCTGTCTCAGTTGTCGTCCAGAAGGCAGCTACTCAACAACTCCTAGCCAGCTACGCGTGGCTAACCTCAAAAGGCACGCGTGCTTTCTGCTTTCTTTGTTTACTCCCCCCCTTTCCTCGGTTGCTCTGCTTGATCTCTGTATAACTTAATACAGTCGCAATACATAAACAGATTTACGCCCTGTTTTCATTGGTTTACAATTTCCTCCCTTTTTTCCACATCACGCATCCCACGCACACTACGATGGAGAAAGGGACAGCAGAGCAGCCGACATCTTAAATTAAAAAATAGCAACTAACATATAGGTACTTTTATAATATTTCTGATAGATTTTTAACTCATTAAAATATATTTTTAAGATCTTTTTTTTTAATTTGTCATAGGACCCAGAATAAATTTTCCCAGGGCCCAGGATATTGCGATACTGGCCAATCAAAATATGTACACGAATGTTGAATTAATTATACCTCCCACTTTAGATACGGTGGGACTGATTTTTCATTCTATTCATATTTTAATTCATACTCTATCATCATTAGCTATAAGTAATTATAATCACTGATGATGTTATATTATTATGAATGTGATATCACTCAGGAGATAAATTATTCACATCAATAAAATCATAATGAAACTGTGTAAATAATACGTTCTTGAACTAGTACAATTATTTATAATGCTGAATTGTTTTAGATGCAGATACCATTAATAATACTGCAGATTGTTTATCCTACCAGAACAGTGAAAATGTTGTAAAAGTACTTAAAAGAAGACCAGGAAATCGAATACGGTGGACTAGAGAAATTCATATCTAAATATAAGGGACAACCCGTGTCTGCAAAAAACCCTAACATCTGGATTGCTCAAAATGTCGGATTTTGGTATTCAGATAACTTCTCCATTGAAAAATCAAAATATTTTTTGCAATGCATACTCAAGTCTTGTTGATTCTGCACGGCAAAAGTCGTACATTTGTTCTATAGTCAAAATGAAGCCTTTTTTACGAGGCTCTTTTTTATCATTTAAATGTACTTTTGTTATACTCATAATGAACATTTCAAGAAAATATATAATATGCAACTTTTATTTGTGCTGAAATGTAACATGTCAAAATTCAATACTTTCATATATACAGTTATATTGTATGCCAAATCACTCCATAAAACTTGAAATAATTCATACCAGTAATAATTCATTTAGAATATTGTACTTTAGAAAAATGCCAAATTCACTATTTTATTTAATGTAATAATTAAACGCTAGCAAAGCTTTCCCGCAGTTGTTCTCACCAACCACAACCATTAATATGAAGTACACGTATGATTTAAGTGAAGTTATATTTCGCAATTGCAATCACATTATCTTAGAATAGCACGAAACATTTCATTACTCAATATAATCAATTTCACCCTACTTATTTTATTTATTAAGTTTTGATAACATGGGATCAATTAAGGTAATGATTTTTTTTTTTAGACATTGGAAAACTATTTCTGAAGAGGAAAGGGTTGGAATAACTGTGGAAACTACTGAGGACCCGTTGGTCCTACTCATCGAGCCAAGAATATCCTAAATTTGTTGTTAGTAGATTTATGCGACAACTAATGGAACAGTATCACATTTGTGTTAGCAAAATTTGATATGGGAGCTGTTTCGTTCACAGTTATCGTCGCAGGGAGGCAATCTGCGTTAGAGAATATGTCAAGATTAAAAATGCTGAATTCCATAATTTATTGATAAATATTACTTATACTATGCTATTTTTAAATTTTTCGTTCTAGTATATTTAGAACTGAAATTTGGATTTAATGTACGTTTAGAATCCTAGCTCCACGCTTGAAACCCAATTATAAATGTGATATTAAATTCTGAACTAAAAAAGGATTTCGAAAAAATATGTGGCTTCAAATTTTTAAACTCTTTCCAATGTTAAATTTTATTTATCGCTGTATGAATGAGCTGATAAGCATTAAATTTTGTGCGAAACAATTAGACATGTCACAAGCTACAGTTATTGATTGAAATCATTATTTACTTAGGGTCTGTGTGGTGTCACTAATAGAACAACCAAATACCATGATCGGTGGAGAAGAGCTGGTCATTGAAATAAGCAAACGTCTTTTCGTTTATATACGTACCAAATTTTTTGTAAAAAACTTCCATAGCTTCACACAAGAGTATTTTTATTACATGACTTGATACAATAGTAAATTTTCTTTAACGTCAGTTGTTTTACATATTGATTATTCATATATTGAAAATAATATATGTGTTCTGTGTTGTCTGTAATAAGTTGACCATCTGTAATACCACTCATGAGTTTTTATTACATGAAAATGTTTATTATAAATTGGTTTATTTCTGTAACTTGATTAATAAATTATTTATTATTTATTGTATTGCTTGTTTCTTGTCTTGTTATTATTGTTTATATTTCATTGTGTTTTGCAATCTACGTATAAATTACTAACTGATTTATATTTGTTATGTATTCATCATAATTTATATTTATTACGTATATTTAAAATTATTAATTATTTATTATGGAAATTGTATCAATCGTAGAAATTGTACTAGTCTGTCTATTATACATGCGTTTTCTTCTCACCTTCTTTTAATATTGATGATTGGAAAGCCAATTTTAATATATGTACAATAAAAAAAATCTGTATATCTTTTTTGATTCCTTTTTATTACTTTGTTTTATCATAAATTTTATTGTAAATATGTACAATGTTTGCTATATAATATAGTATAGTATATATAGCAAAAGATAATACAAAGCTACAAAAGCAATTAATTTTTTCAATGTCCTTAATTTAGTTCACTCGCCATTAAGTGGGAAATCCTTTTTAAATCTTCTGTCGGGCGCAATATGGTGTATATAGAGTTTAAGGGCTATTTGCAAAGAAATGTTATAACATTTATCTGTCTATGTTACTACGCCATCTATTGATATCGCGTCGAAAAATTACTAAATAATAAAATTTACTACTATTGGTTTGAAACTCGGCTACTGCTGGTTTGAAACTCGAAATTAGGTGAATGTGTCCTTCGGTATAAAGATATTAGGTGAATTTACCATTAGGTCAATAGATTTTCGGTAAAAGCGTCATTAGTGGAATTGCATTAGGTGAATTGATTTAGGTGTATTGCATTCGACCAATTTACCTGCTCCCACCGACAGTGGACGGGGCCGAAGTCTTGTGCTAACGGAAGTTTGGTATTCAGCACTGCGGCGAGCGGATTACTCTAGCACGGATAGGTAGAGTATTAATGTTTTACATGCATAAGTAAACCACAATTAGGGTTGCCACCGAAGTCTCCGGGCTTCGGGTTTCAAGGTTATGTCTCCATGTGACAGGTATGTAGCTCATGTCTTTTGTATGAAATGTTTGGCGATATCTTGTGTACAAAAATGCATTACTGAGCGAATAAGGTATATGTACATAAATATAAATACATATTTTTTTTGTCACTATCACCGGGTGAGACTTGGGTCTAAGGTGGCAACCCTAACCATAATAATACATTAAAAACATTTTTAACAAAATTTATAAATGTGTTTTCCAGATGAAGGAGTTTGCGATATAATCGACAATAATTTTGTTCTGACTTGACTGTCTTGGATGCTTTGCTTCGGTACTCGTGAAATCATCTCTGGAGTGTTTATTTACAAAAATACTACATCAACTGATCTTCCATTAAGGAGTTTTGCATTGATCAACGAGTCGTACGATTTGCAGACTTAGGAAAAACTTCCGGAGAAGTGGAGTGTGCAAAAATACTTTGAAACCCGAAAAAATGTTTTTGTATCAAATTTCAGTCAATCTGAGTGCAGATATGTGACTAGATCAGTGGTTCTCATGTGCGGCCACCAACGCTATATAGAGTAATATTTCACTACTTTATTTGTAAAATTATTTATAAATTTTTGACATGGATTACATACATAGTTCGAATTATAAACAACTACAAAAAAATAAATTTATGTACAATAATAGAATATTGTACATAAATTAATGCAAGCATATAGCAAGTTCCAGATAAAGATTGAAGACACTATAAATTAACGTTTTGAATTTGAATTCAGAAGTTGTTTTAATCGAACTACATAATATGCAAAAAATAACAAATAAAATTGTGAAATATTACTTTATGAAGCGTTGATGGCTGCACATGAGAACCACTGGTACATATGCATGTCAAACTAGAATGATCTCCTATTATTAATTTTATTACTATCATCAAAACGAAAGCGAATAATAAAAACCTTGTAAATAGATAATAATCGTTAGATTAATAACTATTATATACATACATACATACATATATGTAGAATAAATTTATTGTGAGTATATTTTATGATAAATAAAAATCTATTAAAAATTCAAAGAAAATAACTTTTTGATACAACCAACAGTCATAATTATTATTGCATTATTTAAAAAAGTATGAGGCCCTAGATAACTACCAATGAGGATTCCGAGTTTTGTAAAGGTGTGTTTAGACTCTCTAATATGTACATATATCTTGCAACAATATAAAATAAACAAAAGAAGTCTATTAATTATGTATTTCTCAAAAACTAGTTCGATCTTCATCGTTCTTAAAATGTCATGCTCACAATCTAAATACCATGCCACAATCTAAATACCATGCCACAATCTAAATACCATGCCACAATCTAAATACCATGCCACAATCTAAAATACTCAGCAGCTAGGGATTTCCAACGAGAAATTCTACTATAATTATAAATTCAGCAATTCTGGTGTAAACCAGTCTTTATAAACATTGACACGGATTACACGACCCATATTCAATGCATTTTTTTCAATGCTACCTGGAAAGGCTTATCGGGTAGTATTCTTGTTTATTTTTTACATACTCAAAAAACAACGACTATCGGTGTATTTCAGGCTCATGGGATTGTTGGCAAAACGCCGATTGGCGTTGGTCAGTATTCAAAAGGTTAAAGCAGGCTGAAAAATCGAGCAAGTGTTCATAACGAACCCCAGATATCTGAAAGAAAAAAACAGTCCAGTAGAGATCGATTTTTGGGAGGGAAAGTAGGATTTAATTGAGTCGAAACTACCAATCTTTCAACTGCTGGTAAAAGACTAAGCCACCGGTAACAACTCGGTGCTCATAGTAGTAAAATATAATAATATTTCCGTACATTCAATTTCAGCCCATTAATTTTTAATGCGGTTGAACTAAACCAAATTAACCAGCAGCTTGGACTAGTGGTTAGGATATATGCAACAAATTGGCAACCTTTACCCATTTCTCGCGATTTTCACTGATTCGTATAAAAATCCTGCAAATTTGTCCATAAGTGTCTCGTAAATTTCGAGTTTCTAAGTATCTCGAAATTTGACGATTTATATAAAAAAAAAATGCTCCGAAAATGTAAGTTTATCAAAAATTTGTCAAAATTTATCCATAGGTGTCTCTATGATGCTTTGTTGAAATTATTCTAAAAATTGTATACCGATGTTTTTAATTAATTGGCCAGGAAGGCGCATTGGGATTTAACTTAAAAATGTATGATACATATGTGGTAGCCAACCTTTTGGAGGACATAGCACTCAAAGAAGATGAGTTTTAGCACTATTTGTTCAACTCAACTCGATTTGTTCGAAGAAATATATACAATATATACAAAATTGTTAGTTTCTAAAAGCTTTATTATTGTAAACTCCTCAAAAGAGGTGCCGAGCAGAGAGTCGAGTTTGTAACCAATAGCAACGGCAGTGACAACTCAGACAACACACAAGCTCGCTTCGTACAATATCATCAGGCTCAAAATAATAAAAATGCGTACAGTTCCCAAGTGGATTAACAAGATTCACGAGGCGGAAAAGACTGAATACTCTTGGTAATACTCACAATGCTCATATCTTGATTAATAAGCTTTGTACTAATTATTTAAAATGGCAGGCTAGCCTTGGAGTGTATGACGAAATGTCAAAAATGTCAACATACTCCATATCGATCGAAAGTACAGCCTAGTTTTAATACTTGTATTGATTGCATATACATAAATAGTATGCACCTTTATTTATTGTTTTCAGCGTGCAGAGTCTGTGCTATAGTCCCGATGGTACCCAGATGATAGTGGCGGCTAGTGAGCGGGTCATGGTATACGATCCTCAAGACGGCTCCTTGATCAGGCTGCTGAGAGGCCACAAGGACACTGTGTACTGCGTAGCTTATGCTAAGGACGGTCGAAAGTTTGCATCGGGGGGCGCCGACAAGATAGTCATAATCTGGACGTCGAAACTTGAAGGAGTGCTTAAATATTCGTACGTATTTGTGTACATGATTTGAGTAGTGCGAATCAAATGACATAATATGTTATCTTTTCAGACACAACGAACCGCTGCAGTGTTTGGCCTACAATCCAATAACTCACCAGTTGACCTCGTGTGCCGTCTCCGACATTGCGTTTTGGTCTAATGAAGTTAAGGCTGTACAGAAACACCGTGTCAACGGGTCCCGGAGAATCACATGTTGCTCGTGGTCGTTGGACGGGCAATTGTTGGCCGTAGGCTTGTCTAACGGCTTTGTTTCAATAAGGGATAAGGTATATATGTACACATGTATGTCTACAAGATACGGTTAATCAGGGCACCATTTTAAAGATTGAAATAAATCAAGGGGACTGAATGTAAAAATGATAATTCTTTACAATTGTACTACAATTAACTGTATGTATTTCAATTTGAGCTGTTTGGAATTTTAACGTGTGATTTTGAATTGAATTCATATGTAATTTGTAATTAAAACTAAAACTTTTTGTCTGTTGTATTGTAAAAAATGTGATGCTATTTTGAAAAGTTGCCAATAATGCCTAAAAAGAATATGAAAATGGGAAGAAAACTGCATTAATGATCAAATTTGACCAAACTGTGAACTTATCTCAATTTCGCTTTGAGGTTACGGTAATATTGCTTTAATTTTATAAGTTATGTACATAAGTGGCCAGTAGTTATATAATATTTGAAATTCAGTAAAAACACAGCGAATGCTTTACTTATTTTATTACATACATATGTGCCATGACAGGAATTACCCCAAAGTGACACATATGGTTTGCTACGATTGTACTTTAAATACAATATATAAGCATTTTATACAATGCGAATTCATATAAACATCCACAGTGACATCTATGGAGAAATTTTTGCAGCATTTTATAATCAAATTGTCGAATTTTAAGACGCTGAATAACTTGAGATTAGCAAGAGAGATAGGAAAGGAGATGCTAATTTTACATGAACCGTTTCAATGAAAATCAGAAAAATTGGCAAACTCTGATAAGAAACGATGGACCTCAAGTCACACACCAAGGTCTGGCCAGCAGCGGGGCTGTAGTGGGAATCGAAACTGTAACATTATGTATGTATGTATGTATGTAGGTAGCATTTGTAAGATTCGAATATAATTCGAATTTGCGAGAAACTGAGGAAGAAGATAACAACTTATTGCATTCGTCACAACAATTAAGATAGAAAAATTGGAAAATTCTAATAGGAGATGGTCGTTCTGTGTTTTTTTAATAACCGTCGACTTGACCTCTCTACTGGTATGCAATAGCTCTGCTAGTGAGTGCACTATGCTAATAAACTGCTATTTTCGGCTAGAATATTTCTGACAATTAAATAGATTACTATGTTAAATCGGTGGCTAATAATTTATTTATTTATTTATTTGGAAAATTTACAGTTTATTAAGTTACATAGATTGATAGTAAAAAAAATATAATTATGTTAAGTAAACCATTAATAATTTTCACATTTAGGTAAAAAAAAGAAAAGCTCAAACATTTAAAATAAGAAAAGAGTAGGAAAATAAAGCACATGGAAATAAGGAACATGGAAAGTACACAGAATAAAATATAGCAATGTAATAAAAATAAGATAAATTGTAAAACGTAAATAGAATTGGCAATTGATGAGTACGTAGTGATAGACGTGTAGATATCTAGAAGCATAAATATCAGCAGTTATGTGTATATGAATATAAATATACACATACATACTTGCATCCATAGAAGCGATACGGAATTACCGAGCAAATAATAATATGTATAACTTGTTGACTAATTTAAGTTATTCAGCTACTCACCAATTATGTAAATACAGACAGTTTGCTTTGATCAGACTTTGCAGTTTGATAGTGATAGGATCGTTGAATGGTTTCCGAGATAATTTAAATATGAACAAGTGTTTGTTTGTGTGTTTCAGAATTGTGAAGAGAGGTTGAAAATTAGTCGAGAGGGTTGTCCCGTGTGGTCGGTGCTTTGGACGGAGAGTGCTCTTCTGGTCGGAGATTGGTCGGAGACGCTTTCGTTTTACAACGCGTCCGGTCAGCAAGTTATGAAGGATCGTCCTATTGGTAATTTGCGTTATGTGTTATAATTGCACTCGTTTCATTACTGTTTGAATAATTTTTGTATGATTACTTGTAATTGAAGCGACACTATTTACATACATACATCTTTAAAAACTCTTCCATACTTCTTTATGCTGATGACACAAAAATTTATAAACCTATTTACACTATAGACGATTGTTATAAACTGCAAAAAGATTTGGATAGATTTGCTATATATTGTTTAAATAGTGACCGTTTTCTAAATCCTGAAAAATGTTCTATTTTGAAAATTTTACCAGAAAAAAATCTAATGTCACTTATCATTACCATTTAAACCATTCAATTCTAAATACATCCTATTAAGGATCTTGGTGTTATTTTTAATAATAAACTCGATTACTTTGAACATATTTCCTTCATTACTAATAAAGCATATAAATCTCTTGGATTCCTACTCCGCTCAACTAAACCCATTGATGATCCTCATGTACTTAATTTACTTTATTTTTCCCTTGTAAGGTCTCACCTTGAATTTGGCTCAATTATCTTGTTCACCTTTTTATATATCCCATTTTAATTGTATTGAAAAAGTTCAACTAAAATTTATCAAATCCTTACGCTACCGTTTTCCTATCTACGCCCATACTTTTAACAGTCTTTCTATCAGACGACGACTCTCTGATGCTACGTTCCTTTTTATACTCCTAAATGGTTTTCTTGGTTGTCCCGATGTCCGGAGTAAGGTTGATTTCAGGATCCCAGTTAGGTATTCTAGACACTCTTTTCACTTGATACTTTCAGAACCAATTCCCTAAAATATTCCTATCTACAGCGTGTTTATCGTATGTTTAACGGGGAGCTGAATGATGTTGATCTATTCGGTATTTCCTTGCATCAAATCAGGACTGCCATCAGGAGAGTCTTGATTGGTTGATTCATTCTCTATTTCTATTATATACATATGTAATCTTTATCCAATATTACATCACTTCATGTTTAGTTATGTACTGTTCTATTTAGTCATGTTTTAGTTTTATTCATTTGTTTGTCTCTATGTACCATTTTATGTAATTTGTAAAAAAATATAATTGGGCCCAGATGTTATTTTATTTTGTTACATTTATTCTTTATTTTTATGCATTTCTACATTTGTTGTCTGTTGATTTTTTTCAATAAATAAATAAATACAGACATGTATGTATAATGCGAATTAAGCAGCTTTTGCTCGGCGAATTATTTATTGATCGTATTTTTATACTTAATATAAAGCTGAATTTGTATACTTTTTTTCCAACTTTCACCTGCCCGAGCAACGCTGGCTATAATTAACTATTTATTTTAATGTGAATTGATTTGATTTTCAGGTTTGATGCCGGTGTGTTTGAATAGACTGGGCGAGTTGATTTTAGTGTGTGGCGTAAAAGGTTGGATCATCACCACCCTTGAAGGCGTTCCTGTACTGAAAAATTCCCAACAATGGGTCTGGTCCATAGAGCACTGCGACAACACCAACACTATAGTGAGTCCACAGACTAACTTGACAGATTTATTTCAAAAAGTTGGTTGCCCTTAACAATTTGTCATCCGACAGGCTCTGGGATGCTTGGACGGCACACTATGGTGCTATCAAATCGTCTTCAATAAAGTACACGGCTTGTACCACGAGAAGTATGCATACCGGGAGAATTTAACCGACGTCATAATTCACCACCTGACGTCGGGCACCAAAGTCAAAATCAAGTGCCACGACAAGGTGCAGAAGATAGCTATTTATAAACATCGTTTAGCCGTGAGTTTCTATTTTAGCAAGCCTCAACTTCAATATCAGACTTAAATATGTATAGTGTCCTTAGAGCAGTGCTACTCAAACTATGGTCTGCGGCCCATTACCGTCCGTCGGCAAACAAGTAAATAACAAATTAAAACAATAGCTTATGGATAACGTTGCATCATCTCATCCATTTTTGCCATGGAGTGATATATTGGTTAATTTAGAAGATAAAATAATTGAAGAATTAAAAAAGTGTTTTGAAACCACAACTTCACTTGCGTCCTTTTGAATCAAATTGAAAGCACAAATCTTCCCAGATCTTTAATACCGTGCACTGAAAACTCTTTTACCTTTGCGAGACTGATTTCTCAACCATGAGTTTAATTAAGACAAAACATCTTAATAGTGTGAATATTCATGATCCATTATGTGTGGAATTGTCTTCGATAAAACCACGACTGGATAAGTTGTCTAATAACAAACAAGCTCATGTCTCATTAGTTTTTTTTTTTTCATTTTTATCTAAGTACATACATATGTATATGATATATACATATTGTACTTTGAAGTGAATGTACATACATATATGTTACAGTCGGAAGTGTATTTTCAGTTGTAATATATTCCAACTGGCGTTTTAGGTCATTCATATACGAATACAATTGCAAGCGCAAATACACTTTCAACAATGTGCGCCAGTTGTAATTAGGGATCCCAAATATTCGAATATCGAATAGTAGTTTTAAGAAGTTCAAGATATTATTAAGATAAAATTTTAAGAGAATCATTATCTGGAACATAAAATAGAACTAAATGTGCTGTAGATTGAAATTAAAAAAAAAAATAAGTTCGTATAAAAAGTATTCGAATATTTAGATTTGGGATCCCTAGTTGTAATATAACAGTTGAGTTTTGACAGCTGTGATGTTATTATTGTATGTAGTCGAAATATATTACAACTGGAAGATACACCTCAATTGTAACATATACACAATACAACGGTATTTTTTTTAAATGACGTCACGTTTTTTTGTGACAACTACAAATTTCAATCTTTCGATTGATTTTAATATTTAAAACATGTGCTCTAAAGATATGATTTGAGTCATTGTGATTTAAGAAAATTATTATACATACAGGTACAACTGCCCGAGCGTATAGTCATATATGAGCAGAGCGATACTGACGGTATGCTGTATCGCGTCAAGGAGAAGATACCCCAGAAAGCCGAATGTTCGTTGCTGGTGGCGACAAGCAGTGCTCTTCTGCTGTGCCAAGACGCCAAGCTGTTGATGATCGGAGGCAAGAATCTGGCATCGTGGAATGTGCCCGCTTCGATAAGATACGTGAAAGTTACTACGGTTCAAAATAAAGAAGCACTATTGTTGGGACTCGCCAATGGAGAGGTCCGCAATTTACATATCTATTTGTTATATACGTATGTATTTTCAGAGCAATGTGTATAAACTTGTACTAACGTGGGTCAGCGTTATTTTTACCGAAGAAATGCATCGCTTGGCAGTTTTCAATTAACCGGAATGACTCGTAACGGCAATTGAGATCATTTTCTATATCCATATTTAGCACATTGTATCGAATTCTTCATTCGTAACACATAGCAAAAAATGCTTGCAGTACTCGAATCGCAACTTGATCGTTTTTTAACATACAAAAATTGAATTTGATGATTTTTTGTCTTTGGTACATAATATCTGTACATTTGTACGTTTATTGAGAATGTTATTTAATACTTAACAGGTTGACTTAATTGTATCAAATTGTTGATTGAATGGAAGTCCATTATAATATTTTATTGATTTTAAAGTTTTCAACTATTTATCTTGTATTTATAGATATGGAAAGTCGACCTGGATGAAGCTTCCATGGAAGTGTTGGTGACTATTGAATCAGCGATCAGGTGCTTCGACTTGAGCTCTTCTAAATCGATGATAGCAATCGTGGACGAAAGCTGTTGTTGTCATGTTTATATGATAGCTACGCAGCAACTTCTTTTCACCGTAAGTCTCATTGTATATTTATTTATTTATTTTACATAGATACATACATATATACGAGGAAGGCATAACAGGTAGACCCCAATGCGCCTTCCTAGACAATTAATTACAAACATTGCACCATTTTTATTACATAAATCGCTGTATTTCGAGAGGCTGAAGAACACAAAATTAACAGTTAATTAATCACAATATTGTACATAAATCAAATTCAGATATTTGTGACATAGTTGGTACGACGATTTTTGCCAATTTGATGGAGGAATTGTTTCAACAATGAAATCAGATAAATTGGCAAACTCTGATAAGAAACGATCGACTTGGAGTCACAAATATCGAAGTCTGACAGTCAGCAGTATTAAAGATTAGCACGGGATCGAACCCGGTAACCTCTCGGTGCTAAACATAAACGCAACCACCGACCATACTGCTGGCTATATGTATATGTAATTGGAGGATTGTAAATAGGTTTTTGAGCTCTTTTTTTCCTATTACGCTGTACATATTAATAACATAATACTATGATTACTAACAAAATTAATTTAAAATTGTAAAATAGAAAATGATCAGTAGATATTAAAATAGATATAAGATGTATTGTGAACACAATTTAGTAATAATAAAAAGCATTTAAAAATAAAATGCTCATAATACATCTAATACATAATTTTAATTAAAGACTCTCTAAAGTCGATGACTTAAAGCAGATTGTGTTTAGGTAATCTGTGTGTTATACCTGAAGGGTATAGACATTTTGTTGTACTGGTTAGTTTGTTGTTAATGTCTGTAACAAACGGAATATTATTTAGTTAGTATATATGGGCGTATTATAAATTGTTTTTAGGGATTTATTTTGTATTATTTGAAGTTTGGAAAGGTTAATGTTCGAGGCGTTGTGCACATTTGTATGAATTTTTTTCCAATAATTGTGAGTGATGTTTTGTATAATGAAAGTTTGTTAAACAGGCGGAAAATGCTTCCTCGGTGTCTTGGCATGCGACGTATGAGGATTTGCTGTGTTTCTCCGGCGGCGGCATGCTTTCGATCAAGCTGGTCCCCTTTCCTGAGTCTTCGCAGCCGGTGATCGGATCAGTTGTCGGATTTCAGAAAGGCCACGTGTTCTGTCTGCAGGCCAATGCCATGCAATCGATAAACGTGCCTCTATCTCATGCGATGCATCAGTACATACAAAATCACATGTTCAAGTATGGACGGTGTCTTTCGTTGTCAGTCGAAATCGTTCGCGTTTTAAAATTTGTTCATTTTTTTAGTGAGGCGTACAACATTGGCTGTCTGGGCGTTCCGAATTCCGATTGGGAGAGTTTGGGTTTTGCGGCTTTGGAAGAATTGTCGTTGAGCGTGGCCAAAAAGGCGTTTCAACGGATCGAGAATGTTTTATTTCTCGAATTGGTCGATGTGTTAGAGGTTTGATTGTTGTAATACTTACATATACTTATTGTTATTTTATTTTATTTAGGCCTAACAGGTCAATTACAAAAATAAGTAAGAGACATTGAATATATGTAGAGTTGCCAACAGGTCTTTTTTTAAGAATTGTCTTTTGTAACACAATTCTTTTGTTCTCTATATTTTTTTATATTACACCCATAATGTCCTCTTTTTCAATTTTGACAATAATTTCACACAGTCCGTACTATATTATAAGAAACTAAGAAACTTTTGCACCAAATTAGCAGTGTATGGATAAATACAGTGTATGGATAATAACAGAGGTGATGAAATTGAGAGTGAGAATGAAGATGATTAAATTCAACAATTCATTTTTAAGCGCACTTTTCAAGTTCCTAACTACATATGTATGTATGTTCCTGTTATTATGAAAGTGGAAGTAACATAATATTTCCTTTGAGATATTTGGACTTTTGTGTAAATTTGTTTTAAAAATTATTGTGAAATTATGATTCTTTCATATACATTATGATTCTTAGCCTTATAGATATAATCTTTCTTGTACTGGTGGAATATTACGATTACCTTGTAAAATAATGGCATTTTTGGTACTATTTCACTTAAATAATAACCTGCACAATTATAACTAAACATTTTTTTGTTAAATGTTCTTTTTTTTTGTCCATGACACTTGGCAACCCTAATTGAATACAATTGAAAGCATAATAAAAAGCTCGGTTTTAATTTGTACTATTATTATTCTAGGAAATGTTAAATCAAGGCGATAATGCATCCAAAGCTCTCTCGGTAGCTGAAGTTTATGCATACCGAGGAAAGTTTATCGACGCTGCACGGCTATACCGATCCAACGGCCAATCACACCGAGCCCTCACAATGTACACGGATCTTAGACTGTTCCACAAGGCTCAAGTTTGTCTTCTTCATATCTGTACAGTTGTATATTAAAATTATTAAACAAAAAAATTAAGAAATAATCCACAGATGGACGAGTTTGTCAATTATTTTATATATACATACATATATTAATTTTTTTCACTTTTTTCTACATCCTTTTAGACCCTGTTTTTAGAGAACTATTTTATATTTGTAGGAATACATGGATTCGGAAGATGTGTCGGATCTTATAAAAAAGAGAGCTGAATGGGCTCAGCATATAAACGAGCCTCGTGTGGCTGCTGAGATGTTTTTGGCAGCCGGAGACATAAAGAGTGCGGCGAATATTATGGCACAGAACGACATGTGAGTTATTATTTAAACGAATAGTGTGCGGTGAACCTTTAGAGAATACATATTTATGTTTTAGGTTGGTCGAAACGGGTCGTAATCTCGATAAGGGTGCGAGCGATAATTTATATGTGGTGGCTCAGGCTTTGATCTCGATCGGTCACTTGGAGTCGGCGACCGAGCTGTATCAAAAATTGGGAGATCAGCATGCAATGGTCAAGATGGCAGTTAAGATGGAAAATTGGGAGCAAGCGTATGGGAACTAGTCTTATTGTGAAGGTCTTCTTCACCACCAGTCCGCCATGTATTGTAGACAGATTCGTCTGTGTTCGGTATTAATACAACTATATGTTGAATGTGGTATTTATTTGGTAGTAACACGTATACACAAGTATGGTTAATTGTTGGTAAAAGTATGTCGTTCAGAGGTCTCTGGATGTGGTAGAGTGTCGCTGGCTCGGCATTCGGCTATGTCCGGCTAGTCTCTGGATACGGTAGAGTGTCGCTGGCTCGGCATTCGGCTATGTTCAGCAAGTCTCTGAATACGGCAGTGTGTTGCTGGCTCGGTCGGCTGGTTGATCTTCCAAGTCCGTGTAGTGAAGTGGTGGCTGGTCAGGAGCTGGATGTCGACTGGTCTGCTGCTTTGTGTCGACGCTTGCTGCTGTGGGTCGACTGGCGTTGTTTGGGTTGTACCTCCTTTTATAGTGTTTCTTGAATCGCCTGATCGATGGTGGTGGTTTGTTGATGCGTAAGAAAGGAATGCACTTTTGTCGAGGCGTAGAATTTTCTGGAACGCTTGATGGAAGTGGTTATTGATGCGTACGAGCATTTAGTTGTTGATGCGTACGAGAGGAATGCTTTCGTCGAGGCGTAGTATTTTCTGGAATGCTTGATGGAAGTGGTCGTACGAGCATTTAGTTGTTGATGCGTACAAGAGGAATGCTTTCGTCGAGGCGTAGTATTTTCTGGAATGCTTGATGGAAGTGGTCGTACGAGCATTTAGTTGTTGATGCGTACAAGAGGAATTTGCTTTCGTCGAGGCGTAGTATTTTCTGGAATACTTGATGGTGTTCCGCTCGATGTATTTTGTTGTTGCGGAATATTCTCGAAGGTTTCGATGACGATGACGACGACGAGATTCCTACAAGCGTTTCAATTGGTCAAACAGAATCCGGAATACAAGGAAGAGGTTTATATACCATATGCACAACAAATGGCTAGGGACAATCATTTTATCGAAGCTCATAAAGGTTCGTACATGGTTACATGAATTTATGTACTACTAGACATTTAAATTTGTACCTTGATATTTATTTTTTATTAATTCATACCAGGAAGGCCTAGCAGGTAACCCCAAATGCGCCTTCCTGGCCAGACACATTGTAGGTACACTTGATACAAGTACTATACAAAGTATGTAAATACATATCAATTAACATCCATTTATGGTCAAATTTGTAAATTTGCAGCATTTTATACAATTCAGTGAAATTCGAGATTGCTTAAAACTCGAGATTTTACGAGAAAATTGGTAAGGTTGCCAATTTATTGGAACCGTTTCAATAAAAATCAGATAAATTGGCAAACTCGGATTTGAACCCATGACCACTCTGTTCAAAGCATTATATGCTAACCACTAGTCTATTCTGCTGGTTATATTGAACATAATCGAGAATTTCTAAATGTTCTTCATTTGAGTTGTATTTATTCTATAATAGTTTCTTATTTTGTGTTATCGATGTGATATTTTCAGCATACCACATGGGCGGTCAGACGGAATCAGCCGCTAGAGTTTTGGGAGTTCTTATACAAAATGCCATCGCCGAAGAACGTTTCAACGACGCTGCTTACTTGCATTGGTTGCTTGCATCACAATCCTTAGAAATCTCCCAAACTGTGGACGATATTGAGTGGGTTAATTCGAAAAGCTTTGAAATTATTGTTATCGACAGTTGAAATTAACATTTTTCTTCTATTCAATTACAGTCAACAACAGAATTGGATAGAATCGTATAATGAGAATGAAAAATATGCAACAATTTACTTTACTTTTCATATTGTGCATCAGTCTATACACGAAGTGTTTTCAGTTTGCCAACCGGAAACGTTGTTCAACGCGGCTAAAATTGTTTGTTCCGACTTTTGTAATGACGTGTGGCAAACAGTCTTATTAACTGATTGTCGATTGGCATTATTGACGAGTTGGCATTAGTGTCGGCCCAAGCGGAAATACGCGACGGTCGACAGAGTTCGAGCAGACGGCGTACGGACAACTTGTGTTCCGTACGCTCCGCTGAACCACCACGTGCAAATTTTACATTTCAATAAACTACATCAAACCATTATCGAAGTCTTTTCCATGATGGTCACTTCGAACCGGACACCAGTAACCTAGGCCACAACACCAAAAGGACAAACCAATAGGAAAAAACGTGGTCGAGAAAAAATGGATGTCAATTAAGAAATCGGTATCGTTCCTTTGTTACTATCCATACCTTTCCAATACTAATAACATGTTTGCTTCTATTTCAGCAATATATTGATTGATGTACAGAGGTACATGACCGCGTGATTGACGCAGAAAATATATAAATAAAAACATAACCTACAAAGACGCATGGGACACAGAGGTAATCCAAAATTATCGGAACGATCACATAAACATCGTAAAGGATATTCAAGTAAGTGAATGTATTCAATCTCAGGCAATCTGTTCAAAAGGCAATCATGTGGGTAGGTCAGTTTTTAAAAATATGTTTTAAAGTATAACAATTAATTAACGCGATTGTATAAAATAATATCGCGCTACGAAGGAATGTTTCATCGGTCGCATCGAAATTCGTATTAAAAGTGTAAAATCAGATGTAGTGTAAAATTAGCAAAGCACGTGGGGAATTATACTTGTAGCCCCAAAGTGGCTTAAACCAAGTACATACCGGTATATTCATATACCGGCAGATCTCTTTGTTTCTTAATGTGTGTAGAAACTTTCTCCCCCCTCCCCCCTCCACAATAAATGTGGAATTATACTTGTAGCCCCAAAGTGGCTTAAACCAAGTACATACCGGTATATTCATATACCGGCAGATCTCTTTGTTTCTTAATGTGTGTAGAAACTTTCTCCCCCCTCCCCCCTCCACAATAAATGTGGAATTATACTTGTAGCCCCAAAGTGGCTTAAACCAAGTACATACCGGTATATTCATATCGGTAGATCTTTGTTTCTTAATGTGTGTAGAAACACCCTCCCCCCCCCCCCTTCCACGATAAATGTGGAATTATACTTGTAGCCCCAAAGTGGCTTAAACCAAGTACATACCGGTATATTCATATCGGTAGATCTTTGTTTCTTAATGTGTGTAGAAACACCCTCCCCCCCCCCCCCTTCCACGATAAATGTGGAATTACACTTGTAGCCCCAAAGTGGATTAAATCAAGTACATACCGGCATATTCATACATCGGTAGATCTCTTTGTTTCATAATGTGTGATGAAACAGTGGTGATTTAAAATAAATCACAAGACTTGTAGCCCCAAAGTGGTTTAAATCAAGCACCCACCAATTTAGGGTTGTAATTTCTTCCAAAATATGTTGGATAGATTCTGGTGATAATAGTTAAAGTAGAATATTAAGATTCACGGTTAATCATTGAATATTATTACCTTATCTCTACGAATAGTTCAATTGACAGCTATAGTAGAGAACAACTGTATTTATGAGACGAAATAGTGCAACTTTCTGAAACAAATGTCAAGTGCTGAAAACGAGGAAATAGAAGCTTCGACTTCCAAGTCGCATAAAGGTCGAAATCCAACTAGGGACGTAGAACCTATTAGAGACAGGTCAAGCTCTAGAATACATCAGACTCGAAGTCAGACTCAATCGATAGAAATATTAGCGAAGGAAAATAAAGTAGAAGTTATAATGACGTCAATAGAATTAAGGTATTCAGGCGCGGTACAAAGACTAAAAGGAAAAATAGATAAATCCTCCGAATTAGATGAAGGACAGTATCAAACCATTAAAGAAGCATACGATTATGTCCGAAAACTCCATTACGAATATTTAGATAACCTTACAGACATACCGAAAGCGGCCAAAATAGACGAAGAGTACGATGCAATTACAATAACAGTTAAAAATCTTAAAGCAGCATTAGATTGCCAATCCTTTCAAGATAGTAAACTAAAGGTAGAGCAAGCAACAATTAAATTTGCTAGAGATAAGTTACCGACGTTAACCATTCCCACATTTCAGGGAGATCCATCTGAATGGCAATCGTTTCAACAAGCTTTTAAGAATATAATAGGAAACAAAACGGAATATTCGAATGTCACGAAATTGCAATATTTGCATCAATCCTTAATCGGTCCCGCTTTGGCAGCTGTATCAGGTTTAGATATTAGCTCAGACAATTACGAAATAGCTTGGAGTATTTTAGACAAGCAATATAATTTACCAAGACTTAATCTCAAAACTAGGATTAATTCACTTTGTGACTTAAAATTAATCACAAGAGAATCACATATCGAATTGAGAAATCTATTGAATCAGGTAACAGTGTGTATTAAAAACATTGAATCGTTGGGTTACGCGAGAGAAATTTTAGATCCATGGGTAACATGTTTAGTTCTAAGGAAATTACCTTTTAATATAGTAAGAGACTGGGAAATATCGCTGGTTAGCAGAGAAATGCCACCATATGAAAGTTTAGAGACATTCTTGCAGAATAGATGTAATGTATTACAATCTACTGCATCTGTAACTACGGTGAAGGAATTCCCTCATAGTCGTCAAAGAATCATGAGAACTCATGTCGCGAACAAAAACCCATCAAGTAAGGTAAACGCATGCGCATTCTGTCGAAATAATCATTTCATAGGCAAATGTGATAAATTCAAAGCAAAATCCAGTATGGAAAGAAATGAATTCGTTAAATCTAATAACATGTGTTTTAAATGTTTAAATTCATCGCATAAGATAACAAATTGCAAGTCTAACTATAATTGCTTAAGGTGCAAACAAAACCATCACACTTTGTTGCATCAGGACGATACATTTAGTTCCAATAATACGGGAAGGAAGTCAATTAATGCTCATTCTACTCATTTCTCTCAAAGGGAGATAATTTTACCGACGGTACAAGTAGACATTATAACGTCCAATGGAACGGTCGTTAAGGGTCGCACATTATTAGATTCCGGCTCACAAGTCAACTATGTTACCACATCTTTCGCTAAGAAGAATAACTTCAAGTTAGAGAAAATCTCTCAAAAAATTGTAGGTATCGCTAATCAAGAAAGTAGCATTCGTCACATCACCAAGGTGACCATAAGGTCTTCAACCACTAATTACTCAACCAAAGTGTTGTGTTTGGTATTACCAGAAATTACTGGCGAAATTCCAACTGTGAAACTGGATCAACAGTTAATTTCAATACCAGCGGGAATCAAGTTATCAGATCCCCTTTGGAATAAACCGACGCCAATCGATTTCTTGCTCGGCGCCGAGATTTGCGTTCATGCTATGAAAGCAGGAACCATCCAGTTAGGAAAAGGTATGCCTATCTTAAAGGATACCGAATTCGGATGGACAATAGTTGGTCCATATCCCGAAGTAAATAATGCTCCAGGGAAGAGCCACATAGGCTTAAGTCAATTAGACAGTCACATTCAAAACTTTTGGATGATCGACCAGGTTCCTATGGTAAAACATCAATCTCTTGAGGAGAAAAGATGTGAGGAACATTTCCAAACACACACATCACGAGATAAAAACGGTAGATTTTGTGTAGCTTTACCATATAAAAATTCCCCGGTAGTATTAGGAAGTTCATTGCACATTGCGGAGAAAAGACACAAAACTTTGGAAAGACGTTTTTTAGCCAATAATAATTTAAAAATGGAATACAATAAAGTTTTAGAAGAGTACATAAATTTAGGACATATGTCAGAGTGTGAACCTCCGGAGGCACATGAGGTTCATTGTTATTTACCTCATCACGTCGTGGTTAAGGAGTCTAGCCTTACCACTAAATATCGTGTAGTTTTTGATGCGTCCGCAAAGACAACGTCTAATATCTCACTAAATAATATTTTGATGGTGGGACCTAGTGTCCAATCAGATTTGTTAAGTTTACTACTCAACTTTCGACTCCATAAATACGTGATTACTGCGGATATTAAGCAGATGTACCGACAGATTCAAATAGCAGAGAAAAATAAAAATGTACAACGAATCATTTGGCGAACAGATCCCCAGAGTAAATTCAAGCATTACAAGCTTAATACAGTAACATTCGGAACTGCTTCAGCCCCATTTTTAGCTACTAGATGTCTAAATCAGTTAGCAGAGGAGAATAGAAACAAATATCCCATCGCTAGTAAAGTGATCGAACGTGATTTTTATGTTGATGATTTGCTCACGGGAACTAATACTATTGAAGCTGGTAAATTATTAAAGGTTCAACTGGAAACCATATTATTATCAGCCGGTATGCCCTTAAGCAAATGGACATCGAACAACTCCGATATAATCACGGATGTTAAAGCTGACGATTGTTCAGATTTTAACTTCTCTAACGAATCACACAAAACTTTAGGTTTATTTTGGAAACCGCGGGAAGACGTTTTTGTATTTAAGGTTCAAACCGAAGTCGAGACTGAAAATATAACAAAAAGAAACTTTTTATCAGTAATTAGTCAGATCTTCGACCCATTAGGACTATTATCTCCATTGTTAATTAATTATAAGATATTAATGCAATCTGTCTGGCAACAAACCATTGGTTGGGATGAATTCATTCCTCAGACAATCTTCAAAAAATGGAAAGATTGTCAATTATCCAATACAGTCATGAAACTTTATAAAATTCCTAGATTGATAATACTAAATAATGTCATTAATATACAGGCACACGGATTTTGTGACGCATCCGAGAAAGCTTATGGTGCTTGTATTTATGTAAAATGTACTGATCAATTGGGAAATTCCAAATGTCATCTTGTGTGTTCTCGTTCGAGAGTCGCTCCGCTCAGTTTTGTAACTATTCCGCGTTTAGAGCTGTGCTCCGCTATGTTATTATCAAAGTTAATGAAGTCAACAATAGACCAATTAACAATTCATATTAATGAAAAATATTATTGGACGGATTCAACCGTCGCATTGCATTGGATTAGAGGAGAGTCATGTAAATGGACCACCTTCGTTGCCAATCGAGTGGCCGAAATCCAATCAATATCTCAACCCATTGAGTGGTACCATGTCTCCTCTACAGACAATCCAGCAGATTTAATTTCTCGAGGGACTCAACCATCAGAATTAAATCATAATTCGTTATGGTGGGACGGCCCTAGTTGGTTGAAATTAGACGAATCACGATGGCCTCGAAGACCTCCTGAGATCACAATAGATCTTCCAGAGAGAAGGGTAGTCACTAACGCTACCCTTGTGAGGGAAAATAATTGGATAGATAAACATTCTCATCTTCCAAGACTCCTTCGAGTTTTATCATATGTTCGTCGGCCACTAAGGAATAAACAATTAAACGTTAAAGAAAATAACGAACCGTCCGCTTTAGAATTAAAAGATGCTTTAAATAATTTGATAAGGTTATCGCAAATGGAATCATTTCCATTGGAATATCGTTTGCTGAGCAAGGGACATCCAATTCCCAGTAGCAGTAAATTAGCTAAATTGTCCCCTCTATTCCACGAGAATTTAATTTGTGTTGGAAGTAGACTTCCTCTGGGAACAACTCTATCAACGTCACCCATTATCTTGTCAAATAAGCATAAACTTACACACATGATTGTCCGAGATGCGCACTTGAAATATATTCACTTGGGTACTCAAGCCTTACTGTCGTTATTGCGGCAGACCTATTGGCCATTGGCCGGACATAATACTGTCAAAGGAGTGGTGCGTTCATGTGTCATTTGTTTCAGAAATAAACCACTGTCACACAATAGATTAATGGGATTACTCCCGCTTGAACGTACCACTGCGAATTTTCCTTTCAGTCATGTGGGGATAGATTTCGCAGGACCTTTTCCTGTGAAGAGTGGTTGCAATAAGAATTCTAAGATAATTAAGGGTTACGTTTGTGTCTTTGTGTGTTTTTCCAGTAAGGCAGTTCACTTGGAACTTGTCGGAGACTTAACGAGTTCAAATTTCTTAAATTGTTTAAGAAGATTCGTAGCCAGACGTGGCAGGCCCAATACGATATATTCCGACAATGCTACTAATTTTGTCGGTGCAAGTCGTGAACTCGTTAATTTAGTAAAATTAATTTACGAACGTCCTCATGAGGAGAAGCTACTACGGTATGTAGCCTCCGAAGGGATTCGTTGGAAGTTTAACCCGCCAAGGGCGCCTCACATGGGAGGGCTGTGGGAAGCAGCGGTTAAATCCATGAAGATTCATTTAAACAAGGTGTTAAAGGCCACCACCTTAAATTTCGAATCATTTTGTACGGTATTGACTCAAATAGAAGCTTGCATGAATTCCCGTCCTCTTAGTCCCTTGTCTTCGGATCCACTAGACCTTTTACCCCTCACACCTGGACATTTCTTAATTGGCAGATCCTTACTCGCTCTTCCAATGGAGGTTAAATATAACACTAATGTCCATGCCAATCTGCTTCAGATACAATTGACCACAGCAGCATTTTGGAAACGTTGGTCGGCGGAATATTTACATTCTTTGCAGTTACGACACAAATGGAAGAAGGACTCGAGCAACAATCTGAGTGTGGGTCAAATGGTCCTGTTAAAGGAGGAACACATGCTGCCAACCCGATGGGTCTTGGGTCGAGTCACTAAATTGTATCCCGGACCAGATGGCAGAGTTCGAGTCGTCGACGTCTTTACTGCCAGCGGAGAGTTTCGTCGGTCCAGTCATCTAGTGGCGCCATTGCCGATTCTACCACAAGGACCACTTGACAGGAAGGAAGATCAGCAAGAGGGAGGAGAAACAGCAGCTTCAATTCCGTCAACTTCGGTAGCTTAGTTTAACCCGAAGACACTACCCCCAACTCATATTACTTATTAGATGTAATCATGAGTTTAAATCAGTCAATGTTAATAGTAGTACTCCGTAATTCACTTTAATTGTGTTGTGTGTATAATTTAAGCTATTTTCATTTTAACATTCGGCAGTATATATCTCCGAATTTAATCTAATCATTTTGTCTTTATAATATAAGACTTGTCTCATGTCATCACTCGGAAGGATTATATCCGAGTTTAAAATAAACTGTTCAAATTTGACAGTTAAAATTAGATTCATGATTTGTTAATGTTAGTCTCCAAGCCACACTTAATGGAGCATCTTAAATTATTTCATGTCTACTTAATTATAACCTGCCGGGAGTCATCCGCAGGTCTTATGTTTCTTGTTATGAAAACATAAGTTAACTCTTACTGTTTATAGTATTTATGTGAATCATAGAATAAGTAAATATTATAATACTGAACATTTCGATGTAACGTAGAGACATCTATAATCATAGTTCGCCTTCATTTCCTGCTTGTAGGAATGAATGAATGACTTTCCAATTTACTTTTAATTTAGCAATGTTTGTGCTACTTGTTGATGAAATCAAGTTAACTTAGGAGCATTACACTCACTAATCAAGTTTAGTTGATCGGTAATAGCTGATCTGTCTTGACAACTGTAACAGTGTCAACATTGTATTGTCTAAGTTAACATCAAGATGAGGAATGCTTAAGTTTTAAACCATATACAGTCCACTCTCTCTTCTTTAAAGTAAACTTATCTTGTAATGCTTATTCACAGCTTCAAAGGAGATTTCAAAAATTTTAATGTAAAGAGAAACAACATTCACCAGAGGTATACCTATAAGTTGAAATATTACTGAACCAATAAATTGATTTTATCCTCACACTGGATGAGGCAAAGGTTTCATTATTCACCCTCTATTTAATTATTTTAAGAGCTATGATTTATTGTAAACGACTCGTCAGTAATGCTGTAACTCTGTAGAATAACTGTATTGTTCAACAGTTTTCCTATGTGGGACTATGTTCCGACTTTTGTAATGACGTGTGGCAAACAGTCTTATTAACTGATTGTCGATTGGCATTATTGACGAGTTGGCATTAGTGTCGGCCCAAGCGGAAATACGCGACGGTCGACAGAGTTCGAGCAGACGGCGTACGGACAACTTGTGTTCCGTACGCTCCGCTGAACCACCACGTGCAAATTTTACATTTCAATAAACTACATCAAACCATTATCGAAGTCTTTTCCATTGTTCTTTCGCTCGTCGAAAACAATGTTCATCCGCCGAAAGGCATTTCTTTATTGTATCCTTTTCAATCTTATGTAGAGTTTATTTTTAGCATTATTTCATTTTTGAAAATCATGTAAGATATTGCGCCTTGACGGTTTTCAGTTCGGTATATTTGTGTTTAGCAAAACAAGGCAGATTACTAGGCGCAAACAAACTGGCTCGTCAGATGCTGGACAAAATTCAGAACTTGAAAGTACCATTTAAGATACAGGTGAATAAATTAAAACGGTTTAACCCTTTGAATGCTGAAGTCATTTCTGTTGAAAGCCCGCCACGCTACAAACTTCGCCCACATTTCCAATTAGAATTATTTAGAAATCAGGTATAAAATTGAAGTTAATCCAAACAAACTCTAGATAACTACCGCCGGGGATTTCAAGTTTTGTAAAGGTGTGTTTAGACTCTCTAATATATCTTGCAACAAAATATAATAAACAAAAGAAGTTTATTAGTGAATGTATTTTTCCAAAACTAGTTCGATCTTCTTAATTGTTGTTAAAATTGAATGCTTTTAAAATGAATAAAAATCGATTGCGTGACATGTATTGGGATAATACCGGTATATTAAATACGTGATGCTTCTTCCAATAATCACCTATTCGGTCCAATCTGATTGTTCCCATGTGCAACTAGAGACCAAGGCAAAATCTGAAATACTCATCAATTAGGGATTTCCATCGGGTAATTCTGCTATGGTTATAAATTCAGAAATTCCGGTGTAAATGAGTGTTTATAAACGTAGACAAAGCAATTGCACGGATTACACGACTGATTTTTAATGCTACCGGGAAAGGCTTAACAGGTATTATTCTTGTTTATTTTATGCATGCAAAATGTACAAAGCACATTGGCATTCTTCAGGCCCAAGGACTTGTCGGCAAAACGCTGATCAGCGTTGGTCAGCATTGAAAGGGTTAATAGTGTTTCGCAAACCCAACATAAAAAATATTATATATCAGACAAGTGTTATTTTCAAAAAATCATTTGTTGTCTGCTTCATGAGCTGCTTTTCTTCTACATACATATGTTGCTCTAGTATTTCTTTTGAACTAAAATGTTTTAAAAGAAAATCTTAGATAATATTGAGCAACAAAAAAATGAACGAAGCGGAGATTATTCAATCTTTACTAGTGTGACCCACAATGATTTTGAGTTAAAGACGGTAAAACTCAAAAATCTGTAAAAATTGCGCATATTTTAAACGCTCATATCTTTTAAACGGGAAGAAAGGAACAAAAATCATCATCATATTCGAATTCAATGGGTTAAACTTAGTAAAGATTGATTGGTCTCCGCTCTGGTGAAGATCCGAAAGATCACAAAATTAGCTTTTGAAAATACTCTTCCTCTAAATATTCATTATTTTTGTTGCTAATTTCTCTACATATGTAGATTGATTTCTTGATACCATCCTTTTCAGAAATCAGTAACCATCTGTGATATTTATTTGATTGCAGGAAAATGTAGAAGTTTTGACATTGCTCTCACGAGCTGGATTGAACGATAGTAACGAGGTTACGCCGTTGTGCTACAGATGTTCACATTGTGGCGGCTCGCTTATACGACATGGTCGAATTTGGTTGCCTTCCTGCGAGTGGGAACCAACTCGGCTGGGTTCGGAGAGCTACTACTCACTCTGTCTTCAGCTGTCATATAATAAACACGTGCATTAACATGCCAGTCGTCTCATTCGTTCATCCTCCATACTGGTGACCCCCGACATCGAGCCACGCAGCCTCGATCAATTTCAACATGCCGCTCATCCCTGCCTCGCCGAGCCAGGCGGGGAAGCTACCCGCCGCGCCCCCATCGCCATCAACACGCGTCGCGGCCCGCGGGTGACAATAAACGAGCAGACACGGCTACCTATCTACCTACCTACCTACCGACGTCCAGCCACAACGTCGATGACAGGTGCTTACAAAAATGGGGGAGCGAATGAGACGACGATCTTGACAGCTGGATGTGGAGTCATGCGCGATCCACTACACATAGAACGGTCATCCAGCACCACAAGACATACACCACCTCAGCACCATCATCATCATCATCATCATCAAGGCCCCGTCCGTCCCCACGAGCGTCGTCACGCCGAGACGGGCGGTAGCGCTACAACACCTCCACGAGCCACAACGACTCACAGTCCAGCTCGGAGTATCATCAACCACATCGATGCCCCTGCCGCCCCCGCCGCCCCACCAACCGACATCAGCCTCGGAAGAGCGGCGCCGCCGCAGCATCGCATCGCGCGACCATCGGACCAGCCACCGTCCTGCTCGCGACGTCACCGCCCTCGAATCTACCGACCATTCAGGGCGGTACACCTATGTACACAGCGGATGACCCACGTCAACAATTTTTTTCTCCCCACGTAATAATTTTTTCTCTTTGTGTAACAATAATTTTTTTCTTTTGGTAAAATTTGTTTCTTTGTAATTTTGGTATCGCTGATGCTGGGGGGGGAGTGATGTGGCGGCTCGCTTATACGACATGGTCGAGTTTGGTTGCCTTCCTGCGAGTGGGAACCAACTCGGCTGGGTTCGGAGAGCTACTACTCACTCTGTCTTCAGCTGTCATATAATAAACACGTGCATTAACATGCCAGTCGTCTCATTCGTTCATCCTCCATAACATCATTTCACACCACTTTCAACAGTTTGCAACTACTGCGGACATAATTTGTACCATTCGTTTCTTACATTCGGTTAGTTGATGTTATGTGAAATTTTTCATTTTTTCATTTGGTATAGAAGTGGTTATTAATGTTTTAGAAATATTACCGTTGGTCGCATTCACTATAGAGGACGACATAACCGTGGAGGAGGCTTTACAGTTGATAGAATCTGATGTGTCTTCTCTCGAAGCTCGGCCAAACGACCAAGAAAATTCTCAGATATTGCGAATAGAGAATTTGTCTAATCTCAAAGACGTGTTCTCAAACAAATCGTTTGAAGTAAGTAAATATTTAATAGTATCTCAACGATTAGCATTTCAAATGAAAAGTAAATATAGTACATAATTATAACATATATGTATAAGTGAGGTCAATTAATTCATATTTTCAATGTTTTTTTATAGGATGATAAGAATGGTAAAGTTGTGTGCAACCGAGAAGATTTGAAAATATTACAGCCATTATCTGTGATAGTCATCAATCGTCCAAAACCATTGGAAACGTTATTTTTTCGCAACGTTATGCCCGACTTACACATACAGTATTGCCCTCATTGTTACAAGGTTTATATCAATATTGAATGGGGACTTAAATATGTACGAGTATACCATAAAACAACAACGTCGGTTTGTTTTTGTTTCAGCTATTTTACGTGGATGATTTGGAATCGCAGCTGATTTCTAAAGCACTCTGCTCATTTTGTCGTAGTGAACTGATTGACGGGAATGGCACTGAACCGTTAAAATCCATTATTTCATCTTCGTCATTCTCTCTTGAATGAAAATTTTTGGAATGGAAGAAAGATATACTGTTAATCAAGAAAGCAATCGAAGAGGTCTGCACATAAATATAAAGAAGACGAAATTTATGCTATGTAGTTGACAAAATGCAAACAGACACCGGTGATCTAAACGTTGTATCTAGAGGTGTTAGAAAGAGTTAAAATATTTAAATACCTGAGAACTTGGTTAAATTAAGAGCTTGACCCAGATGAAAACTTAAGAATCCACATCGAGATGGCTAGAACAGTGTTCATCAACAATAAACAAGCATCACAATCTTCGTACGCGTTTGAGATTCGCAAAGAGTGCTGCTATCTGGATGCAAAACGAGGACTCTGAAGACCAGAATGATCAGCCGTATCGAAGCTTTTGAGATGTGGGTCAACAGGCGTATGCTGAAGATCCCATGGACCAAAAAAGTCACAAATGAAGCTGTCCTCAGCATGATACGGAGAGGCAGGAAACTTGTTTCTGTCATCAAGTGGAGACAGATGGAGTACCTCGGACGCATGATACAGGGTTCAAAATACGAATTTTTCCGTTTGATTATCATGGGAAAAATAGAAGGTAGAAAATGGATTGGAAGGAAGAAGTTGTCGTGGACTGATATGAGCGCTGAAGAGCTGTTCCAAACCGTTGAATCGAAGAAGAAGTCACCACTAACAGTAATTTTTTTCTTCAATAGATTTTCAACATCTCATTCATATTTTTATGTTTTTTTCCATATTTTTAAAAGAAAAAAAAATAGACTAAGTGGTATTTGTATTATATTTACATTTATTAAAATATATAATAAAAAATTGAGTGGCACATTTTTGGAAAATTTGTAATTATTCCATGTAATTATTGTGTGTTGAATTACATTATAAATTTATTTTCATAAAGTTGTTTTATTTAAAATTTTTGTGATATCCATCTACACCAGCGGTTTCCAAACTGGGAGGCGCGCCTCCCACGGGAGGCGCGGACTATTGCCAGGGGAGGCGCCAAAACTTTTTAATAAAAAAATAATTTTCATACCATAATATCTACAAATAAATAAAACTTCATATCGTAGCTTAACAGTAAAAATTCAATGCATGAATGTTTATTTTCATTTTTATATACACATTTAATTAGCAACCTTTCTCGAAGAAAACCTCTAGATAATTAAATTGTTAAACTTGCCTATTTGGTTGAAATTTTTGGAAAATTGAGGTGTTTAAATAAATCAATGCAGGGATCACAAATACATCCACTTGTTCAAAAAGACAAAGTAAAAGCTTTCATTAAAAAGTTGAAGTTATGGAAATCAAATTTACAAAAGAATGATTTGGATATGTTTTCACTTTCCAAAGATTTCTGGGCCACAGCCAATATTGAAACAAGTAAAAATCTTTTTACTTACCACTTGGATGGTTTAGTGCTGCATTTTTCCAATTATTTCAAAGACCTTGATTTCTCAAAGTTTTTGTGTATACAGAATCCATTTAACTACAATGAAGAAGGCGAATTCGAACTGACAACTATCGAAAAAGAAAAATTGATAGAATTATCATGCGATAGCTCACTAAAACAAAAGTTTCAAAATGAAACCATAATTAAATTTTGGATGAATCTTAGTGGAGAGTATGAATCTTTGTATTGCAAAGCAATGCAAGTGTTTCTACCGAAAAGGAGTTACGAGTGGCACTCTCCATATTGCCCCCAAGATTTGATAAACTTTGTGCCAAAAAACAACAACATCATTCGCATTTAATTTTGATGTGATAGATGTAGTTTAATTAGTAATTTAATATAATAATAAATATACGTGTTCGTATAAATTTATGTTATAGCAAAACCTTTTTATTATTCTGTCTATTGTAGTGTTCAGTATTTTTTTTTAAATAAAGGTTTATTATTTAAAACGTGTATATATTATTATATATATTAAAAAATAAAAGGTAGGGAGGCGCGGAAAAAAATTTGCAGCTGCGACTAGCAGCTGCAAAATCAAACGATGAGTTCAAGGGGGCAAAAAATTGAAAAATAAAAAAAAAGGAAACTATTGAACCTATTGAGTTCTATAAGTGGCACTCTCCTCAATGTGACCCGTTTGTTCAATAAAGCGAGCATGTGCTACTAAGTAGGTTATCCGGGTATATAAATTTTCAAGTATTAACGTAAAAATTCAAAATCTTTTTCAGTCACATTAAAAATATTCAAATCCAAATAAACATAAAACAGCGATCCACTAGTTCGAGTTTATAGCTCGTAATTTTACCGATTTAAAATTCAGCACATTTCCAATTAACCATTTTAAACGAAAAAAAAAATAATGCAGCCAGAAAACTATTCCAATAAACATGTTTCAATAGAAAATACTCAATATAAAATAGTAATAACAGTGGGAAAAAATCCCAAGTGAAAATACGTACTTTTGACTTTTGATTTGAACTGGACGACTGCTTAGAGAGATTTGAAAGCTGAAAAGTACTACAAATGAAAGATAAAATACCCGACTATAGATTCCAATATTCATTTTGAACAGAAAATTGACAGATTTTGAGACAACGACCGATCTCCGATATATCTCCGAATCTCGAACCAATCAACATTTTTTATTACCAGATCTATAAAAAAAGTCATATCTCGTCTCTAAACGATTTTTCATGTCGAACAGTGTAATGAATAAGTATGCGATGCGTATAACCCTAAAGTATTTTGCCTTAGACATTGTTATCATTCTCATCATACCTGATTTCGTTAAAGGTAAGTACTTTAATTATTTCTTGTAATTCTCTTAAAAAAATCAGTTTTATTCTTGACCGAATTATAAGTATATTTAACATTATATTTTTTGGAAAACTACAAAGTTCCATAATAATAATGATAGCAATAAAGGGACACAAAATCACATATTTGCTTAATTTGCCGATAATATTGGTATTCCTCTGCTGAGATATACATATGTAATTGTTTTAAGAATATTGATATTGACCTGTATTTATTTGTTAATAATTTTAACTTCAGTAAACAAATAGCCTGATTAAAATATGTTATTAATTTTTATAACATACAATATTTCATTCTGTTTTACTGTCGATATTTCACATTACTTGTCGATTTCACATTACAATGTCGATATTTCAAATTATTTATGTAAAATGCATATATTTAGTTATTGAAAAATGTTTTGAATTTTGAATATTATAATATATTACCAAAGAAGGAAAAAACTACACTTTTCGCTATTAATTTCAACACACGAACCGTCATCAGTCATTTAAAGGTACATAAACTATCAAATGAAACGTTTCTGTATATAAAATAAATGAAAATTGATTGAGCATACTTATACTATTATATTTAGATAATGATCGATTAAATTATTTTTATTTTTTTTGGTATTTTTAGTGAAGCATGTCACAAAAGAAAACATGGAAAATTTGGGATAATTTCACACTGCTGCCAGTAGCGGGATCTTAATCAAAAACAAACTGCATAAAGCAAACTGCAACGTGTGCAAATCAGAAAAAACTGTTCTTAATTCAAGTATATCTTAAAACACATAATACATATATATCCAAATGAAAAACGAGACAGTGACACGTAAATTAATTCTATGGTTGAAAATCCCGTTAAAAATCGACGAATTTAATTTAACGATTTGACTCTTTGATTTTATCCATCGAAAAAGCCTAGAAGAAATTGTTGAAAAATTGGCCGCTGTAGATGGAATATCCATATGAGCTATAACTATGTAAATCCGAATTCATCAGGGAGTCGATAACATATCGAGGATATAAATTGCCCAAAAATGAAAGTGATGTCATGAAATTAGTGCAGAAACATTATGAAGTCGTAAAATCGGAAATTATTTCCGAATTGTTGGAAAAAATCTCAAATAATCAACGGTTTAATTTGACTATAGATCAGGCCTGGGCAAACTAATTTGGTGCGGCCCGCGAGCAAAATTAAAAAAAAGCTTAATTTTTCTGATCTAAAAAAATTTTGTTGATTTGTTAAATGGTTTATCGTTTCTGACATAAGATAGAATTCAAATTTGGGTCAAACTAGACGGCAAACTAGAATACAAACTTTAATAAGCAATTATCATACATACATATTAGAATCGATCACATGGTACTCGATAGCTCTCGACGAAAGTAATGACCGAAAAGATACAGCACAGTTATTAATTTTCATACGCGGATGAAACTCTAAATTTGAAATTATTGAAGAGCTTTTATCATTGGAATCACTTAAAAATCAAACAACAGGAGCTGATATTTTTGAAAAAGTTGTTAATTGCTTAAAAAAAATAACAACTGACAGAACACCAAGTTTGACGGTTAAAAATATTGGATAAAGAAAATCCTGGATAAATTTTCGAAAATTGTCCTGATTAAAATTTAATTATAATTCATTATATCATACATCAACAAGTATTGTGCCAAAATGTGTTAAAAGTTGAACATGTGACATCTTGTATTATTAAACTTGCCAATTTAATACGATCGAGTGGCTTGAAACACAGACAATTCATTGCTATCCTTCAAGTTATTGAATCTGAGTTCACAGATATTATTGATCATAATCATATTCGATGGCTTAGCCTAGGAAAAATACTTCGGCGATTATGGGATACAAAATAAGAAATCGTTCTATTTTTAGAAATGAAAAATAGTATCGACTTCCCCGAATTAACTGATAATGTGACTGGCTGTGTGATTTTGCATTTACTTTGGACATCGTGACACATTTAAATACTTTCATCACAGTGTTCCAAGAGGAAATTTTATATGTTCACGATATGGTGAAAAGTTTGAAAGCATTTAAATTAAAACTACGACTGTTTCTTCACCATTTTTTGATTAAACGGGTAGACCACCTTTCAACCGTGAAATTGCTGAAGGTAACAGAAAATAAATTTGAAGAATATGCTGAAATTATCGACGATTTAAGTGGCGAGACGGAGCTATAAATTAAGATTATATATTATATTTACAGTGCGATGATGATTTAAGGGAATTACACCGTCATGAAGAAATTTGCATATTGTACAACGCCCTTAATACGGAAAAATTCGACAAACTTAGAGATTTTGCTCAAAAAATGTTGGTGGTTTTTTGATCAACCTAAATATGTAAAAAAACATATTAATTAAAAATTCTTTACAATCAAGCATCACAGATGAAAATTTACAAGCATTTTTAAGAATTTCAACCACAAAACTTTCTCCTGAAATTAAAAAAACTGTTAAAAATCTGAAACAGTTTCATTCGTCAAATTAAATTGTTGTTTTGTATGAAATTTAAAAAAAAATTATGTTTTAATTTCTTTCACGATAATAAATAATGTATATCTAAAAATAGTATTTTACTTGCGGCCTGCCGCTCATTTTTAATTTCTAAAGTGGCCCTTCATCCGAAAAGCTTGCCCAGACCTGCTCTAGATGAATGGACCAGTATCAGAACAAAAAAAAAATATATATGGCCTAACTCTGAAAAGGGAGACAGATGTTGTCTCAAGGTTACACTAGCGTATAAATTAGGGGGCTGGGTTTCATTTTACCTGATATTCTCAAAGTTATAATTTTATTATATCTCAAAGTATTATGCATATTATGACGATTACAACTTTTACAATTTTTTGAATCGTTATACCTCAGAAACGGTGGCTCTTAGAAAAAAAAGTACTGATACATTTTTTATAGATAATTTTATAATCTACAATTTTTGTCAGATGTAATTTTATAATAAAACTTACCGTTTTGTTGAAAATCGCGAAAAACCCATATTTTTGACCTATGATTTTTTTCCAGGTATCAGAACGATGACGAGTTTTGACATGTCATTTATAATTACGTTTTGAACAATTTTACTCACATTCAGCTTGTTGTGAATTTATGTATCTTTGAATGTCTAAATTGACCGGTACTCGTGAAATCATCTCTGGAGTGTTTATTTACAAAAATACTACATCAACCGATCTTCCATTAAGGAGTTTTGCATTGATCAACGAGTCGTACGATTTGCAGACTAAGGAAAAACCTCCGGAGAAGTGGAGTGTGCAAAAATACTTTGAAACCCGAAAAAATGTTTTTGTATCAAATTTCAGTCAATCTGAGTGCAGATATGTGACTAGATCAGTGGTTCTCATGTGCAGCCACCAACGCTATATAGAGTAATATTTCACTATTTTATTTGTAAAATTATTTATAAATTTTTGACATGTATTACATACATAGTTCGAATTATAAACAACTACAAAAAAATAAATTTATGTACAATAATACAATATTGTAAATAAATCAATGCAAGCATATAGCATGTTCCAGATATAGATTGAAGACACTATAAATTTACGTTTTGAATTTGAATTCCGAAGTTGTTTTAATCAAACTACATAATATGCTAAAAATAACAAATAAAATTGTGAAATATTACTTTATGAAGCGTTGATGGCTGCACATGAGAACCACTGGTACATATGCATGTCAAACTAGCATGATCTCCTATTATTAATTTTATTACTATCATCAAAACGAAAACGAATAATAAAAGCCTTGTAAATAGATAATAATCGTTAGATTAATAACTATTATATACATACATGTATATATGTAGAATCAATTTATTGTAAGTATATTTTATGATAAATAAAAATCTATTAAAAATTCAAAGAAAATAACTTTTTGATACAACCATCAGTCATAATTATTATTGCATTATTTAAAAAAGTATGAGACCCTAGATAACTACCAATGAGGATTTCGAGTTTTGTAAAGGTGTGTTTAGACTCTCTAATATGTATATCTTGCAATAATATAAAATAAACAAATTCTAAGTCTATTAATTAATGTATTTCTCAAAAACTAGTTCGATCTTCATCGTTCTTAAAATGTCATGCTCAAATTCTAAATACCAAGCCACAATCTAAAATACTCAGCAGCTAGGGATTTCCGACGAGAAATTCTACTATAATTATAAATTCAGCAAATCCGGTGTAAACCAGTCTTGATAAACATTGACACGGATTACACGACCCATATTCAATGCATTTTTTTTCAATGCTACCTGGAAAAAAAATTTACTTGCATTGCAATTTTGCATTATGTCTAGGGTTGTCAGATTTCATGCAAGTCAAACCGGGACACCCCCCCCTCCCCCAAAAAATTAGATCTTTGACTTTTCTATAGATATATTTTCAATCGAACTGATAATATTTAGAATATCTATAATTGTTTTTTTTCCTTCTATTTTTAATATATGTAAATGAAAAGTGCTACAATTTCAATTAATAAACCAAAGATAGACTTAGATAGACAAAGATAGACTGAGAGGATTAGTGAAAAAATCTAATATGGTTTTTGTGCTTTTTCTTCAGCTTTTTATATTCAATATTAGATAAATAGCAGAAATCTTTTAGTTTTCTGTTCTGACGGTATCTACTCCGCGTCTGCATGTGATGAATCATTCTGAGTGTTAGACAATTATCGATTGAAGACAAATTGATTGATGCCTGGTGCACATTTTTTGTCTTCCTTCTACACGTAGTCTTCCAGAAAGTATAAGATAGAGACAAATAGTTCACTGCTGCAGTGTTTACCAGACTTTCTGGTCCAGACATCGACTTTTTGTTTATATTTTATGTTAATTCTGAGTTAAAAAACTTCTGTGGGAATTTAAAAAAGTAGTAAACCGGGACATTTGGGCGTCCCGAGAGGTTTGTTCGGGATACCGGGACACTGGACTTAAAACTGGTGACAATCCCGATTAATCGGGACGCCTGACAACCCTAATTATGTCCGATGTTTATATCATTAATTTTTATGTTCGTGACAATTGACGTGTATAATAAATGTATATAGCGCTTTAAAGCATAGGTTCCCAAACTTATTTTCCCCGTGGACCCCTAACCCAGTATTTTATCCTTCGTGGACCCTTCCTTTTATCCTTCGTGAAATTAGTAATAGTGTAATTTTTTTAAATACAAATATGAACACACTGTGATAGGTTTTGTTGTATAGTGGAAAATTGTAAAAAAAAATATGAATATTTTTTATTCTTATCGTTATTGATTTTTTTTTTAATGAAAATGAACAAATCAAAACACAATAAAATTCTTACATAAAATAATAAATTCTGTTAATGAGAGGGATGAACCTGATGCTCCTATATCAATTGGTCAATAGTTGGGTTCAAATTCGTAAGGTACAGTCGTAAATCTCCACGTTCAGTGATTTGCAACCGATTTCTTTTTTTCGTAAGAAAATTGGTAACTGCACTAAAACCTCTTTCCACGAGGTACGAAGTAGGAAATGCTATCAAAAACTTACTTGCGATAGCCCACAATACAGGATAAGCAACAAGGATATCTTTCTGCAGCCAGAAATGCTGGTAACCCTCTCTAAACTGTACCTGTAAGTTCTTTGTTTGTGCTTAATCCAATCAATTCTTCTTGTACTGTGTATTAAAACCCGCATTATTTTTATTAAATTTGATTCCATTGATTCCGGTCCGTGGATACCCATTTACATCTCGGGGACCCCCATTTTTTACTAACCTCTTATACGTTTCACATGGTTTTCGTGTAAGTGGTAATTTATTTTTCTTCCTGTCAGGGACCCCCTGGCAGTCCTCACGAACCCCCGGGAGTGCGTACGGATCACTTTGGGAACCTCTGCTTTAAAGTAATAAAAATTTAACCGTAAGCAGAACTTGGTGGTGATCTATGGTTTGTTTGGATTAGCTATAATTTTTATACCTGCTTTCTATTGGATTTCTAAATATGTAATTCTAGTTGGAAATGTTGTTGGCTTTCAACAGATCGTCAGCACTCAAAGGGTTAAAGATCGTTATCGAGCTGTTCTCGAGTGTCAAATTCAAGTTATGTACATATTTATTGGAGCGCTAACGTGGTAAATTTAAAAATGCACTCCAAAATCCATACCGGAAAAGAAAGAAACGGTATCGATTGCCCGAATTTCAATCATCGACTGTATGTACAATTGACAGTCGAAGACTTAATTGCGATAATGTTTAATAATTATATAAAAAATATTTCTATATTTTACTAGCCTCTTCTTAGTTCGGAAATGATTTTGTCGTGTGACGAAGTTTGGATTCTTATTATGATTGTAAATAATTCATTCGTGGAGCATGTCCGCCATTTCTGTTTGTTTTGGGTACATATTGATTCGCATCTGCGCAGATGATCCAGCTGTAGATTTGGAATAGGGTTGCCAATAATTCCGGATTGAACCATGTCGTACTGTCACTGTCATAGGTCAAGCCTGTTTAAATTTTTTTTACTGAAACGTATGTTCTGTGATGTGGGGAAAATATATATTCTATATTCCAGCTTTCATATTTAAATTCAGCATGTGTATGTATGTACATATATTGATAATACCATACTCGTTATGCAAGTGCCGAAGAAATCTCTTCTGCACTATCTCGATGAATAAACTTAGTTAGTTACTAGGTGGAAAGTCAAAATTATAAACTGAAATGAAGTGTTACGGGGACGAGTAGGAGATGGTATATGTAATTTATAAAAAAAAATAATGTTTATATTTTATTTTCCAAAAGAAGCATTTTGTGTAGACGAGATCTATGCAGACATGTTTTGAGATGCGTGATACAAGTCTCGAACACAAAATTACTAGTTACAAGTTACCAGTTTAATTCGGCAGTTTAATCACAAGTGGGGTTCAATATGGCTGACATGAGTAGATATACAACAAGGATATTAATTTCAACCAATGACAGAATTTTGGTAAAACAACTGGCATTCATGCGTAAGTTTAATATTTGATATATTTGTCCTTTGGGGATATCACGAAATGGTTTAATAGAAACACACAATTAGTCATACAGATTAACCCTTTGAGTGCTGACGACTAATCTGTTGAAAGCCCGCCACGCTTAAAATTTCGCCAACATTTCCAACTAGAATTATTTAGAAATCCAATAGAAAGCAGGTATAAAAAGTGTAGCTTATCCAAACAAACACTAGATATCTGCCGCTGAGGATTTCGAGTTTTGTAAATGTGTGTTTAAACTCTTTAATATATCTTGAAACAATATAAAATAAACAAAAGAAGTCTATTAATGAATGTGTTTTTCCAAAACTAGTTACATCTTCTTCATTGTTGCTAAAATTTAATGCTCACAATCTAAATGCCAAGCCACAATCTAAAATACTCGGCAGTTGGGGTTTCAATCGAAAAATTCTGTGTGGTTATAAATTCAGAAGTTCCGGTGTAAACCAGTCTTTATAAACATTGACACGGATTACACCAGCCATTTTCAATGAATTTATTTTTCGATGCTACCAGGAAAGGCTTAGTGGGCAGTATTCTTGTTTATTTTTTACAAACTTAAAAATAAACAAGAATATTTACATTGGTAAAACGCCAATCGGCGTTGGTCAGAATTCAAAGGGTTAAGAGGAATAATGATATTCGAGGGTAACACAGTTCGTGAGAAAAACGCAGCTATAGCGATAAAGATAACACTGAGCAACAAAAAAATCACGTTTTTGAGTTACCGGAGTGGAGACTAACCAATCTTTACTAAATTTGAATAGCACGGAAAAAAAATCCGTAAAAAGTATTTTAAAGCAACAAAATATCACTATCAATAGGAAAAACATCTGACTATTGATTCCAATACTCACTTTGAGCACAGCAATACTAGATTTTGAGTTAAAGACAGCAAAGGCCAAAAAACTGTAAAAATCGCGCATTTTTTAAACGCTCATATATCGTAAATGATCACCAACCAACAAAAATCATTATCATATTCGAATTCAGTGGGTCAAAGTTAGTAAAGATTGGTTAGTCTCCGCTCTGGTAATTTTTTTGTTGCTCAGTGTAATAAAAACAATATTTTAAGTTTTGGATATTTGACATATGTATCCTGTGAAGGTATCGAGAAATGGTTGAATGGATATGCAGATAAAGAGGGATAATAATATTTGAGATTACAAATATGTAGTGGGACAATTCAAATAACAGTCTTGAGACAATTAAGGCATTGAAAGTTTCGTAAATAATAAGATATCAAAATTAAGAGAAAAATATCAATTAAACGGGCGTTTAAATAATTAAGATTAGATAATACGTGAGAAAAAAGAGTTATATATTATAAATACATAGTACATAGGTTTGTAAGATATTTACCACATAACAGAAGTGACAACCCTATCGTGAGCGGTTACTTGCTGCAAGCAACCGTTTCGATCGATATTGTAGGGCAGCGTTTCCCAACCTGTGGTACGCGTACCAATTGGTGGTACGCGGTTGATGGTTGGTGGTACGCGAAATAAAACAGTAATGGCGGATATGCAGGAATGAATGATTTACAATCATAAAAATAGAAATATTTTTTATATCAAATATATAATTTCGAAAGAGACTTTGTAAGTTTGTGTCTTTTTTTGGGAACTTCGAAAACAAAATAAATATTTTCTATTAGATTAGCCATGTTTAAGCTGTTGATATTGCAAATATTGAGCGAAGCCGAGTAAAACAACTAGTAATTAATAAACATTATCTTAATTAGTCAACGTCGACGTCAATATATACAGTCGATGATCGAAAATCTGGCAATTTATACGTTTTCCCCAGATCCGGCATGGATTTTGAAGTGCATTTTTAAATTTACCGCGTTCACGCTTCTATAAATAAATAACTTGAATTCGCAAATAGCTTTTTTTCCACAAAATTTCTTACCAAAACAGATCTTCATATGCTACATATCCTGTCTTCACATTCCTTACCATTATGTACTACCAAGTGGTACGCGAGTCAAAAAAGGTTGGGAAACGCTGTTGCAGGGTATACATATCAGGGGTCACCGGAGCCTGAGGGGGCCGTGTATTGTTCAAAGGTTGTAAATGCGCTTAGTTCGAGGTGACACTTTGCCGAGGTGACATCTTACTACCGACCGCTTCCTGAGATGTCCTGAAAATGGCTTCCTGGGAGACGATGGAACTCACCAGTGATGGTCAACACACTAAGGTATTTATCCTTACCATTGCAAAAAAATATATTGTCGCCATTTTGGTTATGCATTTTGTTTCCATAGTTTTTGCGATTACTTTTAAGATTGTAAAGCGGTGTCTACGCTCGACGAATTCACAATAACGGGCGCTGTATAATATTGTATGTCTGTACATCGGTTTCAATTTGATTCGGCCATTTTTTATTGCGCAGTTTGCACTTTCTTTGTTTGCGATTTTTACAGGTATTCCTCGACTTTTATTTTTGGATTCAGTGTGACAGCATGCTATACACCTATTCACATACACTACGCAAGCGCATTTGTTCGCGACAACTCTCAGTAACAGACCTATACTAACCGTGACCTTCATGTGACACCGGCCATTAAATCGATTACTTGCCTGTAGGGGAGAAAAGTCTATGTTGACATGCGCATCTGAGCTCATGGCAACAAGGGGCGGTGAGAGGGGAGGGGGGGGGGGGAAAGCCGGGGTTGCTTCAATCGATACAGTGTCTGGGTAAATTTTCAGGACCACCCCATGGCGCAGGTCAGATCCAGACGAGCCTTCAGCGAGAGAACATCTTGCTGGCAAGTCTCCTGCTTTGTGGAAGACAATGGAGCTCAACAGTGATGGGGCCGCACACATACAGGTATTTTCGACTGCAACTGCGAAATCAAAAATATTTTTTCCTGTCGCCATTTTGGTTGTGCGTTTTGTTAACGTCATTTCTGCGTTTCTTTTTGATTGTATCATATTACGCATTCACAATAGCGGGCGTTCTACAATATTCGGTGGCATTTTGTTTCGGCTTTTGGGTGCGTTATGTGGTAAATTCCTATTTTTTACTTTATCTATGTTTTTAGTTGTATTGTTTTAAATTGGGAATTTTGGGTTTCTTTTGCAATTTTGTTCATTGCAAGCAACCGCAATTGTATGTAGTTGTAGCTGTACTTTTTTTCCTTTGTGTTATTGGCTGCCTTATTTTGAGGGTTCGAATAAGCATATGTATATACATACATGTGTATGTACGTTTACACCAGTGGTGGGCCGCAGAAATCTGAAGCCATTTAAACGGGACATTTTGAACATTTTTTTATGAAATTTTATTTTTCATATCGTCAAAAATCATCTAAAAAAATTTTTAACAAAAATTACACCACAATGAACATGGTTCAGGGTCGATATCAGAAAAAAGGTAACAGTACTTTGCTTTAAAAATCGCTCATATTTTCCACGTTTTTTCAATTATTTTTTTTAATGAAGGCAAGTAAATGGTGCGACCGCTCGCCCTTCATTCATAGCATGTATGAACAATTTAAGGGTACGAATTTAAGTGTGTAGACACCAGTGGGGCGCGGCGGAAATTTCTGTTCTTGTCACACGGACTTGTCATGCGAACATAATAAAAGAGTCCCCTTGCATTATATATGTATAATATATATGTACTTCTGGGCGTCATAAAATGATTCAATCAGTATATTTTGATTTCTTTCGATGTAGAGAACAAAATGATGGCCGCTTATAATAAATATAAAAAGATGGAGGGCATAATTCTTAAATTGAAAAAAAGAGAACATTTCCATTTAGATACTATTTGGTAAGCGTATAATATTGGTAAAAGCCATTATTAAGCATGAAGTATTACCGCCATTTTGAATCGGTTGGCTGAGCGCGCCATTTGGTGCATCATTTGATTGTCTTTTTTGAGATTCAACCAACTGTGAATTTGTCCTGGGAGAAAAAGAAGGGGGGGGGGGGGTGGCAATTTTTTAAAATTTAAAATCTTGAATCTTTCGGAGTCAATAAACAAATAAAAATTGTTATGTAAACTATATTCAATTCACCAAATTTTCTTCAATACAATTTTTGCTTGGGGAAAATATTGTATTTCGCAACTATGTACTACGCACATAACCGTTTGCGTTTTCGAGAAACATATACATACATATTTATGTATACATATCTGCAGTTGCACTGACCGGGAAGATTTTATTTCATAAACGTGACACAATCAATATAACGAAAGTTTAAAAATCTTTGAATGCACAATTTGATTTTACCACTGAGCATGGTAAACATTGGTCCCATCCCAACACGTAACATTCTGTTGACAACTTTGCAATTAATAATTTATTTTTGTTTTACCATCGATGATATGTTATCTGTATGCAGTGGTGTCACCCCAATTTTGGAACAACGGGTTTCAAATTTTTTTTTTTATGTAATAGTGACATGAATGAAATTTCTTTTATATATTACCTCAATTTATGATATTTCAAATGATTATTTGTATAAATGCACTAGCTGCTAAATTTGAATTCAATAGTGTTAGTTGATATTTTTACGTTGCTAGTTTAAATTTTTGACACTCTTCAAGTAAGGGCGAAATCATACAGCGGTGAATGTGGGACTTGGGGTTTATTTTTAGATAGTTCAAAACATATAGAAAAAATATCGCGTTTGTGGTATAGTCCTTTGAAAACGATACATTCGACCGTTCGTCGTTGAAATTGTATGGTAGTATTTATCCTTGCTTGATAGTGATCTATAAAAAAACGACCCTTCGGACCGTTTTCGGTAAAATTCGGTCCGAGGGTCGTTCGTCAACGGTGTAAATCTACATATATTTTTTTATCAAACTTCTCTTTGACTGTTACTAGGAAGGATAGTTCCGAGTGCAGACTGCAGACACATTATACAGTTAGTTTTTCTTGTGCATAACGGAAAAAAAGATATTTTCTCTTTAACTGCTACGTACTAAACTGCGACATTTTTATATATATATATATATATATATATATATATATATATATATATATATATATATATATATATATATATATATATATATATATATATATATATATATATATATAAAGTATTTATCAGTATTTTCGGAAGAATATTTAAGTTCTTGAAAACATTGGCTCAGCTTCTCTTGATTTTTATACCATCTTAAATACAATACTTAGAGTGACGTGTAGAAGGAAGTGTAGAAAGGAAGAAAGTGTAAGAGGTGTAGAAAGAAAGACAAAAGGTGCAGAAGAAATGAGGAAAAGTGAGGAGCATGTCGAGAGCGCGGCGCGCACACGAACTTAACAAGAAATGTGTATAGCACTGTTGGGAGTGCAGTACAGACCAAGCTTCTAGCTGCCCTCGCGCCCCCCCCCTTCGCCCACTTGAGCAATTCCATCAATAACCGTACTGCACAAAATCATAAACGATGCCTCACTTTCTGATATTAGTACCGCGATATATGATCATTATTGGATGTATCGGTGTGCGGGCGAGCTTAATACACGCTTAAATATTATTGATATTTTCATATAATATACATACATTTATGTATATAATAATATAATTTTTTTCTCAATTTCCTTGGGGGTGCTGCAGTACCGCAGTGCGTATGGACGAGCCGCCACTGATTATAAGTAACTTTTTAGGGAATTCTTGAGATTCAAATATTCCAACAAAATGAGTTTCTCGAATTTCGAGATTTAAATATTTACATATTCCGAATAAATGATATTCTGGAATCTTGAGAATCAAATAAAGTCGAGAAATTAGAAGCTCTAGTCTCAATTCGTCAATATATTATATGTATATATGTATAATATGTATGACAGTTTGGCTTGCCTATATATTTCATAAAATTCTCGGATTTTTTCGGAATTTTTTTATAATTAAAGTACAGATAATCACAAATTACAAATATTAGTTGCGAGCGTGTCGCGATTTGAATGGGAGTTTCAGGAAAAAGTGGCAACTTTGAATTCTTATTCGCTGTGAAGAAACCAAAATTAATTTCTAGCCTTAGCCTTAAATACGAAGGAGCGCGCACCGGTGGGCTTATGATAAACAATCTAATTTCACTGCAATAGTTGACTATTGGGCGATCATTTTAAATTTATTAATCGCCGAATTTGTTTGCGTCTGATTTTGAGCCTACTCTGGTTCATATGACTTTGTTTAACTATCAATACAAGTAATATTTTCCGGCTCTTGTAATATTTTCCGAAAGCAACTCTCACTGTTTTTTTTTCTTGCATTTTTTAGAACTTTGGAGTGGATGAGCGCTGCAACCGAGTCCTGCAAATGAGCCTCGACCTTGCACTCAGTTGAATAAAGTAAGTTCTACATTCAGCATAAAATTAAAATGAACTTTAAGGGGTTATTCTAGTCTAGAGGCATGAATTGTAGGTATTTTATTTATAAATGTTTGAAGAGTACATAAAAAAAAATTCAAAATTCAAAAAGTTACAGGCTGATGAAGTGGCGCGTCAAAAGGGCGCGTCAAAAGGGCGCGTCAAAAAAATGGCGCGCCCTGGTTTACACGATTCCAACCCTCATAGTTATCTGATATAAAAAAAAATTAATTCTTAATCCAAACAAATGCTACAATCGAAATAATTTTTTTTCGCAAAATAATGGCTGTTTGAAATGAAAAGACCATTTTTTACCAGTTTTTTTGACTTTTCTGAATTTTTTAAAAATAGTAAAAATTTAAATTTAGTTATGGTTCTAGTTCGTGCGATAGAGTAATGTATAGAGAAGGCTCACACCAAATTTCAAGTAAAACTTGAGATACCATGTCAACCGTCTCGAAAAAAGAACTTTCGAGAAAAACGCGTTTAAAGTTTCGGGTAAGGTTACGCGCCGGTTAGATGCCACGTCACTGAAGCAGCGATATCTCCGAAAATAATTTGGATTTTAAAAATCCGCTTAAACATGTTCTTAAAGGTTTAAGCTCTGAAAATATGAAAGAAAAAAAAATCGATTTTTTCAAATTTCTAAACTAGAATACCCCCTTAAAAAACTAAGACTGACTATAAATATATGTATTACATGTATACTTGTTTTTTTTTTATATACAGTATCCGAGTCAATCAATAACAGTAAATATTTTTTTAAATATGGAAAGCAGCTTGTCGTGTTTAGAAGAATTAAGACTCTTCGCATCTTCAAAAAAGCAGATCAAATGTTGCATAATACAAAACGAGCGCATTTAAAAGGTAGTCAAGATTTCTCGTCATTTCTTTAATCGTGATTTTTCGAATGCCTCATTGTTATCGGATGATTTCTACATGTGTGCGAGTCGATTCAATTTTGTCAACCAGAAATTTAGCTAAAATGTCTCATAACACTACATATGTGTGTACCGGTTCGGTGATTACTGGTCACAAAGTCACTAAAATCTCTAAAACGGAACATCTGGCAGCCGAAAAGTCCATCATACTAACGATAACTATCATACTAACGAGAACTTGAGTGCCAAATATTGTGTATTCGCGATTTTAATGGCAAAAATTGTCTTTGTGACCACCGCAATGTGACTAATAATCCAATTACCATGTGTTGATCGTACATGAATGGACAGTTTCTGTTGCAGAAACTTCAACGAATGATTTCTTTCCATTACTCATTATTACAATGAATGAATATATGTACATATGTGTGTATGCTGTAACATTGTAAAAAAGCGTAGTTTTAACTAATATTCGATGACAGTCAAGAAGTATCATGTGTTAAAACATGTGTGTATATACTTATGTAGTTTCAAATTATGAAAGTCACCAAGTTGTCTTAGATGTGTACATACATATTTTCGATGTCAGTATGTATCTATGTAAATCTACCAAATATTAAGGATAGAAAAAAATGCCTTTGTGCATCCATATATTCTATACCCATACATATATAATCAATAACGAGTTCTTCATCAGTAAATCATGCTATGTAAAGTTAAATGACAATAGTTTAGTGTATACATAAATAGTAAGGTCACAGAAAACCTGAATGTATGTAAGAATTGCATAATATATTTTACTTTCATCTATGTAAATATGTACATATGTATCTACATACTTATTATGTATAATAAAGAAAAAAGTTTCAATCACAAATTCGATCTTGGTGCTCTCAAACTCTTCTTTGTCTTTGGAGCTGCAGCTTCGGATACAGAATACAATCTCGATTTACATAGAATCACTTCGTTCTTCGAAAAGATTGCGTTAATTTTTAAACATTGGTGGTTAATTGTGAGTAAACTTTCAAATTCTTAAAGACACTGTCTGTCATTGTATGAAATTAATCAAAATATGTATAATCAAATGTCCGGTTTACACTCAATTCTCAATCGGTTAATGTATATAGTATTTTTTCTTAATCGTATAAAACAATACTGCGAGTAATATCGGCATCCGGCGTTATCATGACTTATCGTTATCACCATCGAATGCACATACTAAGGTGATGTCACGATATCATAATTGCTCTCGATATTGGAGGTGTCTAGACTTAAAGTTGACGTAGTCATATTCTGCTCTCGAAACATTCTAGTCGTTCTCACTGTATTATAATGTGATGTGCGATTTACTATTTATTTAATGCATCTTTCGTTTTGATGCTAGTAATAATATTAATATTGTGTTCCATCCAAAAATTGTTCCTTATCATTATTTTCATTTTCACAAATATATTCAACTAATTTTTTTACTGATGTAGTTAAAAATGTCTTATTGTCATTTGATTGTACACCATTTATGTAATTAAATTTCGACTTTTTGATGATAGAAAAGTCCAAATCGATACATAGATAGACAAGTCCAATCAAGTAAACGAAGCGTTGTAGTTGAATTATACGTATGCAACTACAAAAATAATCTGACGAAAACAAACGTCATCGTCGAACGTTCAAATCGGACAATTATCGACATAACAATGAATCTCTTCTGCTAAAAGTAGATTCTGTAGCCCTATTGTTGTGATATTTACTACAAGGGCAATCAGCCAATCCTTAAAGGTCACTTTCTTTTTCTCTTTTGATACGATTGGATATGCAATGTCCTTAAAAATGGAGCAAAGTGTAACGGGTTTACGTGCACTCGTGTCTCTGTCTCCTCGCTTGTTGAAATATGCGTACAAGCTTGATCAAATCGTGATCTGTGAAATTCCATAGATTCCAAATATTTCAAAGTGATCCATTATTGAAACAAGCCAGAGAAACGTTAGCTGTTTACATTTCTTCGAGTTTTTCATTACAAGATGAATCAAAATGGAATAAATCGTCCACAAAACGGACAATTTTCAATCTTTAAACTTGAAACGTACTCTCGTTCTCAGTTTAATGGATACGTGTCATCCTCATTCGTGTAAAACAATACTGCGAGTCGTTTCGACATCACCTGTTTTCATGACTTATAAACATCCGATGCAGGTGATATCACGACATACCAATTACTCTGGATACTGGAGTTTTCCAGAGTTTTGAAGTCGACGTTGTCTTGTTCTCCTCTTGAAACTTTCTAGTCGTACTCATTTAATTATAATGTGATATGCGATTTACTATTAATTTAGTGCGTCTTTCGTTTTGATGCTAGTAATAACTGTTTCAACGAAACCGAGTTGTCTTTTCGGTCGCGTTGCTCCCCCGCAACTCCATTGTCCTCTGGGTTGTCGAACGATATCTTAGGATATTTAATGACATGGTATGATCGTCCTCAAATATAATGGGCCAAAAAATTATAAATAAATATATACATACATATGTATGTATGTCTGTAAGTTTCACTAAAGTGGAATATTAGTGCAGCTGGGTGCAAACTCTATAGTAGCAAGTTACCCAATTCATTGTGTTCATAGTTATCACATGAGTATTATTTACGTTTCCAATAGATTCAAGACATATTTGAATCTAGTCGATGGAAGCTTCGATCTATATAGCCTCCATAACGAAGGAGCTGTCTGGGCTTCAAGCTTACTTGGGACAGTATTTGTACACCATTTTTGTAATTAAATTTCGACTTTTCGAAGATAGATAAGTCCAAATCGATACATAGATAGACAAGTCCAATCAAGTAAACGAAGCGTTGTAGTTGAATTATACGTATGCAACTACAAAAATAATCTGACGAAAACAAACGTCATCGTCGAACGTTCAAATCGGACAATTATCGACATAACAATGAATCTCTTCTGCTAAAAGTAGATTCTGTAGCCCTATTGTTGTGATATTTACTACAAGGGCAATCAGCCAATCCTTAAAGGTCACTTTCTATTTCTCTTTTGATACGATTGGATATGCAATGTCCTTAAAAATGGAGCAAAGTGTAACGGGTTTACGTGCACTCGTGTCTCTGTCTCCTCGCTTGTTGAAATATGCGTACAAGCTTGATCAAATCGTGATCTGTGAAATTCCATAGATTCCAAATATTTCAAAGTGATCCATTATTGAAACAAGCCAGAGAAACGTTAGCTGTTTATATTTCTTCGAGTTTTTCATTACAAGATGAATCAAAATTGAATAAATCGTCCACAAAACGGACAATTTTCAATCTTTAAACTTGAAACGTACTCTCGTTCTCAGTTTAATGGATACGTGTCGTCCTCATTCGTGTAAAACAATACTGCGAGTCGTTTCGACATCACCTGTTTTCATGACTTATAAACATCCGATGCAGGTGATATCACGACATACCAATTACTCTGGATACTGGAGTTTTCCAGAGTTTTGAAGTCGACGTTGTCTTGTTCTCCTCTTGAAACTTTCTAGTCGTACTCATTTAATTATAATGTGATATGCGATTTACTATTAATTTAGTGCGTCTTTCGTTTTGATGCTAGTAATAACTGTTTCAACGAAACCGAGTTGTCTTTTCGGTCGCGTTGCTCCCCCGCAACTCCATTGTCCTCTGGGTTGTCGAACGATATCTTAGGATATTTAATGACATGGTATGATCGTCCTCAAATATAATGGGCCAAAAAATTATAAATAAATATATACATACATATGTATGTATGTCTGTAAGTTTCACTAAAGTGGAATATTAGTGCAGCTGGGTGCAAACTCTATAGTAGCAAGTTACCCAATTCATTGTGTTCATAGTTATCACATGAGTATTATTTACGTTTCCAATAGATTCAATACATATTTGAATCTAGTCGATGGAAGCTTCGATCTATATAGCCTCCATAACGAAGGAGCTGTCTGGGCTTCAAGCTTACTTGGGACAGTATTTTTACACCATTTTTGTAATTAAATTTCGACTTTTCGAAGATAGATAAGTCCAAATCGATACATAGATAGACAAGTCCAATCAAGTAAACGAAGCGTTGTAGTTGAATTATACGTATGCAACTACAAAAATAATCTGACGAAAACAAACGTCATCGTCGAACGTTCAAATCGGACAATTATCGACATAACAATGAATCTCTTCTGCTAAAAGTAGATTCTGTAGCCCTATTGTTGTGATATTTACTACAAGGGCAATCAGCCAATCCTTAAAGGTCACTTTCTTTTTCTCTTTTGATACGATTGGATATGCAATGTCCTTAAAAATGGAGCAAAGTGTAACGGGTTTACGTGCACTCGTGTCTCTGTCTCCTCGCTTGTTGAAATATGCGTACACGCTTGATCAAATCGTGATCTGTGAAATTCCATAGATTCCAAATATTTCAAAGTGATCCATTATTGAAACAAGCCAGAGAAACGTTAGCTGTTTATATTTCTTCGAGATTTTCATTACAAGATGAATCAAAATTGAATAAATCGTCCAAAAAACGGACAATTTTCAATCTTTAAACTTGAAACGTACTCTCGTTCTCAGTTTAATGGATACGTGTCGTCCTCATTCGTGTAAAACAATACTGCGAGTCGTTTCGACATCATCTGTTTTCATGACTTATAAACATCCGATGCAGGTGATATCACGACATACTAATTGCTCTGGATACTGGAGTTTTCCAGAGTTATGAAGTCGACATTGTCTTGTTCTCCTCTAGAAACTTTATAGTCGTTCTCATTTAATTATAATGTGATATGCAATTTACTATTAATTTAGTGCGTCTTTCGTTTTGATGCTAGTAATAAAATTAATAATATGGGGTGTACATGTATGTATATGATTTAATAAAATACATTACATGAAAGCACTAAGATCGGCATCTCAGGCCGATTACATTTATGTGCTTTTATTCCAGCTTGCAATTTTTTATTCAAGCTTACTTGAGACAGTATTTGTACACCATTTTTGTAATTAAATTTCGACTTTTCGAAGATAGATAAGTCCAATGCGATACATAAATAGACAAGTCCAATCAAGTTAACGAAGCGTTGTAGTTGAATTATACGTATGCAACTACAAAAATAATCTGACGAAAACAAACGTCATCGTCGAACGTTCAAATCGGACAATTATCGACATAACAATGAATCTCTTCTGCTAAAAGTAGATTCTGTAGCCCTATTGTTGTGATATTTACTACAAGGGCAATCAGCCAATCCTTAAAGGTCACTTTCTTTTTCTCTTTTGATACGATTGGATATGCAATGTCCTTAAAAATGGAGCAAAGTGTAACGGGTTTACGTGCACTCGTGTCTCTGTCTCCTCGCTTGTTGAAATATGCGTACAAGCTTGATCAAATCGTGATCTGTGAAATTCCATAGATTCCAAATATTTCAAAGTGATCCATTATTGAAACAAGCCAGAGAAACGTTAGCTGTTTACATTTCTTCGAGTTTTTCATTACAAGATGAATCAAAATGGAATAAATCGTCTACAAAACGGACAATTTTCAATCTTTAAACTTGAAACGTACTCTCGTTCTCAGTTTAATGGATACGTGTCGTCCTCATTCGTGTAAAACAATACTGCGAGTCGTTTCGACATCACCTGTTTTCATGACTTATAAACATCCGATGCAGGTGATATCACGACATACCAATTACTCTGGATACTGGAGTTTTCCAGAGTTTTGAAGTCGACGTTGTCTTGTTCTCCTCTTGAAACTTTCTAGTCGTACTCATTTAATTATAATGTGATATGCGATTTACTATTAATTTAGTGCGTCTTTCGTTTTGTTGCTAGTAATAACTGTTTCAACGAAACCGAGTTGTCTTTTCGGTCGCGTTGCTCCCCCGCAACTCCATTGTCCTCTGGGTTGTCGAACGATATCTTAGGATATTTAATGACATGGTATGATCGTCCTCAAATATAATGGGCCAAAAAATTATAAATAAATATATACATACATATGTATGTATGTCTGTAAGTTTCACTAAAGTGGAATATTAGTGCAGCTGGGTGCAAACTCTATAGTAGCAAGTTACCCAATTCATTGTGTTCATAGTTATCACATGAGTATTATTAACGTTTCCAATAGATTCAATACATATTTGAATCTAGTCGATGGAAGCTTCGATCTATATAGCCTCCATAACGAAGGAGCTGTCTGGGCTTCAAGCTTACTTGGGACAGTATTTTTACACCATTTTTGTAATTAAATTTCGACTTTTCGAAGATAGATAAGTCCAAATCGATACATAGATAGACAAGTCCAATCAAGTAAACGAAGCGTTGTAGTTGAATTATACGTATGCAACTACAAAAATAATCTGACGAAAACAAACGTCATCGTCGAACGTTCAAATCGGACAATTATCGACATAACAATGAATCTCTTCTGCTAAAAGTAGATTCTGTAGCCCTATTGTTGTGATATTTACTACAAGGGCAATCAGCCAATCCTTAAAGGTCACTTTCTATTTCTCTTTTGATACGATTGGATATGCAATGTCCTTAAAAATGGAGCAAAGTGTAACGGGTTTACGTGCACTCGTGTCTCTGTCTCCTCGCTTGTTGAAATATGCGTACAAGCTTGATCAAATCGTGATCTGTGAAATTCCATAGATTCCAAATATTTCAAAGTGATCCATTATTGAAACAAGCCAGAGAAACGTTAGCTGTTTATATTTCTTCGAGTTTTTCATTACAAGATGAATCAAAATTGAATAAATCGTCCACAAAACGGACAATTTTCAATCTTTAAACTTGAAACGTACTCTCGTTCTCAGTTTAATGGATACGTGTCGTCCTCATTCGTGTAAAACAATACTGCGAGTCGTTTCGACATCACCTGTTTTCATGACTTATAAACATCCGATGCAGGTGATATCACGACATACCAATTACTCTGGATACTGGAGTTTTCCAGAGTTTTGAAGTCGACGTTGTCTTGTTCTCCTCTTGAAACTTTCTAGTCGTACTCATTTAATTATAATGTGATATGCGATTTACTATTAATTTAGTGCGTCTTTCGTTTTGATGCTAGTAATAACTGTTTCAACGAAACCGAGTTGTCTTTTCGGTCGCGTTGCTCCCCCGCAACTCCATTGTCCTCTGGGTTGTCGAACGATATCTTAGGATATTTAATGACATGGTATGATCGTCCTCAAATATAATGGGCCAAAAAATTATAAATAAATATATACATACATATGTATGTATGTCTGTAAGTTTCACTAAAGTGGAATATTAGTGCAGCTGGGTGCAAACTCTATAGTAGCAAGTTACCCAATTCATTGTGTTCATAGTTATCACATGAGTATTATTAACGTTTCCAATAGATTCAATACATATTTGAATCTAGTCGATGGAAGCTTCGATCTATATAGCCTCCATAACGAAGGAGCTGTCTGGGCTTCAAGCTTACTTGGGACAGTATTTTTACACCATTTTTGTAATTAAATTTCGACTTTTCGAAGATAGATAAGTCCAAATCGATACATAGATAGACAAGTCCAATCAAGTAAACGAAGCGTTGTAGTTGAATTATACGTATGCAACTACAAAAATAATCTGACGAAAACAAACGTCATCGTCGAACGTTCAAATCGGACAATTATCGACATAACAATGAATCTCTTCTGCTAAAAGTAGATTCTGTAGCCCTATTGTTGTGATATTTACTACAAGGGCAATCAGCCAATCCTTAAAGGTCACTTTCTATTTCTCTTTTGATACGATTGGATATGCAATGTCCTTAAAAATGGAGCAAAGTGTAACGGGTTTACGTGCACTCGTGTCTCTGTCTCCTCGCTTGTTGAAATATGCGTACAAGCTTGATCAAATCGTGATCTGTGAAATTCCATAGATTCCAAATATTTCAAAGTGATCCATTATTGAAACAAGCCAGAGAAACGTTAGCTGTTTATATTTCTTCGAGTTTTTCATTACAAGATGAATCAAAATTGAATAAATCGTCCACAAAACGGACAATTTTCAATCTTTAAACTTGAAACGTACTCTCGTTCTCAGTTTAATGGATACGTGTCGTCCTCATTCGTGTAAAACAATACTGCGAGTCGTTTCGACATCACCTGTTTTCATGACTTATAAACATCCGATGCAGGTGATATCACGACATACCAATTACTCTGGATACTGGAGTTTTCCAGAGTTTTGAAGTCGACGTTGTCTTGTTCTCCTCTTGAAACTTTCTAGTCGTACTCATTTAATTATAATGTGATATGCGATTTACTATTAATTTAGTGCGTCTTTCGTTTTGATGCTAGTAATAACTGTTTCAACGAAACCGAGTTGTCTTTTCGGTCGCGTTGCTCCCCCGCAACTCCATTGTCCTCTGGGTTGTCGAACGATATCTTAGGATATTTAATGACATGGTATGATCGTCCTCAAATATAATGGGCCAAAAAATTATAAATAAATATATACATACATATGTATGTATGTCTGTAAGTTTCACTAAAGTGGAATATTAGTGCAGCTGGGTGCAAACTCTATAGTAGCAAGTTACCCAATTCATTGTGTTCATAGTTATCACATGAGTATTATTAACGTTTCCAATAGATTCAATACATATTTGAATCTAGTCGATGGAAGCTTCGATCTATATAGCCTCCATAACGAAGGAGCTGTCTGGGCTTCAAGCTTACTTGGGACAGTATTTTTACACCATTTTTGTAATTAAATTTCGACTTTTCGAAGATAGATAAGTCCAAATCGATACAAAGATAGACAAGTCCAATCAAGTAAACGAAGCGTTGTAGTTGAATTATACGTATGCAACTACAAAAATAATCTGACGAAAACAAACGTCATCGTCGAACGTTCAAATCGGACAATTATCGACATAACAATGAATCTCTTCTGCTAAAAGTAGATTCTGTAGCCCTATTGTTGTGATATTTACTACAAGGGCAATCAGCCAATCCTTAAAGGTCACTTTCTTTTTCTCTTTTGATACGATTGGATATGCAATGTCCTTAAAAATGGAGCAAAGTGTAACGGGTTTACGTGCACTCGTGTCTCTGTCTCCTCGCTTGTTGAAATATGCGTACACGCTTGATCAAATCGTGATCTGTGAAATTCCATAGATTCCAAATATTTCAAAGTGATCCATTATTGAAACAAGCCAGAGAAACGTTAGCTGTTTATATTTCTTCGAGATTTTCATTACAAGATGAATCAAAATTGAATAAATCGTCCAAAAAACGGACAATTTTCAATCTTTAAACTTGAAACGTACTCTCGTTCTCAGTTTAATGGATACGTGTCGTCCTCATTCGTGTAAAACAATACTGCGAGTCGTTTCGACATCATCTGTTTTCATGACTTATAAACATCCGATGCAGGTGATATCACGACATACTAATTGCTCTGGATACTGGAGTTTTCCAGAGTTATGAAGTCGACATTGTCTTGTTCTCCTCTAGAAACTTTATAGTCGTTCTCATTTAATTATAATGTGATATGCAATTTACTATTAATTTAGTGCGTCTTTCGTTTTGATGCTAGTAATAAAATTAATAATATGGGGTGTACATGTATGTATATGATTTAATAAAATACATTACATGAAAGCACTAAGATCGGCATCTCAGGCCGATTACATTTATGTGCTTTTATTCCAGCTTGCAATTTTTTATTCAAGCTTACTTGGGACAGTATTTGTACACCATTTTTGTAATTAAATTTCGACTTTTCGAAGATAGATAAGTCCAATGCGATACATAAATAGACAAGTCCAATCAAGTTAACGAAGCGTTGTAGTTGAATTATACGTATGCAACTACAAAAATAATCTGACGAAAACAAACGTCATCGTCGAACGTTCATATCGGACAATTATCGACATAACAATGAATCTCTTCTGCTAAAAGTAGATTCTGTAGCCCTATTGTTGTGATATTTACTACAAGGGCAATCAGCCAATCTTTAAAGGTCACTTTCTTTTTCTCTTTTGATACGATTGGATATGCAATGTCCTTAAAAATGGAGCAAAGTGTAACTGGTTTACGTGCACTCGTGTCTCTGTCTCCTCGCTTGTTGAAATATGCGTACAAGCTTGATCAAATCGTGATCTGTGAAATTCCATAGATTCCAAATATTTCAAAGTGATCCATTATTGAAACAAGCCAGAGAAACGTTAGCTGTTTACATTTCTTCGAGTTTTTCATTACAAGATGAATCAAAATGGAATAAATCGTCCACAAAACGGACAATTTTCAATCTATAAACTTAGAACGTACTCTCGTTCTCAGTTTAATGGATACGTGTCATCCTCATTCGTGTAAAACAATACTGCGAGTCGTTTCGACATCACCTGTTTTCATGACTTATAAACATCCGATGCAGGTGATATCACGACATACCAATTGCTCTGGATACTGGAGTTTTCCAGAGTTATGAAGTCGACGTTGTCTTGTTCTCCTCTTGAAACTTTCTATTCGTACTCATTTAATTATAATGTGATATGCAATTTACTATTAATTTAGTGCGTCTTTCGTTTTGATGCTAGTAATAAAATTAATAATATGGGGTGTACATGTATGTATATGATTTAATAAAATACATTATATGAAAGCACTAAGATCGGCACCTCAGGCCGATTACATTTATGTGCTTTTATTCCAGCTTGCAATTTTTTATTCAAGCTTACTTGGGACAGTATTTGTACACCATTTTTGTAATTAAATTTCGACTATTCGGAGATAGATAAGTCCAATGCGATACATAAATAGACAAGTCCAATCAAGTTAACGAAGCGTTGTAGTTGAATTATACGTATGCAACTACAAAAATAATCTGACGAAAACAAACGTCATCGTCGAACGTTCAAATCGGACAATTATCGACATAACAATGAATCTCTTCTGCTAAAAGTAGATTCTGTAGCCCTTTTGTTGTGATATTTACTACAAGGGCAATCAGCCAATCCTTAAAGGTCACTTTCTTTTTCTCTTTTGATACGATTGGATATGCAATGTCCTTAAAAATGGAGCAAAGTGTAACGGGTTTACGTGCACTCGTGTCTCTGTCTCCTCGCTTGTTGAAATATGCGTACACGCTTGATCAAATCGTGATCTGTGAAATTCCATAGATTCCAAATATTTCAAAGTGATCCATTATTGAAACAAGCCAGAGAAACGTTAGCTGTTTACATTTCTTCGAGTTTTTCATTACAAGATGAATAAAAATGGAATAAATCGTCCACAAAACGGACAATTTTCAATCTTTAAACTTGAAACGTACTCTCGTTCTCAGTTTAATGGATACGTGTCGTCCTCATTCGTGTAAAACAATACTGCGAGTCGTTTCGACATCATCTGTTTTCATGACTTATAAACATCCGATGCAGGTGATATCACGACATAAAAATTGCTCTGGATACTGGAGTTTTCCAGAGTTATGAAGTCGACGTTGTCTTGTTCTCCTCTTGAAACTTTCTAGTCGTACTCATTTAATTATAATGTGATATGCGATTTACTATTAATTTAGTGCGTCTTTCGTTTTGATGCTAGTAATAACTGTTTCAACGAAACCGAGTTGTCTTTTCGGTCGCGTTGCTCCCCCGCAACTCCATTGACCTCTGGGTTGTCGAACGATATTTTAGGATATTTAATGACATGGTATGATCGTCCTCAAATATAATGGGCCAAAAAATTATAAATTAATATATATGATACATATGTATGTATGTCTGTAAGTTTCACTAAAGTGGAATATTAGTGCAGCTGGGTGCAAACTCTATAGTAGCAAGTTACCCAATTCATTGTGTTCATAGTTATCACATGAGTATTATTTACGTTTCCAATAGATTCAATACATATTTGAATCTAGTCGATGGAAGCTTCGATCTATATAGCCTCCATAACGAAGGAGCTGTCTGGGCTTCAAGCTTACTTGGGACAGTATTTGTACACCATTTTTGTAATTAAATTTCGACTTTTCGAAGATAGATAAGTCCAAATCGATACATAGATAGACAAGTCCAATCAAGTAAACGAAGCGTTGTAGTTGAATTATACGTATGCAACTACAAAAATATTCTGACGAAAACAAACGTCATCGTCGAACGTTCAAATCGGACAATTATCGACATAACAATGAATCTCTTCTGCTAAAAGTAGATTCTGTAGCCCTATTGTTGTGATATTTACTACAAGGGCAATCAGCCAATCCTTAAAGGTCACTTTCTTTTTCTCTTTTGATACGATTGGATATGCAATGTCCTTAAAAATGGAGCAAAGTGTAACGGGTTTACGTGCACTCGTGTCTCTGTCTCCTCGCTTGTTGAAATATGCGTACAAGCTTGATCAAATCGTGATTTGTGAAATTCCATAGTTTCCAAATATTTCAAAGTGATCCATTATTGAAACAAGCCAGAGAAACGTTAGCTGTTTACATTTCTTCGAGTTTTTCATTACAAGATTAATCAAAATGGAATAAATCGTCCACAAAACGGACAATTTTCAATCTTTAAACTTGAAACGTACTCTCGTTCTCAGTTTAATGGATACGTGTCATCCTCATTCGTGTAAAACAATACTGCGAGTTGTTTCGACATCACCTGTTTTCATGACTTATAAACATCCGATGCAGGTGATATCACGACATACCAATTGCTCTGGATACTGGAGTTTTCCAGAGTTATGAAGTCGACGTTGTCTTGTTCTCCTCTTGAAACTTTCTAGTCGTACTCATTTAATTATAATGTGATATGCGATTTACTATTAATTTAGTGCGTCTTTCGTTTTGATGCTAGTAATAACTGTTTCAACGAAACCGAGTTGTATTTTCGGTCGCGTTGCTCCCCCGCAACTCCATTGTCCTCTGGGTTGTCGAACGATATCTTAGGATATTTAATGACATGGTATGATCGTCCTCAAATATAATGGGCCAAAAAATTATAAATAAATATATACATACATATGTATGTATGTCTGTAAGTTTCACTAAAGTGGAATATTAGTGCAGCTGGGTGCAAACTCTATAGTAGCAAGTTACCCAATTCATTGTGTTTATAGTTATCACATGAGTATTATTTACGTTTCCAATAGATTCAATACATATTTGAATCTAGTCGATGGAAGCTTCGATCTATATAGCCACCATAACGAAGGAGCTGTCTGGGCTTCAAGCTTACTTGGGACAGTATTTGTACACCATTTTTGTAATTAAATTTCGACTTTTCGAAGATAGATAAGTCCAAATCGATACATAGATAGACAAGTCCAATTAAGTAAACGAAGCGTTGTAGTTGAATTATACGTATGCAACTACAAAAATAATCTGACGAAAACAAACGTCATCGTCGAACGTTCAAATCGGACAATTATCGACATAACAATGAATCTCTTCTGCTAAAAGTAGATTCTGTAGCCCTATTGTTGTGATATTTTCTACAAGGGCAATCAGCCAATCCTTAAAAGTCACTTTCTTTTTCTCTTTTGATACGATTGGATATGCAATGTCCTTAAAAATGGAGCAAAGTGTAACGGGTTTACGTGCACTCGTGTCTCTGTCTCCTCGCTTGTTGAAATATGCGTACAAGCTTGATCAAATCGTGATCTGTGAAATTCCATAGATTCCAAATATTTCAAAGTGATCCATTATTGAAACAAGCCAGAGAAACGTTAGCTGTTTACATTTCTTCGAGTTTTTCATTACAAGATGAATCAAAATGGAATAAATCGTCCACAAAACGGACAATTTTCAATCTTTAAACTTGAAACGTACTCTCGTTCTCAGTTTAATGGATACGTGTCATCCTCATTCGTGTAAAACAATACTGCGAGTCGTTTCGACATCACCTGTTTTCATGACTTATGAACATCCGATGCAGGTGATATCACGACATACCAATTGCTCTGGATACTGGAGTTTTCCAGAGTTATGAAGTCGACGTTGTCTTGTTCTCCTCTTGAAACTTTCTAGTCGTACTCATTTAATTATAATGTGATATGCGATTTACTATTAATTTAGTGCGTCTTTCGTTTTGATGCTAGTAATAACTGTTTCAACGAAACCGAGTTGTCTTTTCGGTCGCGTTGCTCCCCCGCAACTCCATTGTCCTCTGGGTTGTCAAACGATATCTTAGGATATTTAATGACATGGTATGATCGTCCTCAAATATAATGGGCCAAAAAATTATAAATAAATATATACATACATATGTATGTATGTCTGTAAGTTTCACTAAAGTGGAATATTAGTGCAGCTGGGTGCAAACTCTATAGTAGCAAGTTACCCAATTCATTGTGTTCATAGTTATCACATGAGTATTATTTACGTTTCCAATAGATTCAATACATATTTGAATCTAGTCGATGGAAGCTTCGATCTATATAGCCACCATAACGAAGGAGCTGTCTGGGCTTCAAGCTTACTTGGGACAGTATTTGTACACCATTTTTGTATTTAAATTTCGACTTTTCGAAGATAGATAAGTCCAAATCGATACATAGATAGACAAGTCCAATCAAGTAAACGAAGCGTTGTAGTTGAATTATACGTATGCAACTACAAAAATAATCTGACGAAAACAAACGTCATCGTCGAACGTTCAAATCGGACAATTATCGACATAACAATGAATCTCTTCTGCTAAAAGTAGATTCTGTAGCCCTATTGTTGTGATATTTACTACAAGGGCAATCAGCCAATCCTTAAAGGTCACTTTCTTTTTCTCTTTTGATACGATTGGATATGCAATGTCCTTAAAAATGGAGCAAAGTGTAACGGGTTTACGTGCACTCGTGTCTCTGTCTCTTCGCTTGTTGAAATATGCGTACAAGCTTGATCAAATCGTGATCTGTGAAATTCCATAGATTCCAAATATTTCAAAGTGATCCATTATTGAAACAAGCCAGAGAAACGTTAGCTGTTTATATTTCTTCGAGTTTTTCATTACAAGATGAATCAAAATTGAATAAATCGTCCACAAAACGGACAATTTTCAATCTTTAAACTTGAAACGTACTCTCGTTCTCAGTTTAATGAAACGTTTCGTCCTCATTCGTGTAAAACAATACTGCGAGTTCTTTCGACATCATATGTTTTCATGACTTATAAACATCCGATGCAGGTGATATCACGACATACCAATTGCTCTGGATACTGGAGTTGTCCAGAGTTATGAAGTCGACGTTGTCTTGTCCTCCTCTTGAAAATTGACAAAGTGTATCGAGTATATGTGCACACGTTTCCCTGTCTTGTTTTCAGTTGAATAGTAGATATATCGCCATATTTGCGAATGTTGCCGTTTCGGTTACATCAAATGTGATCAATTAATGCATTTCTCGATTGCAGAATTCTCATTTTCCAACATGTATTGCATGATATACATATACATATGTATAATAAAATTGCATGATATATCACCAATCTGTTATATCAGAAGTTGAGCCTTTTGGTCCTATATAATTGAATTAGTTTATAAAGATGCACTAAAATTTGGTTGTAAAAATTTTGCGCGGTTCACTGTCTATTCGATTTATCAAAAATTTAATAAAAACATGTAACTTTCCATACGTAGGTACATTGATATAATTGTACGCATGAAAACTTCGTACATATATGTCATTTGTTTTAGTATTTTGCTCACATTGATTTTCACCAAAATAATGTCACCAAATTAATTTTATTAATTTAATCTTTGTGCTTCTTTAGATAAATAAATTTATTTTAATCAGTGAATACCAATGTACTGCTATACATTTTGTTAATATTTTTCCTATATGTTCAATACAAATGTGAAATGCTGATGATAAATTGTATAGTCTGGAGTATGTTTGTAAGTTAACCATAGTGTTGGTAACCAATAGAGAGGTCATGGGTTCAATTCTCGGCCGGAATTGAGAAATATGACTTACAGACTTATGTACATACAATTTTCCATTTTCATTTAATTTAATATTTTGTATCCGATAAAAATCGATATCCTCTGTTTCCTGCAAATTCGTAGCTATCGAATTTTTTGGTTGTTAAATATGCTTACCTACATACATATATTGTAGAATTTGTTTAGTACAACTTTGCCCTTATATTGTTATGTGTTTAGAATTACTTAGTACTTACATATGTATGTATAAGGTTTGGCCATAGGTGTCGCTTTGTGGCAAATTATCATGGCACATATGGTAAACATGTAGAAATAAAATAGATAATAAGATTTTAATATATTTAATGTATCTATGGATGTATGCGTATGCATTTTCACTGTGAGATTTTGGATATGTGGGTAATAAATTAATTACATAAAAATATAATGGATTTTATTTTACCTTATAAGCTTGGTGTCGCAATGTGTGGCCGTTTGCACAACTCCGTGCTCTAATCTGTGCACAAATCCGTGCTCTAATCCGTGCACAAATCCGTGCTCTAATCCGTGCACAAATCCGTGCTCTACTAATACGAATTTTTTGCTCGTAAATTTACAGATTTAAAATTCAGCACACATCCAATTAACCATTTTAAACGAAAACAAAAAATAATTTGGCCAGAACACTATCCTAATAAACATGTTTCAATAGAAAATAATCAATATAATATAGTATTAACAGTGGGAAAAAATCTCAAGTGAAAATACGTAATTTTGACTTTTGATTTAAAATGGACGACTACTTTGAGAGATTTGAAAACTGAAAAGGAAATTAACAGATTTTGAGCAATCGACCGAACAACACCAAGATAAAGAAAAATCGCGCGATTTAAAAAACACATACATATATGTATGTATGTATCTCCGAATCTCGAGCCAATCAACACTTTTTATTACCAGATTCGTATTTACTGGGCATAGATCTATAAGAAAAGTTATATCTCGTCTCTGAACCAAAAAAAAAGTCGTCATTTGTCGAACAGTGTAATCAGTGGGAAGAAATATATCATAAAATTAAATAGAAAAAATAAAAATTTATAAGTTTTAATGATGATAAAAAAGAGGTCAAAATTTGTTTATTGGTGTCGTAAAAATTATCAAAATAATGTTTAACGTAAAAAATTAAGGCAATTTGTGGTAGCAAATATTTTACAGATTCTTATAGATAAATAATTAATTAAAATCGAGTAGAAACTCAGGGGTGGATATTCCAATCAAAAAAGCAATTATATTTTTGGTAAAATTTTGATTAAATATATTAGAAGCTACTTTTTTGAGTACTACTTGATCATAAATTTATCAATAAAGCTTTTAATTATATCCCAAGTGACCTCCAACCTGAAAGTCCAAATCTATCTTTTTAGTACATACATATGTATATTTATTACAAATACAAATCTATATAGTTACACGAGTCACAAGTTTGATCAAGTGTGACGGATTTTGACACGAATAAATAAAATTTTATTAATAGTTCATCAAAGTATATAGATACAATACTCGTCAATATATAACGATGATATTTTAATAGTTTTTCGGAAAATATTAAAGTCGTGAATGTCCAGGCAGATCTACACACGGCCACACTGTGCGTTGCCTGAATATACATACCTTCATACAAATGATGAAATATTAAATGTATGTAATTGTATCGCCATTTTACAAATATCTTCTTATTATACGAGTCCCTGTTCCCGTTCCTGTTCCTGCGTCTACATAAGAAAAACACAAACACACTTCCAATTTCATCTACCTAGGTAATGTATTTAGACGTACTGCACATTCAAATAGTACATATGTACATACATATATCGATATGCTGGTTGGAGTTTCATTCCCTGCAGTATATAATATACATATATTAAATGAAAGAAAATAGTCCATTTGGGCGAATGTTGAGCATATTAAGAACTACACGAACACAGTAAGTATATCACAAGAAATTTTTAATTATTCATAGGTGTTGAAAGTAAAAAAAAATACTAACCCAGGCGAAGCCGATCACTCTCACTTACATTTCGTGGATGACATCAATTATCATTATTAAGCTCCATGCATCATTCTTCAGCTTCGGATTCCACTAACATACATATGTATGTACATAAATAGTTATAAGTGCATATATATGTATATTGTTTCTGAGATCGAAAGATTTATTATATGTATTTGAATTTCAGATATTCTCGCTACTACAAGTATACAAATATATAACTTCATAGATACTCATAATAAAATAATAGAGAAATAAGTTCCTTATTAATTAAAAACCACAAAACTCAAGAGTAAAGATTGTTTCATGGTGGAAAAAGATATGCATAAAAACCTTTTAAAATTATATTTAAGTTACATAACGATTTTAAGAAATACCCTAATGCAGTGGTCACCAACCTACCGGCCCATGGAAAAAATTGATCCAATTTTCCCCCAATCTTTCGATTGAAAAAATTGATCCAATCCCTCAATTTTCATCCGGCCCAAGGAAAAAATTGGCCTGATTTTTAAAAACTAATTCAAATTCCTTCACAATCAGGTCTGATGAAAGTTTTATATATTTTTGATAAAATAGTTACGTTCAGAAAATTGAATACACGCTTTATAACATACAGAATATGAATAACATTTGTTGACAATTTGATAAATATGAGAGGACCATTTTAGGTCGCAAGTGGTGATGATACTTACATAGATCTAATTGATGTTGGACGCAATTGAGGAACTGAATAACATTATTATTATATTCGGAAAATAATAAAAACAATTTAAACCCGGTTGACCACACCTGATTCCAAATTCGATTCACTCACCAAATATTCAATCGAGTATCGAGTATTCACCGAGTATTCAATCGAATATCGAGTCAAATTGACTCGATATCCGATTTATTATAAATATGGAGCGTTTTATCAACCATTATTACTTTTTTATATTTTGTTTTCGGACTTTTTGTGGCTGGACCTTTAACCGGTTAGACGATTTCGGTCGGACGTTTTATCATCTGGGTTTTTTATCGTCTGGATCACTTATCTGGTGGACATTCTATCGGGAGGATCTTTTTTCGTGGTACCTTTGTGGTTGGATCTTATATCATTGGACCTTATGTTGTGATACGGTATATACATACATATACACGGTTACACGACAACTCGTTCATAGATTTTGTGATACGATATATACACAGGTACCAACCTTTTTATTTTCGAATTTGTACATAATAACAACACATACATATGTACATAAACATGTGTGCATAATTTAGGTATAAAATCCGTGTTTACACTTTATAAAAATATGCATGCATTTGATAAATATGAGAGGACCATTTTAGGTCGCAATTGGTGATGATACTTACATAGGTCTAATTGATGTTGGACGCAATTGAGAAACTGGTTGTTAATTTTGCAGGAACGATTTGGGTTTATTTTTTCCTAAGTGTAGTACAGAGCATTTCTTAACATTTAAAGTTAGAAGTCAAGTTTTTGGCCACGTGTCAATTTTGTCCAAATCGTTTTGAAGAGAATTATTGCCTGTGTTAGCAGGACAATAAAGTTGAATTTAATTAAACCTTAACAATTTTGAGATAGTACATACATACATATGTACATACATAATCATCATCATTAGAGCCACGTATTTTGGGCTCCTATTTCTGTCAATTTTAGCATTTTCATTTTGCATTTTAGCGTTTAAGGGCATTAAAAATGTTCAATTTTAGCATCTATTTTTATGAAGAGTTTAATATTAAATAATAAAAAATTTCAATGAATTTTAATAAAATTTATATATGTATGTACATATGTATATACAATTTAAAGACAACATCGGAGAGCAGCATCCGGCAATTGCAGAGTCATCCAAAGGGCGACCGGGACGAGTGCAGTTCGCCAATTCGCCGCAAGTAGCAAGAATTAGCGGCTGTAGGTGACGACGATCCACGGGAAAGCATCGTCGTCAGAAGAGGAGCGGAGATTGACTACAACTGAGAGATGTCGATTACAAGCCACTATTCCCTTTAACTGTTTGTTGACGGCAGATGTCAACAAACTGGAAAAAAATCTAATTGGAAACTAGTCGAGTCTAATTGGAAACTAGTTAACCACCTGTTATGTCACAGGTGGCATCTCGCAAAGAGTCGGAAAGTAAACGGATTGAAATGGAATTCAATCGGAACCATGCAACGGCAGAGAGGCACATTTATCAGATTGGATAAATGTTGGTTGGTCAGTCGGCGGAGTCAATCAAGTCACTTTTGGGAGGATAGAGGCACCGCTTCAGAGGGAATGGCAACGGAAGCACGTTCTGGGTGGAACGTTGGTCTGCAGAAGGATGCTGGGCCACATGACAGGAAGACGGGGCCACCGCAACAAATTTGGACGTTGGGGAAACGAGCGACTTGGATCAACCACGTGAGGGCATTTGAAACTGAAGAAACGCCAGATCGCGACTTCAACGAGAGAGAGCGGAACAATTGATAAAAATTGAATTGAATTGAAAAAAATCTAGTTGGAAACTAGTGGAAACACGAGTACCTGAAAAAATACATGGACAGTTGCAGCAGTGTTTAGATCATCTCGCAGATGTAACGGGAAAATACATCAGAAAGAAATGGATTTCAGTTGGGTCAATGGAACGGAAAAGAAGCACATTCAACAGAGTGGCAGACTGTTGGGTGCACATTTACCAAGGTCAATGGAACGGAAAAGAAACACAACCAGCAGAGTGGCAAATTTGTCAAATTTGAGTGGCATGTTTGTCAAATTTGTCACAAGTTTTGCAAATTACGCTAGTGGTAAGAACGACCTGTCATGGGTCTGTACTTTTAGTTGTTTTCGGTTTTCCGTACAGTATGGATCTAGGGCTTCCAAACCAGCTTAAACCGAAACCGAAAAGCCGGCTTTATCACCAATTTTCAAAAAACCTAAAACCGGCTTTTTTTGCTCGATCAACCGGTTTTTTAAGGTTTTCTTTAATTAATGTTTTTTTCCTCAAAACTAACAATTATGGATTTCAAATTTCTATGACATCAAAATAAATGTGTACATATATCCAAAATCTCTTATAGGCGTATTTTTATATTTTTAGTATATTTCTTTGAACAAAAAAAATGGTAAAAAGCACTTAGCGCTAGCTTTGAGATATTCACTATTGAAAGACAAATTTATAACCAGAAAAGCCGACGACGAGAACAATTATCCCTGTACTTGTAATTAATTTTATATTTGAGCAATTAAAAAAATATGAAAATTCAATTAGTTGTGAAATTAAAAAGGCTTTAACTTGTAGAATATTAGAACGACGAAACAAAACTTTAGTTACTTTATTAGTTTTATTACAATATTTACACACATCAGTAGTTCCCAAAACTGTAGTTAATTCAACTCAAATATTTGTTTCGAAATCTGCTGCAATTTCTCATGCGAACAATTTAATGAAAATACTTTTTTTTTAATAATAATGATAATGATGATGACGATATAATTTTAGTTGAAACGACAGAATCATGTCGATCTGACAATGATCAGGCAATAGCCTCAATCGATCCTTTGATAACGGAATTAAATAAAAGCATATCATCAATCATGAGTCATGACTGTGCCAGAAGACGTTTCTGAGGAACCGTTCCAATTGCAAAAAGATTTTAAATTATTAGATTATAGCAAACAGCGTACTGAAAAACTCGAAAAATAATATAACGCATTGTTAACTATTAATCCAACGTCAACCGCGTGCGAACGTGTTTTTAGCATTGCCAATAATTTTTGTACGAAAATTCGAAGTTCGATGAAACATGATACACTTGATGCATTAGTTTTTTTAAAATATCATTTTTTAAAAAATAAATAAAATTTAATATCTCTTTTTTGCATAATATAATATATTTACAACTTTTTTTTTCTATGTCAAAATTTAAAACATAAAAAAAATATTTTCTGAAACCGGTGAAAGCCGGTTGGCCGGTTTTTTTTTGTAAAAAAACCGAAAACCGGTTTCTTTTTTCGGGCGGTTTTTTGGAACCCCTAGAATGGATCTAATGAATAATATTATATTCGTGACGAACTTCGATAATCTCCGCCATTCGATTTCAATTGCGTTAATAAAATTCTTTGAAAATAATTACGATTAATCTAAAAAAATAGTTCCAACTTTTCGCTTTTAATAATAAAAATAAAAATAATGGTTCCGATTAAACATTCCAAAACAACAGTAAACAGTTGGATAAGCGGTCATCCGGAATTAATATTAAATGGTGAAAAAATTTATTGTGAAAGGTGTAAATATCATATTGTGATTAAAAAATCTTCAGTAAATAAATATATAAAATATATATATATATATATATATATATATATATATATATATATATATATATATATTGAGTGAATGCGACAGTTGCGCTTCGACCAGATAATACGTATTTTAAATCGACAAAATCGAGGTTTCGTATTCTCCAGTTTTCTCCTCAAAAACAGGACCAATTTAAAAAAAAATTCATCATCGCTATGAGAAGGATATTTTCTATGTTTGTGTTTTCGTATTTTTTTAAAAATCAACCGTTAAATTATCACGCTGGACTCTTTTCGTGGGTGTAAAAACGAGGCGATTTTATAGATATTTGGTGGCTCATAGCTCCTATAAAAAATATCTAATCAAAAAAATAAAAAAAATAGAAACATGCCTATGGTGGATATCCATAGCATATTAAAAAATAATTTCTCTAGTGCCATAATTGTATGGACAAGGCGCTGGTGTCCAGCCCTCTTAACCCATTTGAACCCACGCGGTCAGTTATGAACTAATGGTCCGTACGCACCAAACCAACGATGATTTTGGGCCAACTTTTAAAACCAGTAGCGTACAAAATATCGAAATAAAAATTAAATAAAAAAATTGAAATTAAATATCAAAATTAAGCTAACGAGCGAGATTGAGCTAAAATTAGATCATCGTTGATGTTTTGAATTACAATAATGTTTTGAATTACGACGATGCGCATTACAACCAGAGAAATATTATAATTACGAGCGAAAAAAACCTTGTTATTGTTTCTTTTAAGTCGTCACGATAACTACTGTGTTTCCCCCTTCGGAAATATTTAACCAACAACGATTTTGGGCCAACTTTTAAAACCAGTAGCGTACAAAATATCGAAATAAAAATTAAATAAAAAATTGAAATTAAATATCAAAATTAAGCTTACGAGCGAGATTGAGCTAAAATTAGATCATCGTTGATGTTTTGAATTACAACAATGTTTTGAATTACGACGATATTTTTTTTATTTTTTATTTATTTATTTAACATATAAGCCACAGTGACATTACAGAGATCTCCAATGCGTCGCTGTGGCCGGTCATTCAGTAATAATAACATGATAACAGTAATAATAACTTATAATAATAACAAAAGTAACACAACATCATTAAAATCATAAAATCATAAAAAAAAAGAAAAAACATAGATAAAGTAATAACAATCATTAATATTTATAATAGGCAAAATCAACCACTGGCATTCCTCAACAACCACTCAACCAGATTAGTATATTTTATATTGAAGAGGTCAATTTCACCAGAAATCCTGTTAAGCAGATATATCGCTCTAGATATAGGAGCCGTTGACAACATATTTGTGCGAGCCACAAGAGGAACAAACAAATCACGATTTCTCAAGTCCGTTGAATTTACAAGGTGCATTAAACCTAAATTCCTTTAGAACCTGAGGATTGTGTATTATCCCATTCAACAGCTTAAAAAAGTGTCTTCCCAGTAACATATTCCGACGAGACTCCAATGAGTTGAAACCTAACGCCCCTAATAGGAATGCACTAGGATATAGCCAAGGATAATAACCATACTGTTTCAAATAAAGATATCTGAGAAACCGATTTTGGATTCTCTCAATCTTCAATGAATGAGTTATATGGGTAGGATTCCATATAATAGAAGAAAATTCTAGAATACTACGTACTAAAGATTCATAAAGAGTTTTAAGCACCAACGTACTCTGGAAAGGTTTGCTAACTCTTAGTAAGAATCCCAGCATTTTTGTTGCACGCAAACAAATATTGTCTGTGTCGTTTAAATTGAAAATTATTCGAGAACAAGACCCCCAAATCACAATATTCATCTACAAACTTTAATTCAACACCACTTAGGCGATATGGATAAATCACAGCATTTTTGAATGCTAAAAAATAATTTATTATCGACAGACCAACTTGACAGCGCATCTAAGTCCAATTGGAGAAGGGCTGCGTCACCATGAGACTTAACTGTCTTAAAAAGCTTAAGGTCATCGGCGAATAAAAGATAGTCTGAATACTTAATTATTTTTGAGATGTCATTAATGTAAATTAAAAATAATCATGGACAGAGTCGTCAAGCCAGGTTTCCGTTAGTACCAGGATGTCAGCACATTGAATAGCCGAGTTAGAACCTAATAAATCAAGTTTAGATTTAAGGCCTCGTACATTTTGATAGAAAATGCTTATATTATGCATTACAACCAGAGAAATATTATAATTACAAGCGAAAAAAACCTTGTTATTGTTTCTTATAAGTCGTCACGATACACCAATGTGTTTCGCCGTCGATGAAATATTTAACAAAAAAAATGTCGGTGATTTGTCAAAGGGTTTTTTTTTCTTTCGTCGAAATAAAATTAATAATCACACATTATCCGATAAATTTTACCTCTGAGATGGATTTAATTATTTGATTTATTTCGACGAGAGAAACAATTGAAGACATTATCCGATAAAATTTACCTCTGAAATGATTTAATTAATTGATTTATTTCGACGAGAGAAACAATTGAAGACAAAAAAATTTCCTTTGATAAAACCGACATCGTCTCGGGTTGAAACCATCACTCGGTCACCCATACTAGCACATGATATATGCTCAGTAACTGCGCATTACGGGGAAGTAAAAATAATAATTCTTTGATTTTTTTTTCGATCTTAGTGCGTATCTACGTAAGTCAAAACATCTTCGACAAACAAAAGTCGAGGATTATCTGTATGTGATTGTTGATGATCTAATTTTAGGTCAATCTCGAAAATTTATTTAAATTGGGCATGTTCTGTTTTAACTTTCAATATTTTATTTTAATTTTAATATATTGATTATAATTTTATTTTGATATTTGAATTTAATTTTAATATAATAATAATATTTTTAATTTTGATATTTAATTTCAATTTTTAAATTTAATTTTTATTTCGATATTTTGTACGCTACTGGTTTTATCCTGATGGTTAAATCGTTGGACCAAAATCGTCGTTGGTTTGGTCCGTACGCAGCATTACACGATGTATGCCAGCGCGGTCATTCACGGCATTTTACAATTTTGCGTCGTAAAATAAAAGGATCACTCAGGCCGGCCGTAAAACCTTTCGTTACGCTTGGTTAGATGTTGGTGATAAATTTTAAGAAAGTCACACGAAATTAAATCAGTTCCTTTTGGAGTTTTGAGGGAATAACATCGAGCGCTTTTCGACTTGCAGATATGTCGAAGAGAAAACATACGTAAGTTTTTTATTTTTACATATTTTTTATTTATCTATATGTTTCTAATACAGTAGGACTTATTGTATAATATGCATAAGAGAAATTGCGTTTATATATCTCATATTCCTGAAAAAAAAAATCAAAAGTCGACGGAGTCGCATATGACTCCTTGGGATAATGACACATATTTTTTTCCAGAGAATGCAATTTTACTACTGCAGAGATACGGGAAGAAATTGATAATTGGGACGAGTCTCAACGGATTCCACATACATACATATTACCACCCCTGGAAACTGATATTCGGTTAAAGAAAAAAGTAGGGTGGAAATCAATCAACCATTTAGTATAAATATGTATAATAAATATATGGGTGGGGTTGATCAAATGGATAACCATATTTCTAACTATAACATAAGTATTAGAGGGAAAAAATGGTACATGCCTCTTCTGTTTTGGAACATCGATGTAGCTGTAAATAACGCTTGGATTCTTAGCAAAAGTTTTGGTTGTAAACTTGATAAATTAGGATTTATCAGACAGGTAACAGAGACGTTGTGCAAGTGTTATGGTCAAAAACGAAAATAATTGGTCCCATTCAGACCCGGCAAAGTTAATCAAAATCAAAAGGAAGTTGGAAGAAATTTGATATTGGTCAAACAGAAAAGGAGAAATTGTGGACACTGTAAAAATAAAACGTTTTCCGCTTGTGATAACTGTGAAATTCCATTGCATGACAAATGTTTTGTACCGTATCATAATAATTAATTATTTTGTCTTCATGTATTTTGTTTTTACGACTTTTGAACCCAAAATCTCGTTTATGACATTTCTTCTTTTAAAAGGGTGCACCCTTTTTTTTGTTGACGATCTGTATATGTCACAATATATGTACCTACGTGTGTTATGTTATGCGATTTGAAAATATCATTTTATCGAAGAGATGCGTGTTTGTTATTTTTAAAATTAATTTTATAAATTTCTTAACAATAAAATTACAAATAACCAGCATATATTATATTTATGTAGGCAGAATAAATATGTCGTCATGCTCAATAAAGATAACGCCAATTAAAAATACAGTGTTGTACATAATCACTTTTCAGTATGCAATAATATTTGGATAACCATTCGGTTCGTTTCAAGATAAAAAACTGATTAAAAAAAATCTAATTTAAAAATAAATGGTGATAATTTTGCTGCATATTATGTATGTATGCACATGTAAACTTTAATTAGGTTAAAATTGAAGTAAATATCTTGTTAACAATTACATATTTAAGAAAAATAAAGAGATTTTTACATTTTAATTAAAAAAAAAACATTTGAACATTGTAAATAAGTAACATGAATGCCAGCGTTAATCTGGATAGCGACCAAACACAAAAATTTTACCCCAACGGATCGAGACCACGAGAGAAGACTTGACGGTGAGAGAATTTTCTAGAAAATTCCATTTCTAGAAAATTTTATATTATTATTATTAGTGACATCTATGTTTAAAAAGTTAAGCATAATATAACAAAGATTTCAAGAATATGATAAAATAAGTTTTAAAGAAAAATATAGATGTCTCTATAATATAAAAATAATCATTTATTATTTTATAAAAATTATATATTTAAATAAATATATATTTTTAAATGTTTTCTTATATCTTTAAAATATTAAAACAGATTTTATCAGAGACCCGAACTGTTATTTTTTTCGTTCCAGTTTGGTAAAAAAAATATGTTTTAGGTTTTTGGTTCTCTTGTATTTTTTTTTTTTTGATTTTTAAATGCTTTTTATTATTACGAAATTATGTTCACAATACATCTTATATCTATTTTAATAGCTACTGATCTACTGATCCTTTTCTATTTTACAATTTAATTTAATTTGGTTAGTAATCACAGTATTATATTATTCTAATGTTAATCTAAAGCATAATAGGAAAAAGGGCTCAAAAACCTATTTACAATCCTTATAAATGTTCATAATACATCTAATACATAATATTAATTAAAGACTCTCTTAAGTCGATGATCTAAAGCAGATTGTGTTTATGTAATCTATGTTTATACCTGAAGGGTATAGACATTTTGTTGTAATCACCGATACTCTTCACAAGTGTGTTAGTATGGTTTTTAGTGATTCTGTCATAGAATCTACTGGTTAGTTTTGTCTGTAACAAACGGAATATTGTACATGGCATGCAGTTTTTTCAGGTTAGTATATATGGGTGTATTATAAATTATTTTTAGGGATTTATTTTGTATTACTTGGAGCTTGGAAAGGTTAGTATTAGAGGCGTTATTCCATACAGGTGAAGCATAGATTAATAATGGTAATATGAGCGCGCGATATAATTTTATTTTATTTAGCGTTGATAAAGAACTATGGCGATTAAATATTGGATATATTGAGGATATACCCCGCATCGCTTTGCATTTCGCTGCCTCAATGTGAGGTGCCCATCTCATTATTTTATCGAACGTTAAACGAACGTGTAAATACACCCACACTGTGTATACCTCTCTTTATACGGCTTTTCACTATAACTTAATGTGATCATATATGTATATACATAGGTACATAATTAAAATGTCAAAGGAGAATATTTTCTAGCATATGCAGTTTGCCGTTGGTGCACTGCGGAATTGAGGGCGGATTCTGATGCAGACAAAATACTTTTTTTTATTTATACTTATTTGACATTCTCTAGGCTTACCAACTTTACGTGGGCCGTGCTTTTAGGAACAAACGTGTGACAACAGTTTAGAAATAATCTACTAGTTTTTTTTTCCAGAAGTATGGGTGTATCTATAATATTATTTAAGTTTTGTAGTTTCAATTTTGATGGAATCCAAATCTCGTAAAAATCACTCAACGTCATTTGCTCGGTTTGCAATTTCATTGTGGATTCTTTTAATGGCCGTAATGTATCAATGATGACAATAATTTCGATCTATTTACATATATTCCAAGAAATAGTTCTCCATATTGATTGAAACTATTTTTGAATAAAATTCTTTACATTACAATAAAGAGTTTAACATATCGAATGTATTATTCCATCTAGTAATACAGTCTATTGCATTTTCGTTGAATTTCATTATAAGACAACGGATTCTTAACTTTTTAACACATATAATTAAAATTGAACTGAAAAAACGAACCGCAAAAAAAAAAATATCGGTTCGGTTTCGGTTTTTGTTTTCGGTTTTGTTTCCGGTTCAGCTCCCTGGTTTTTATAATATAATTAACAATTATTTATGTATTATTGAGACATCTGTAGTTGAAAAATATATTTATCAAATTGTATATGTACCAACGTACTTCATATTTTGGTTGAAATCTTTGCTAAATTAGAGTTTTACATTTCAAAACATTTAACTAGATAAATTAATCATTTGGAGTTCGGTCTTTCGTGTCAAGCGGGGAAGACGTGCTTCTGCGTTCTTCCCGCTATTACTCGCTTAAACCCGGCTATTGCACGAAATTTAATCTAAAAATTTAACCATCTAATCACTTATTTTACTAATTGCATCCTAGTATAATTTAAGTGTAAAAATAAACAGACGATCGGCCGTTAACAGCGTTTTTAATATCAGTGATTGCGAAAAATTTTGTGTTAATTTTGTGTCAGTTACAAAAGCGTATACGAACGAGATACATCTCCCTACCTGAATACAAAAAAAATAAGGGTCGCCAGTCAAAATTCGGTCCCACAGAAGCAATAAATCTTCCACATAATTGCTTTCAGACAAAAATTTTTAACGAACTTTACTTAATAGAATAATAGCAAACAGAAACGGTGTTTCCCAACTGTCTAATAGTTCTTTTTCATATTTAATTTATATTAAAGTAATTCGTGTAATTTTATATTCTTTACTAAATTTATTATTAAAATATTAAATTGCAAACCGCACTCACATATATAAATCCGTTGTCTCCAAAGAGGCGTCTCACGATAAAGATCTGTAAAAAAGTAGTATAACAATTGCTAATCTATTATTATCATAACTAACTACTTTCACTTACAAAGTAACCCTGTTAAATGGCATGTAATAACTCATAAGTGATCCAAGTGATACCTAGGATGACTATCTGTCAAAGCTGACCACAGAGAAGAGTCTATGGCGGTAAGAACTCACTCCTTGAATGGAAATCTCTCTCAAGTACCGCCTTTTTCTCAACACATCTTGGATAAATGCGAGAAAAATAATATCCAAACCTCCAACAAGGTAAGAGTGACGATGGATGATAGCTTAGCTAATAGAAACCTGTATTTAGCCACGTACAATGTAAGAACGTTATCGAGTGAAGGAAGTGTGCTTGCATTAGAGAATGAATTAGAAAATATCAAATGGGATATAATAGGACTTAGTGAAGTAAGACGAAAACAGCAAAACCAAATAATCCTAAAAAGTGGTAACTGTCTCTACTGGAGAGGGCTACCAAATGGTAGAATAGGAGGAGTAGGGTTTCTTATCAATAAGAGAATAGAAAGAAATATTATAGAAATAAGCGACATATCGGAACGTATATGCTATATAGTATTAAGAATCTCGAGCAGGTACACTTGTCAAATCTTCCAAGTGTACGCCCCCACATCTAGCCACCCAGACGAGGAAATAGAAGACTTCTACGAAAAAATACAGGACGCATACGATAATAGCCGTCACCACTTTAAAATAATCATGGGCGACTTTAACGCAAAAATAGGACAAAAGGCAAATACTGAAAGAGCAGTAGGCAATTTTGGTACCGGCCAAAGAAACGACAGAGGCGATCGCCTCATAGAATTCGCAGAACACAACAGGCTCTTTATCACTAATTCATTTTTCAGGAAAAACACCAACAATAAGTGGACTTGGGAGAGTCCTAAAGGAGACAGAAACGAGATCGATTTCATCCTAACAAATGCCCTGCACTCCGTTAAAGACGTTAGTGTTTTAAGTAAAGTAGATATAGGTAGCGATCACAGATTAGTCCGTGCCAAGATGGCCATTAATATAAATTGCGAACGTAGGAAATTAATAAAAGGATGCAGTAACTCTCCAGATTTCGCTCAACTAAGGTCTAGGAAAAAGGAATTCGAACTCGAACTTGGAAATCGATACGGGAAATTAAACCCAGAAGCAGACATCGAGGAATTGAACACTGTAATTAGTTCGGTTCTAACCTCAACAGGTAAGAAATTAGGTGGATTCAGGAAACAGATTAAATTAAGCAAAATTTCAGCGGAAACAAAAAACCTAATTAAGCATAAAAGGAATTTAGATAGGGATAATAATAAGCAAGAATACAATCTAGTAAATAAGGAAATTAAAAAGAGAATAGTCAGGGATGTCAGGGATTTTAACAGCAAGCTAATAGAAAATACCATTAAGAATAACCGTAGCCTGAAAAAGTGCAAACAGGATCTTTTCTTAGGCAAAAACCAAATGATCGCAATCAGATCAGAGAGCGGAGTAATAATTAGGAATAGAGAAGAAATCATAGACAGAGTTTACACGTTCTATGCAAAACTATACGAGAACGACAACGGCCAATTCCCCGCTCTGGAATCGACACACGGCCAAAGGGTTCCTGCAGTATTGCCTAGCGAAGTAGAGGCCGCGCTAAAAACTGCAAAGAACGGTAAATCCCCAGGGGAAGATAATATTCCCATTGACTTACTAAAATGTGGCGGCCCCCCCCTAATTAATATCTTAGCTAGGCTTTTCAGCAAATGCATCCAGAACCAAGCTATACCAGAAGGATGGAATAACGCAACTATCATTTTAATACACAAAAAAGGCGACAAAAGCGATATCAAGAACTACCGACCCATTAGTCTACTTTCAGCGGTCTACAAGCTCTTCACGAAGGTTATTACAGAAAGGCTGAAGAATATCCTCGACGAGAACCAACCTGTAGAGCAGGCAGGGTTTAGGGCAAATTTCAGCACAATGGACCACCTCCAAGTAGTTGGCGAACTAATCGAGCGCGCCAACGAATATCAACGGCCATTGTGCCTAGGTTTCGTCGATTATGAGAAAGCCTTCGATACAGTTAGTCATAATGCAGTACTTAACGCTCTAAAAACACAGGGAGTGCCGGAAACCTATGTGGGACTGTTAGCTGCAATATATAAGAATGCCACAGCTTCGGTTAAAATTTTTTCAGGTACAGATAGATTTAGCATAGGAAAAGGAGTAAGACAAGGAGATACAATCTCGCCCAAGTTATTCAATGCGGTGCTTGAGGGAGTTTTCAGGAAATTGGATTGGGATACAGCCGGAGTAAGCATCAATGGTCGCTTTTTGAGTCACCTTCGGTTCGCAGACGATATAGTTTTAGTAGCTCGTGATTCAGCTGACCTACTTATCAGACTAATACAGCTGGACAGGGAAAGTAGAAAAGTAGGATTAAAAATTAACGTAGATAAGACTAAACTAATGTTCAATAGTTATTGCATGCCTGATAGCATCCCCTTAGATGATAAACCAGTAGAAGTAGTAAATAATTATTTATATTTAGGTCAAATAATTGACATGTCTGGTAGTAAAAATGAAGAGATAAAGAGACGTATGAAATTAGGGTGGAGTGCATTTGGACGGATGAATGCTGTTTTTAAATCAAAAATGCCACTCTGCCTGAAGAAAAGGATCTTTGATCAATGCGTTTTGCCAGTGATGACGTATGGATGTGAAACTTGGACACTGAACGCCAAGATGCAAAATAAAATCCAATGCACTCAAAGAAGTATGGAACGCTGTATGCTTGGCATAACGAGGAAAGACAGGAAGCGGAACACGTGGGTGAGAAATATGACAAGGGTAGTGGACATAGTGGATAGAGTGAAGAGATTGAAATGGCAATGGGCGGGTCACGTAGCTAGGAGGATGGACGAAAGGTGGACAAAAGAAGTGCTTGAATGGTACCCGAGAGAAGGCAAAAGAGTAAAAGGAAGACCGCAAGGAAGATGGGTGAACCAAATTAGGAAAATGTGCGGAATGAGATGGATGAGTGTTGCGCAAAACAGAGACGAGTGGAAGCGTGTTGGAGAGGCCTTCATCCAGCAGTGGATGGCGAATGGCTGTAAATGATGATGATGATGAAATTAATCATTTAATTTTTTTAATGTTTTGAAATTTAATACTCCGATTTAGCAAAGGTTTTAACCAAAAATTATAAACATATTTTTACTCTATAGATGTCTCGATAATACATAAATAGTCATTTATTGTATTATAAAAAATTTTAATTAATTAAATTATTTTTTAATGATTAATCAAAAAAACTTATATAAAATTGTTTTTTCTCGCGTGTATGTATTTTTGTATGCAATATAAAGTATTAAATATACATATGAATCTACATCTTTGTATTAACTTTTAGAGAACTTGAGTTCTGTGGTTGGCAAGCACAAGTGAGAGCATAATTGATCGGTTTTTTTTTACCATACGGATATGTACTTTGTTGCTAACGAAATAATGAAAAATCGATTTCTACACCTGCATATGAAGCCTATTTATTTTCCTGGTATAAATTAAAAAGATAAAACATTCCAACTTTTTATTTACCCTTTTAACCCTCCCGTACCGATATGGAGTACATCTCAACGCCAAAATTCTTGTTTTTTCAACCATTTTGTAGGCATATAGTACAACTTAAATGATCTCATCAGGTCACTGCGACACATATCCAGGAAAGTCATTAACGCGTGGCAAACACGCATAAATAGGTCAGCGCGAGTACCACGAACAAAGGACACACTCCAACCCAAAACGTTTATAAACCAACGCAGCAACCTCCACTGGCAGAGTGAGCCTATGGAGTTCATACAGATCACTTCTCCGAAGAAACGTCTTCGTACATACAATAACCATTGTACCAATTGATCGAAAATAAACGATCCTCTTTCAAACTACACAACACGTGTTTCGTTAGACCGGGATACGGTCAACATACCTTCCCTGTCTTACAATTTGTTAAATAGTAATAGCATCTATCTTAAATTTATTGTATTCCACAAAGATAACCTAATGAATCAACAAAAAAATTAAAATACTCGTGGATAATGTCAAAATGATTTAGTATGTGCGTAGTAGTTAAGTGAGTACGCGGCCCTTTTTTTACTTATTACTTACCTCCTTTACGTTTCACATGGCTTTCGTGTCAGTGGTCATTTTTTGTAACTGGCAATGACCAATCTGTAACTGTAAATGACCAATCGATACCGACAGTGGACGGGGCCGAAGTCTTGTGCTAACGGAAGTTTGGTATCCAGCACTGCGGCGAGCGGATTTCTCTAGCACGGATAGGTAGAGTATTAATGTTTTACATGCATAAGTAAACCACAATTAGGGTTGCCACCGAAGTCTCCGGGCTTCGGGTTTCAAGGTTATGTCTCCATGTGACAGGTATGTAGCTCATGTCTTTTGTATGAAATGTTTGGCGATATCTTGTGTACAAAAATGCATTACTGAGCGAATAAGGTATAAATATAAATACATATTTTTTTTGTCACTATCACCGGGTGAGACTTGGGTCTGAGGTGGCAACCCTAACCATAATAATACATTAAAAACATTTTTAACAAAATTTATAAATGTGTTTTCCAGATGAAGCAGTTTGCGATATAATCGACAATAATTTTGTTCTGACTTGACTGTCTTGGATGCTTTGCTTCGGTACTCGTGAAATCATCTCTGGAGTGTTTATTTACAAAAATACTACACCAACCGATCTTCCATTAAGGAGTTTTGCATTGATCAACGAGTCGTACGATTTGCAGACTTAGGAAAAACTTCCGGAGAAGTGGAGTGTACAAAAATACTTTGAAACCCGAAAAAATGTTTTTGTATCAAATTTCAGTCAATCTGAGTGCAGATATGTGACTAGATCAGTGGTTCTCATGTGCGGCCACCAACGCTATATAGAGTAATATTTCACTATTTTATTTGTAAAATTATTTATAAATTTTTGACATGGATTACATACATAGTTCGAATTATAAACAACAACAAAAAAATAAATTTATGTACAATAATAGAATATTGTACATAAATCAATGCAAGCATATAGCAAGTTCCAGATAAAGATTGAAGACACTATAAATTAACGTTTTGAATTTGAATTCAGAAGTTGTTTTAATCGAACTACATAATATGCAAAAAATAACAAATAAAATTGTGAAATATTACTTTATGAAGCGTTGATGGCTGCACATGAGAACCACTGGTACATATGCATGTCAAACTAGAATGATCTCCTATTATTAATTTTATTACTATCATCAAAACGAAAGTGAATAATAAAAACCTTGTAAATAGATAATAATCGTTAGATTAATAACTATTATATACATACATACATACATATATGTAGAATAAATTTATTGTGAGTATATTTTATGATAAATAAAAATCTATTAAAAATTCAAAGAAAATAACTTTTTGATACAACCAACAGTCATAATTATTATTGCATTATTTAAAAAAGTATGAGGCCCTAGATAACTACCAATGAGGATTCCGAGTTTTGTAAAGGTGTGTTTAGACTCTCTAATATGTACATATATCTTGCAACAATATAAAATAAACAAAAGAAGTCTATTAATTATGTATTTCTCAAAAACTAGTTCGATCTTCATCGTTCTTAAAATGTCATGCTCACAATCTAAATACCATGCCACAATCTAAATACCAAGCCACAATCTAAAATACTCAGCAGCTAGGGATTTCCAACGAGAAATTCTACTATAATTATAAATTCAGCAATTCCGGTGTAAACCAGTCTTTATAAACATTGACACGGATTACACGACCCATATTCAATGCATTTTTTTCAATGCTACCTGGAAAGGCTTATCGGGTAGTATTCTTGTTTATTTTTTACATACTCAAAAAACAACGACTATCGGTGTATTCCAGGCTCATGGGATTGTTGGCAAAACGCCGATTGGCGTTGGTCAGTATTCAAAAGGTTAAAGCAGGCTGAAAAATCGAGCAAGTGTTCATAACGAACCCCAGATATCTGAAAGAAAAAAACAGTCCAGTAGAGATCGATTTTTGGGAGGGAAAGTAGGATTTAATTGAGTCGAAACTACCAATCTTTCAACTGCTGGTAAAAGACTAAGCCACCGGTAACAACTCGGTGCTCATAGTAGTAAAATATAATAATATTTCCGTACATTCAATTTCAGCCCATTAATTTTTAATGCGGTTGAACTAAACCAAATTAACCAGCAGCTTGGACTAGTGGTTAGGATATATGCAACAAATTGGCAACCTTTACCCATTTCTCGCGATTTTCACTGATTCGTATAAAAATCCTGCAAATTTGTCCATAAGTGTCTCGTAAATTTCGAGTTTCTAAGTATCTCGAAATTTGACGATTTATATAAAAAAAAAATGCTCCGAAAATGTAAGTTTATCAAAAATTTGTCAAAATTTATCCATAGGTGTCTCTATGATGCTTTGTTGAAATTATTCTAAAAATTGTATACCGATGTTTTTAATTAATTGGCCAGGAAGGCGCATTGGGATTTAACTTAAAAATGTATGATACATATGTGGTAGCCAACCTTTTGGAGGACATAGCACTCAAAGAAGATGAGTTTTAGCACTATTTGTTCAACTCAACTCGATTTGTTCGAAGAAATATATACAATATATACAAAATTGTTAGTTTCTAAAAGCTTTATTATTGTAAACTCCTCAAAAGAGGTGCCGAGCAGAGAGTCGAGTTTGTAACCAATAGCAACGGCAGTGACAACTCAGACAACACACAAGCTCGCTTCGTACAATATCATCAGGCTCAAAATAATAAAAATGCGTACAGTTCCCAAGTGGATTAACAAGATTCACGAGGCGGAAAAGACTGAATACTCTTGGTAATACTCACAATGCTCATATCTTGATTAATAAGCTTTGTACTAATTATTTAAAATGGCAGGCTAGCCTTGGAGTGTATGACGAAATGTCAAAAATGTCAACATACTCCATATCGATCGAAAGTACAGCCTAGTTTTAATACTTGTATTGATTGCATATACATAAATAGTATGCACCTTTATTTATTGTTTTCAGCGTGCAGAGTCTGTGCTATAGTCCCGATGGTACCCAGATGATAGTGGCGGCTAGTGAGCGGGTCATGGTATACGATCCTCAAGACGGCTCCTTGATCAGGCTGCTGAGAGGCCACAAGGACACTGTGTACTGCGTAGCTTATGCTAAGGACGGTCGAAAGTTTGCATCGGGGGGCGCCGACAAGATAGTCATAATCTGGACGTCGAAACTTGAAGGAGTGCTTAAATATTCGTACGTATTTGTGTACATGATTTGAGTAGTGCGAATCAAATGACATAATATGTTATCTTTTCAGACACAACGAACCGCTGCAGTGTTTGGCCTACAATCCAATAACTCACCAGTTGACCTCGTGTGCCGTCTCCGACATTGCGTTTTGGTCTAATGAAGTTAAGGCTGTACAGAAACACCGTGTCAACGGGTCCGGGAGAATCACATGTTGCTCGTGGTCGTTGGACGGGCAATTGTTGGCCGTAGGCTTGTCTAACGGCTTTGTTTCAATAAGGGATAAGGTATATATGTACACAAGATATGTATGTCTACAAGATACGGTTAATCAGGGCACCATTTTAAAGATTGAAATAAATTGATAAAATTGACTGAATGTAAAAATGATAATTCTTTACAATTGTACTACAATTAACTGTATGTATTTCAATTTGAGCTGTTTGGAATTTTAACGTGTGATTTTGAATTGAATTCATATGTAATTTGTAATTAAAACTAAAACTTTTTGTCTGTTGTATTGTAAAAAATGTGATGCTATTTTGAAAAGTTGCCAATAATGCCTAAAAAGAATATGAAAATAGGAAGAAAACTGCATTAATGATCAAATTTGACCAAACTGTGAACTTATCTCAATTTCGCTTTGAGGTTACGGTAATATTGCTTTAATTTTATAAGTTATGTACATATGTAAGTGGCCAGTAGTTATATAATATTTGAAATTCAGTAAAAACACAGCGAATGCTTTACTTATTTTATTACATACATATGTGCCATGACAGGAATTACCCCAAAGTGACACATATGGTTTGCTACGATTGTACTTTAAATACAATATATAAGCATTTTATACAATGCGAATTCATATAAACATCCACAGTGACATCTATGGAGAAATTTTTGCAGCATTTTATAATCAAATTGTCGAATTTTAAGACGCTGAATAACTTGAGATTAGCAAGAGAGATAGGAAAGGAGATGCTAATTTTACATGAACCGTTTCAATGAAAATCAGAAAAATTGGCAAACTCTGATAAGAAACGATGGACCTCAAGTCACACACCAAGGTCTGGCCAGCAGCGGGGCTGTAGTGGGAATCGAAACTGTAACATTATGTATGTATGTATGTATGTAGGTAGCATTTGTAAGATTCGAATATAATTCGAATTTGCGAGAAACTGAGGAAGAAGATAACAACTTATTGCATTCGTCACAACAATTAAGATAGAAAAATTGGAAAATTCTAATAGGAGATGGTCGTTCTGTGTTTTTTTAATAACCGTCGACTTGACCTCTCTACTGGTATGCAATAGCTCTGCTAGTGAGTGCACTATGCTAATAAACTGCTATTTTCGGCTAGAATATTTCTGACAATTAAATAGATTACTATGTTAAATCGGTGGCTAATAATATGTATAACTTGTTGACCAATTTAAGTTATTCAGCTACTCACCAATTATGTAAATACAGACAGTTTGCTTTGATCAGACTTTGCAGTTTGATAGTGATAGGATCGTTGAATGGTTTCCGAGATAATTTAAATATGAACAAGTGTTTGTTTGTGTGTTTCAGAATTGTGAAGAGAGGTTGAAAATTAGTCGAGAGGGTTGTCCCGTGTGGTCGGTGCTTTGGACGGAGAGTGCTCTTCTGGTCGGAGATTGGTCGGAGACGCTTTCGTTTTACAACGCGTCCGGTCAGCAAGTTATGAAGGATCGTCCTATTGGTAATTTGCGTTATGTGTTATAATTGCACTCGTTTCATTACTGTTTGAATAATTTTTGTATGATTACTTGTAATTGAAGCGACACTATTTACATACATACATCTTTAAAAACTCTTCCATACTTCTTTATGCTGATGACACAAAAATTTATAAACCTATTTACACTATAGACGATTGTTATAAACTGCAAAAAGATTTGGATAGATTTGCTATATATTGTTTAAATAGTGACCTTTTTCTAAATCCTGAAAAATGTTCTATTTTGAAAATTTTACCAGAAATAAATCTAATGTCACTTATCATTACCATTTAAACCATTCAATTCTAAATACATCCTATTAAGGATCTTGGTGTTATTTTTAATCATAAACTCGATTACTTTGAACATATTTCCTTCATTACTAATAAAGCATATAAATCTCTTGGATTCCTACTCCGCTCAACTAAACCCATTGATGATCCTCATGTACTTAATTTACTTTATTTTTCCCTTGTAATGTCTCACCTTGAATTTGGCTCAATTATCTTGTTCACCTTTTTATATATCCCATTTTAATTGTATTGAAAAAGTTCAACTAAAATTTATCAAATCCTTACGCTACCGTTTTCCTATCTACGCCCATACTTTTAACAGTCTTTCTATCAGACGACGACTCTCTGATGCTACGTTCCTTTTTATACTCCTAAATGGTTTTCTTGGTTGTCCCGATGTCCGGAGTAAGGTTGATTTCAGGATCCCAGTTAGGTATTCTAGACACTCTTTTCACTTGATACTTTCAGAACCAATTCCCTAAAATATTCCTATCTACAGCGTGTTTATCGTATGTTTAACGGGGAGCTGAATGATGTTGATCTATTCGGTATTTCCTTGCATCAAATCAGGACTGCCATCAGGAGAGTCTTGATTGGTTGATTCATTCTCTATTTCTATTATATACATATGTAATCTTTATCCAATATTACATCACTTCATGTTTAGTTATGTACTGTTCTATTTAGTCATGTTTTAGTTTTATTCATTTGTTTGTCTCTATGTACCATTTTATGTAATTTGTAAAAAAATATAATTGGGCCCAGATGTTATTTTATTTTGTTACATTTATTCTTTATTTTTATGCATTTCTACATTTGTTGTCTGTTGATTTTTTTCAATAAATAAATAAATACAGACATGTATGTATAATGCGAATTAAGCAGCTTTTGCTCGGCGAATTATTTATTGATCGTATTTTTATACTTAATATAAAGCTGAATTTGTATACTTTTTTTCCAACTTTCACCTGCCCGAGCAACGCTGGCTATAATTAACTATTTATTTTAATGTGAATTGATTTGATTTTCAGGTTTGATGCCGGTGTGTTTGAATAGACTGGGCGAGTTGATTTTAGTGTGTGGCGTAAAAGGTTGGATCATCACCACCCTTGAAGGCGTTCCTGTACTGAAAAATTCCCAACAATGGGTCTGGTCCATAGAGCACTGCGACAACACCAACACTATAGTGAGTCCACAGACTAACTTGACAGATTTATTTCAAAAAGTTGGTTGCCCTTAACAATTTGTCATCCGACAGGCTCTGGGATGCTTGGACGGCACACTATGGTGCTATCAAATCGTCTTCAATAAAGTACACGGCTTGTACCACGAGAAGTATGCATACCGGGAGAATTTAACCGACGTCATAATTCACCACCTGACGTCGGGCACCAAAGTCAAAATCAAGTGCCACGACAAGGTGCAGAAGATAGCTATTTATAAACATCGTTTAGCCGTGAGTTTCTATTTTAGCAAGCCTCAACTTCAATATCAGACTTAAATATGTATAGTGTCCTTAGAGCAGTGCTACTCAAACTATGGTCCGCGGCCCATTACCGTCCGTCGGCAAACAAGTAAATAACAAATTAAAACAATAGCTTATGGATAACGTTGCATCATCTCATCCATTTTTGCCATGGAGTGATATATTGGTTAATTTAGAAGATAAAATAATTGAAGAATTAAAAAAGTGTTTTGAAACCACAACTTCACTTGCGTCCTTTTGAATCAAATTGAAAGCACAAATCTTCCCAGATCTTTAATACCGTGCACTGAAAACTCTTTTACCTTTGCGAGACTGATTTCTCAACCATGAGTTTAATTAAGACAAAACATCTTAATAGTGTGAATATTCATGATCCATTATGTGTGGAATTGTCTTCGATAAAACCACGACTGGATAAGTTGTCTAATAACAAACAAGCTCATGTCTCATTAGTTTTTTTTTTTTCATTTTTATCTAAGTACATACATATGTATATGATATATACATATTGTACTTTTGAATCAAATTGAAAGCACAAATCTTCCCAGATCTTTAATACCATGCACTGAAAACTCTTTTACCTTTGCGAGACTGGTTTCTCAACCATGAGTTTAATTAAGACAAAACATCTTAATAGTGTGAATATTCATGATCCATTATGTGTGGAATTGTCTTCGATAAAACCACGACTGGATAAGTTGTCTAATAACAAACAAGCTCATGTCTCATTAGTTTTTTTTTTTTCATTTTTATCTAAGTACATACATATGTATATGATATATACATATTGTACTTTGAAGTGAATAAAATAAATTTTACTACTTATATTTCATACTATTTTTATTTGTTATACGAACAAATTTTCACTCATATACATATATAACCTTTTTATTTAAAAATATGATGTTGGTCCGTGAGAATTACTGAAAAATATATACTGGTCCGCCAACTGAAATAGTTTGAGCAAATAGCACTGCCTTAGAGCACAATGGTGATGTGATATAACATGTACATACATATATGTTACAGTCGGAAGTGTATTTTCAGTTGTAATATATTCCAACTGGCGTTTTAGGTCATTCATATACGAATACAATTCAACTAGTAAATTATATCTCTATGTGCAAGCGCAAATACACTTTCAACAATGTGCGCCAGTTGTAATTAGGGATCCCAAATATTCGAATATCGAATAGTAGTTTTAAGAAGTTCAAGATATTATTAAGATAAAATTTTAAGAGAATCATTATCTGGAACATAAAATAAAACTAAATGTGCTGTAGATTGAAATTAAAAAAAAAAATAAGTTCGTATAAAAAGTATTCGAATATTTAGATTTGGGATCCCTAGTTGTAATATAACAGTTGAGTTTTGACAGCTGTGAT